>NC_133773.1:116879587-116975715 GCF_003597395.2 Chelonoidis abingdonii | reverse complement strand
AGGGAGCCAAAACCCTGGAATTTTTGGCTGGTGGCAGCAAGATCAAATCTAAGCTGGTAATTAAGCTTAGAGGGGTTCATGCTAACTTCTCAGGTTATGAACGCTAAGGTTCAAATCTGAGTAAGAAGTTATGATAATGTGTGCATGCTTTCAGAGATGAGGGGACGAGGCAGGGCTTAAATTCAGCCAAAGGCATCCAGAGCAGAGCTCCGGTAAATATTTTCAAACACATAGGACCCTTCCCGCAGGGCAGAAGCCCTCAAACCCCAAGCCTATGTGTGCCCCATGAGGCTGAAACCCAGCCCTCCCCTCCCCTGCATGGGGCTAAAGCCTTGAGAGCCCCTGCATCACAGCTGAAGCCCGGAACCCTGATTAGTTGGGGTATGGGAGCTCTGGGAAATAATCTCAGAATTTAAGGCCTAGGACTAGGCAAAGTGAAGTTTGGGGCTGAAGTGGAAACTGACAGGGGACTCAGGTATATTCCCAGAGGGAACCTTTTTTTTTAAATATCTGCAATTTAATCCATTCAGAAAACCAAAGACAATGTGCTCTTCAGAATTACTTTGAGTGCTAGGGAGAAGTCATGTCAGGAATAATTTAGAACCCAGAGTAGGGATAAAGTCTGTTGGAGATAGAGGGGCATATCTTTGGCTGGTATAAACTGTTCTATCTCTAATGGAGTTATGACTGGTCACACAAACCAAGAACTGTTTCAGAGAAATCATCCCAAATTTCCCTTCTGGTTCATACCTGGCACCACCCATTTTAGCAGTGGCTCTGCTGGGGTTACCTTGTGGGCATAATTCTCTGTGGCCTAGCAGCTTGTGTAGACCTTCAGCAAAGAAGCTTCCAAAACCTTCAGTGTCCAGTTAACTTGCTGAATGAATATGCAATTCTTGATGTACACTTCACATTTACTCTTCCTCTGGCAGTAAACTTTCTTCCCTTTATGGAGGTTCACCCTTGAAGAAAATTCTTTTCTTTTAAATTAAAACACAACCCTTTGCTCCCTTGCTGATGTTTAAGGTCCTTTCCAGCAGGGTCTTTGTCATCCAGGAAATGGGCTCTAGTCCACTCTTCTTCCTGCAGTTAGGCATTGCTAAAGGTCCTTGTGTGTGTGCTTTATCATTACAGCATAGATGGTGCTTCAGATGGCATTAAAGGCACTAAAGAAACCAGAAAGTAGTTTAGGTAGAGACTGTGCTTTTAATTATGTGGGCATGATCAGACAGCTCAAGACTGAAAACTCTGACTCTCCAAATGTCCCACAGTGGTGTGGCTGCCTTGATAGGTGAAGTTCCCTGGAAGATGCTCAAGACCTGGAGATTTTATCTTCACTCCTGGATAAAGGAAAAAAACAAGTTTTTAATTGTTTAATAAATCATGCTTGAAACACTCTTCCTGGCTTCAAGACTGTTTCTCACTGTCTCCCTATCCAAGTTCTTACTGGTGCCTTTATTGGTTTAAGCACAGTACCTTTTTTTTTTTTCCTTGTCTGGCTCTGGCAAATAGGTCCAAGGTGAAGTCTGGATAATTACTTTTTTTCCATAGGAAAAACAAATGCAATTTGAGTCAGTGGGAGACTGGCTTTCCTAGTATTTCTCAAAAGCAAACTTTTGGCATGCTAAATACTTGGCACAAATCAAAATGGTGACTGGACAACAGGTTTCAGAGCAGTGAAAGGAAAGCTTTTATTCCAGCTAGCATGTAAGGGCCTTAGAGCTGACACTTCTAATACTTTTCAATTGGTTTCTAGAACAAAACTAAAATTACTGAGAGATCCTGGTTCTCACACTGTGATTAAACAGAGCAACCCTTGTCATGAACACTCTAGTTTGATGTAGGCTACACACTAGAATCCTTCAAAGTGGCTAGTCAAAAAGCTTTGTTTTAAATGTCTTTCTTAAAAAATATTCACGCTTTTTATCTCCAGTAACTAATTTTGGCCATATTTGCTTGGAAGATTAACTGAGTAGAACTAGAAAATTTCATATTGGCAAGTATTTTGGTCATATTTGAACTAGGTAAATTCAATATCACTTCTCCATCCACATATATTGCCACCATTGGGGAAAACACAAACTGTCCTTTCTTTGTCATACTGAAAATGGAAGACCATGTTTTAAAAATTTGCTTAGTGAAAGCATTGCTTAGAGGGTAGGATTTTTTTTCTTTAAAAACTCTTCTTAGCACCTTCCAGTACTTTAATGACAGGTTTCAGAGTAGCAGCCACATTGATCTGTATCCGCAAAAAAAACAGGACAGTCTCTACGGAAAAGAATAAATGGACACAAATCTGATATCAGGAATCATAACATTCAAAACCAGCAGGAGAGCACTTCAACCTCTCTGGCCACTCAGTAACAGATTTAAAGGTGGCAATTTTGCAACAGAAAAGCTTCAAAAGCAGACTCCAATGAGAAACTGCTGAACTTGAATTAATATGCAAACTAGATACTATCAGTTTAGGCTTAAACAGAGACTGAGAATGCCTGAGCCATCTATTTCCCCATGTTAAGTATCATCACACCTGTCAAACTGTCTTAAATGGGCTATCTTGATTATTACTACAATTTTTTTTTCTCCTGCTGACAATAGCTCATCTTAATTAATTAGCCTCTTAGAGTTGGTAGGACACCACCCACTTTTTCATGTTCTCTGTATGTATATATATCTCCTCACTATATGTTCCATTCTATGCATCCGATGAAGTGGGCTGTAGCCCACGAAAGCTTATGCTCAAATAAATTTGTTAATCTCTAAGGTGCCACAAGTACTCCTATTCTTAGTACTTTAATGTTCATCACCATTGCAGATGGAACTAGGCCTCCCTTCCCTGTGAACACAACTCCCATTTTATAGATGTTAAATAACTTTCCCTTGCTCAAAAAATGAATAAATGGCACAACCAGGATTACTTTTTTAGCATTCCTGGTGCCACACTCAGAAGGTGACTTTTGCATGCGAGAGTAAAATAAAATAACAAAGTGTTGCCCTAACTAATAACTGACTTCAACCCATAAAGTCTCCTAAAATCGTTGTATCTCTAACTGAAAAGAGAGGTCTGTGTAATGTGGCTGGGTTTGTCAATGGAGTTGAAGGGAGTTAGGTGTCCAAAGTCATTGACAAATCCAGTGTATACCTCTTCATACATTTAGTAGTTGGCCCGCCGTAGAAGCAGATGGCAGGTGCCATCACTTTGTTTCACATCAGATGCAGACTGTTCCAGGGAGTCCCCGCTCTCTCTAGTAGGCTTTATTTCTTCCTTTGTTTTAGAGTCTTTAAAACAGGAAACAAATCTTTTAGATGGGGAAACATACACGTTGTTTTTGCTATTTGTATGTGTGTGGGAACAGGGGTGGTAAAAACCTAGTGGAAGCTTGTTCTGCAGAGAGAGCACAAGAGATTATGGGTGAGGTCTATGAAGGTATTTAAATCCCAGATTTGGCTCTATACATTTCACAAAACTCCCACTGAATCCTATAGGTGCCTAAACTCACTTGGCATCTAAGCCTTCAATGCAAAAGTTTCCTGGGCACCTAAGCTTCTGCCTCTGAGCTTGTGCACTGCTCTCTCCTTCTTGGTGTCCAGATGCTTATATCCTACCTAAGCCTAGGATGATTCACAAACTGGGGAAAGATAGGCATTCAGCCACCTAAGTCACACGTGGAGGCCAATCCAGGAGGCAGGTTCAATGGCTGCCTAATGCTTACACAAGCCAGTTCCATTCAAAATCCAGCTGGATTTGGTACTGGTGGTGCCCAGCTTATACTTCTAGCCCTCTGGTTAGAGCACTCAGCTGAGATGTGGGAGACGCAAGCTCAACTCCCTGCTCTGCCAGAGGGGGAGAAGGATTTGAACAGGGTCTCTTACCTATCAGGAGAATTCTCTAATCACTGGGATAGTCAGATATACAGCTCCCTCAGTCTCTCCAGTTGAAGCCTCAAGGATTCAGTCCAACTACTCTTTCATTATCCTTTCTCCCCCTCTGTCAGGGATGGAGGAATTGAACCTAGATTTTCCACATCCCAGGTGAGTGCTCTGATCACTGGGCTAAAAGTTACAAGGTAGCCGCCTCCCACACCTGCTGGTGTTGTGCGTGAAGCATCTAACTCAATCCTGTAAGAAATCGGAGCTATGTTTTCCAGCCTTCAATCCATGTATGGCAGTCCAGGAAACCAATCCGAATATGGTCACCAGATGTTTGGGTGTTCAGGAAAAGGAGATACTAAGTATAAAATAATGTGTAAATCCAACTCCTAGTTGGGACACTATGGATGACAAATGGTGGAAGTTTAGTACCATCAAACCCATCAAGTGTCCTCCATATACTTTTATTTCCATCTTTACTTCTGATGGGCTCCATGAGATTGTATGTATGCATAATGCTATATCTGTCCTGCTTTATTATATTTTTTGACTATTTCAATTATTTGTCTGTACTAAATAAATGCATACATACATGCAAAACGTTGCCATCATTGGGGAAAATACAATTTGTCCTTTCCTTGCCAAATCTAAAATGGAAGACCATGTTTTAAAAGCTTGTGTATCCACCAATCTCATCCTGAACAAAAATCTTCATGTAACCACTGGAGTAAAGAACCTGTTATTTGTAACCAGTGCAATTTGCACTTTTAACTTATCAAAAGCTACAACTTTGTGGATCCCAGTGTTATTTGTGTGATTTTTCTAGGTGTCTGAAAGTTAGGTCCTGTGATGCTCAGTGTTGCTAAGCCCCTTTGTGGACCCCATCCTACGTGTTCTGCCACTAAGTTTTATTCTTGCATAAATGAAATCTTAAGTTTGAAGTAAAATAATGCTGCTAGGGTATATGAAAGCAAAGGAATTGATACCCAAAATCCAGACACTTCTTATATCTAGATTTGTTATTAAATACTGGCAAGGTGAAATGCTGCTTAAGGAGGACACACTCAGCCTAAAACAGAAGTTATGGGCCAAACTCTACTTTGATTTACACTTAGTCCAACCCACTAAAGCTGGCAAGGAGCAGGGCGTGAATCAAGGCAGATTTCTTGAATGTCCATGTTCTCATTTATGCCATCACTCTTCCAACAGAGATTATTATACTCAAGGAAGAATTGGGTAGAATTGCTGTGCTCTAGGGCTACTAAGTATATTCTATGAAAACTTTAAGTTAAAAACATTTGAAATTATTCACAGAAACTTTTTGATTTTTTTTTCATAAACCAGCTGAACATTGTTTCAAATTTTCTGACTTTCTCTCCCTTTCTTTTTCTTCCCCGTTCACTTTTCTCGGCATGTGTCAAAAATGTAAATATCAGTTCCAAAGGGAAACTAATTATTTTGACAAAAAAGTTGGTTTTTTGGAAAACCATTTCTGGTCACTTCTTGACCAGCTTTACTGCATTCTCTTCAAACAGTTGGCAGCTAAGAAAGTTCCAGTGTGAATCACCTCTGTAGTGACAAGTGGTGGGTGAGAAGGGAGGGCACATCATCAATGTCAGTATGATGCTAACCCCCTATGCATGGTATTTAACATAGCAAAGTTGTGGTGGTGGTTTGTTTTTGCTTGTTGTGCCTACAAACTTGCTTTTGTTGAGGAATTACTTTTTAGGAAGGGATTGGGGGAGTGGGGTAAAGATATGAGGCAGTAGAAAAATAAAAACCTCACTTCTCCATTTGTAAAGCAGCCAGTAGGTTAAAGAGGCTCCAGGTGACGTTCAGAGTTGTATTGCTTTCTGAACAGGAAGTGACAGAGGGGGCAGAGAGGAAGCAATCCAGTGTCATGAATTCATTCCAGCTGCAGGGGGTACAGAGTGCAGAATGTTTGTTTGTTTTTTGTTTTGAGGAGAATGGCTTATGCATGGAAGTGCCAGCCCCAAGCATTCAAACATCCTGAGTCAGGCCCCTGAAACAGGATTTTACATTTATCTTTGTTCCTGTTCATTTATTTGCCTGCTGGCATTCACACTTTCAAGCTTTTCTCTGCAATGATGAAGACATGAAACTCTTTTTAAAGCAGAAGCGGTGTTGCATGTAATTGCGTGACTTCAGGAGCTGGGATTTCATGAAAAACAAATAAATGTTGCAAGATTCAATAAAATTGTGGGAGTTGGCAATACTAGAAGGCAGGGAAGCAACTTTCTAGCAACATTTCTCTTCTGCTTCTTAGAGTAAGGTGTGCAGGAGTGTCTGTGTATTTGGACTTGGGTGAGGAGGGTGTCTGAGAATAAAGTGCCATGGAGATGGAATTTGGGGGTTGGGGAAGCTGTGCATTTGTGGTATAGAAGTGGAGAAGGAATCAAGGCTGGATGAGGCACTGTTCATAGCTTCTAAGGGACCACTGAGATTATCTAGTCTGATTTCCTGCATACCACAGCTCATAGAACTTCCCTGAAATATTTCTAGTTTTAACTAGAGCATATTGAAGCTTAGCTATTTAAACTTAAGTTCAGGGCTTCTAAGCTTGCTACTTATCGCAAGCTGACTTGGAACTACTTGTTTCTTTTTAGGGAGAAAGTAGAACCAAACGTCTCCTGGACAAAAATAAAACACTTCTTTTAAGGCTCTTTGTATTCCGGTAACAATATGGTGCTGCCATTTTTTTTTTTTTGGTTTTGTAAGCGTAATGTTTTACAAAAGCAATGTTATGCTACAGCCCAAGAAAGAGTCAAATAAGAGTTTATTTGCTCACAGCTCCACACCTCTTTCAGCCAGCCCTCAGCCCCAAAAGCTTGCTCGCTAGGCTTGTCTCAGGGCCACACTCCCAGTGCTTGCTTAGGCTGTGTTTGATGCTTCCTTACTGTCTTATCTTCTTTGGCCTTTCTGTCTCTTTCACAGACACACAAACCTTCACAAAACCATAGCCAGTCTAGACCCCTTTACTTACATGTACCTCTTCTTGGAGTGGGGGCCACTATTGTTTCAGTTATCTGGTTTCATTAAAGGAGCTTAGTTGTATGAAGCAGTTATCTTACAAGAAGTGTGAAAGTTACACCCAACCTATAACTATAAATCATGAGCAATGGCCATTAGGTGGCGTCTTTACTGAAGGGGCCACTCTCTCCCTGACACACTGGGGCGGGGATTCTTGTCACCAAGAGGTACATGCAGCAGGATCCTTCTGCAGCATTTGTTACTGTTGATCAAACACTCCTATCTTGCCTCAAAGAGGCTGCCAATATGAATGGAAATACCCTAAAAAGACTCAGGTTTTCTCAGACTGAACCCAGAGCATTCTTATGCAAATCTGTTCCTCCAACTTCCAAGATTTCACCAAATCAACTATCAAATCCTTTCTCCCATGTTGTTCATTTATGTGAGACAACATAAGCTGAAGTACCAGCAGAATGCAGTCAGCATCCAGCTCTCTCTCTTATGGTAAATGGAACCAGCACCCCTTCCTTGCTTTCTCAGGTCCTAGCTGGAATGAGTGGCTGGCTAAAGCTGAACCAGGCATGACTGAGCTGATGCTCACAGAAAGAGTAAAGCCTTTCTAAGGACTGTCTTACTCTATAACATCTACTATTTTGAGAGTCTGTCCTTAGCTTAAGTTGAGTTTGTCAACTTGAGGCTCTTCTGGCTGCTCAGTGCTTCTGGATTCCTAAATAGCTGTAGCAGTATAGAACACTCATCTCCCTCTGAATGGCTGCAGGCTTAGCCCCATATCTGGTCATGGTGACCTCCACGGATTTGCGATATGCAGATTTAGTGATTGTGGTTTATATCCATGAATGAAGCCATGAACCCTAAAAAAACTGTGTTGCATTCCAAGTCTCTGAAGGCTTCATTTCAGTGCTCTGATCCTACTGGCTCTCCAGTGAATTCAAAGGCCAATTTAAGGTCTTTGTTCTGATGTCTAAAGCCTTCTATGAGATTAGTCCTAGATACATGAGAATCACCTTGTCCTATCTCCCTGTACAGCCATGACTTTATACAACTGCTGCATCTCCTGGAAACAAATAAAATGTCCTCAAGCCTCCCCCATTGCAGGACAAAACTGTCACAGTAGCTAGATCAAAAGTGTGGCATGCTCAGCCCCATAAAATAAGATGATCACACCAATCACAGCTTTCAGAACTGAATGCAAAACCCAGTTCTTTATTTAGCTTCCCTCCATCTTCTTATGCAGCACACACATACACCTAGCTAACCCTATAAACTAATCCAGCTATTTCTCTGACAGGCTAAGGCTCAAAGGAGGCGTTAGTACTTATTTCTCTTTTTAAATATGTAATAAAATGGCAATATAAGTATTTAGGTAGTGAGATGGGGTTGGGGTGCTGCAACAATTAGGCTTCCTTTATAGATGAGGGAGGAAGAGGACCATGAGGGTGGATGATTATAGGGGTGTTCTGAGGAGGATGGGGTTTCTTCAATGTTGTGGGGAAGAGAAGTCCTAACGTCCCTGCAAACCTGCAGGATTGTCTCACTGCCTGTTCATCTCTATGTACAGAATAGTGCTTTTTTATGTAGTTTGTGGCTCACATGATCTAAATTCTGCAGGGCTTTCCAACCTTAAATACTGGGAAACTATCAAACTGACTTGGTATTAAAACCATCACTTCTACAGAATTTAAAGCTTTTGGGCTGTATGTGTGTGATGTGCGGGGCAGGGGAGAGGACAAGAACTTTTTTTGTAATTTTAATAAAAAAATTCCTTCTGTATGTAAGCAGCGTCTGAATGAGCTCTCCCCTGAATTTAATGATGAGCTGGGGTGGGAGGGAAGACTTTAGAAACAGACAGTATTTGCATAAATACACCTATTCTATGTAGGTGTGCCACGTGATGGAGCTGCTTTGCCATAATGATCAATTTCAGCTGGTGTTGGATTACAAATCAACACCATCCAAGATTGCCTGGCCAGAGCCATCCCACCACCAATAGGGAAGATTGCTGTGAACGCCATCCCTGGGACCGACAGCCAACTGTGATCAGACATCATCCTCACCAACAAGGACCAGAAGAAGATCATCGTGGTGGACATTTCATAGTGCCCTTCAAGAACAGAACCCTGTTCCATGATGCCCGAGCTCAAAAAAGCAGAGAAAGATGCCCCTCTAGCTGAAACTTTGAGAGCTAGGGGTCACCAAGTTCAGACACATGCACTGATCATCAGAGCCTTGGGCTCAAGAGACCCCAGTAACAAGTGAGTGTTGAGAGAATGGGGAATCGGTCAATGCTACGCTCGGCTGGTGCAGCAACTCATGGTGTCAGACGCATCAGATGGCCGAGAACATCTATATAGAACACATTATCAGACATCGGCAATATCAGGAGGGATGAGCTGGAGTTTTGATGAAAAGCACAGTAAGGAAAGTAACTGAAATACTTCTCTGATAGATTGTATTTTCTAAATGGACAAGCTACCCTAATTCTCTCAGTGGAGGGAGAAGGGGGTGGCATGTTAAAAGAACATTTGTTTTGTTGGACTTCACACTGCAAGATAAGAAACTGGGGAAAAGGACACTGTCCAACATACTCTGCAGTGGGTGTTTGCTCAGGGTCATATGCTTTCAAATCATGGTTGTGGTGTTTTCCCACATTAATGCTGGATTCCTTTTCCCTTTTTGTTAAAAAGGTTCCTTTGCTATATCCAGACTCAGTGTTTGCGAATGGGGAAGTATTCCCACTTAAAGATGCCTACGGTGGTGTTGACTTTTCCCAGATTATTGAGTGGGAGCTAGAGCTGGTTCTATTTTCTGTTGTTAAGAGAAACCCCTAGATACTGAGCCCAGCCCTTGTTGCTCCTGACTCCACCTGGGAGAGGGGTTATATGCAATTACCACAAATTTTGGCTGAAACCAACAACCCTAGTGGTACAGTTTTTAATAGCTTCTAGCATAAAGAGAAGAGTCTAACTGGACAAGAGCATCACATATACCATGCACACAAACACCTCATAAACTAAAATCCTGTGTAAAGCTTTCTATACAGGCCTGCAATAAAATAACTCAAGCAGAGAACAAAGGCAATAGAAAGATACATGAACTTTCCAAACTCAGTAAAAGTCAACATTTATCAAAAGCTTCTCAGGAATGACTGATTTCACAAACACATTTAGAGCTAGCTTCTGCCCTGATTTGTACCCTGTGCAATTCAATTAATTTTAGGGATGTTGTGCAGCATGTCAATAGAGCAGGATTTAGTCCTGCATACACTTGGGAAGAGAATTGACCATATGCCAAATTGCTCACTGTGCTCTTACTAGCAATTTCAGTTTACTTTCTTTTGTTTATTATACAGTCTTTTACTAGTCTCACTTTCAGGTGCCATATTACGGTGGAGCAAATAAGTCAAGTTTTCATTCACAGTTTCAAAGGAAATGTAATGCAAATTTTAGTGGAGTTTGTTGCTCCTTTGTGGCATACTGCTCTAGCCTAGAGCAACTGACTTACATGGAACTATCCAACATGAATTTCTCCCTTTGTTCTCAGTTGAACTTCCTCTGGTCTTTTCTTGGTTTCTAAAAAACTTTAAAATATTTGAACAGTTAGAACTTTTGCAATAATCTCTCTCAATTCTTACTAATGAAATATTAACACCCCTCCACCTCTCCATGCACAGCTGTTGCTTTTGTTAGATACAAAGTGATTACAACCACAGGATTCAGACATAGCATTTTTAATGATTGTATTTGTGTGTGCAGACAATTAATATGATCTGTAGTCTTAGATGAGCACTTTAATGTAAACTTTGTACTACTATAGCTTAATTTTTCCGAATCATGTAGTTCTAGTTACTAGTCTGGGATGATGGACCAACACTACGTTTCCATGATGATATGTATGTCCAGGCTGCATAACATAGAGATTTATCCACATGACATATTTGTATAACTTGGCTTTCAAATTAAATGCTAATGCTCTTCGCAGTTCCTACTGAAGTCTACACTTCAACAGGCATAAATCCTGGCAAGGAACCCAAAATCATGCCAGAGGAGGAGTATGTAGTTGCGGGAAGTGACTGCATACTCCCTTGCAACCTGGTGTGGAATGGCCCCAGAGTTAAGTATGTTCCATCTCTGTTAGTGCCACTGAGCTCTCTCTTGGGTGTTCTAACACCTGATCTTTACTGGCTGAATCCCCTGAAGAAGGCCAAGAGCTATGTTGGCACAACTGTGTGTAATTTATAGGTCCTAGCTTCAGTGAATGTGTCCCAGAATCTTCAGGGCTCTGTTTGCCAACAACAAATGTAATGGTTAGCACGGGATTTGTGTGTAGCTTGGTCAGAAAAGGAAATGAGGAAGCAAACATCACCATGGTTAGTTTAGTCAGGGGTAAGTTACAGACAATAGATAAGCTCCTTGGAGCAGGACCTGTCTCTTTGGTCATGTACTAGGCACTGTTCAAACATAGTAAGTATCTGATCCAGGTTCCTATCTATTATTGTAATATAAATAATAATCCTATTGCCACAGAGACTGCCTTCTCCTCTATCCACTTTATTCCTTCTGTTTAAAATAAAAGAATATATAAATACACTAGTACATGTAGGCCCTCTCCTTCCTCCATCATGTCAGTGTGTGTCTGGGAATCAATAGTACAGGAGATTGATGCACTATCTCTTATGCTGCTGGAAATGGCAAGATCAGGAGCAGAGAAGCAACAGATTGCCCTGAGACAACTGTTTTGCACAATATGATGAATACAGTGGGGCCCTTTCCTTTGTGGAATTGTTACAGCTACAATGTAGCAACCACTTCCAGCATTCTTTCACTTTTGTTTTCTTATGTGTTTAAATTAAAGGAAACATGTTTCCATATGAAAAAAATCAAGAATTAGTTGCCAAAATCCATCTTTAGCTGCCTCTATTTTTTATCTCTGTCCACTGTTTTCTACTGCAAAGAGAAGTGTATGATTTTGAAAAAAATATGAAGAGCTCTTAGTTCAGCTTGCTTCATCTACAAATTAAGAGCAAGTGTGAAATCCTGACTCTAGAAGTCAATGGCAAAACTCCCACTGATTGCAAGAGGGCCAGGATCTCACTGGAAGTGCCTTAGCTGATTGTTGCCATTTTCCATTTTGTCAGCAGATGGCAGTGTTTTACTTTTCATCTGTACTTCTCGGAAATTTGTATGTGGAAAACACTTGTTATTGTTTTATTCAAATAGATGTTTCTACTACGCAGTATATATTCAAACAGGGAGCTTACTGAGATTTCATACCAGATCTCTTTTCATAGTGTTTAGATGCTTATTCAGTCACCACTGTAATTTTAAAAGCAGATCATTTTTCGTTTGCTATACTCAAACTACTGCACTGCCTCCATCCTCACCAGACTCACCATCACATGTAGAAAGAAACTCATATACCCCAAAACAGAAACAAAAAATATCCATTAGAAACTGAATTGTGTACACTAAATTGTGTCCCTCTATTTTTTCAGTTTCAAGTCTATGGTGTAGAGTAATGCATCAATACTCAAATCTTAAACTTACATTCTTGAGCCAAGGCCTAATCAAAACAATTCATGAACATTTTAAGTGAATCTTGTTCATATAATCTGACAGTAGGCATTGCAAATCAAGAAAAAATGAGGGTATTTCCATGTCTGAGAATTTTTTTCTTCAATATATTGGCTCCAAGCCATCTTACATTCAGTCCTCATGGAAAGATTGACCTTGAGGAAGACCTTGAGCTATCTGTTGCATAGTGGCAATTCTGCTAAGCAGTTCCATCTAAGGACAGATCTCATCTATCATGCACATTCTATATTCCAGTTTGGACTTCCTTTGCATACCAGATGTATAGGCCAAAGCATGGCCTAAAATGCAGCTGAAGTAATACTGATTTGTTTGCATAAACTCAGTGGGAGATTTGATTTCTTTCCTTCCCCCTCCCCCTTGAAATCATGGGTAAAATAGGACACAATGGGGCAAATGTCTAGCCATTCCACTGCACCATATTTTGCTTTTAATCATCTTGTATCTGTAGTTTGAAGAGCATAGCAAGCTAAAATATATACCATATTGCTTGCATGCTAGTAACAGCAGCAAGAAACTGGTATTACTGCTCTATTGCCATTTGCTCTGGAGTATCAATACCTGGAATCTGCTATTAAATACAGTCTATTCAGAAAGCTTGAGGAAATTTGATGAGGACGATTAGGAAATTAAGTTACAGCTAAGTTAAGCAATTACATTGATGGCTTAGTGCACCAGAACAAACAAACCTGGACGGTTTCAGAGTGGTTGCTGGCTGAAAAGGGAATATAAACATTCTGTTTCCTTAGTTTAAAAAAGATAGCTCTGGTCTTCTGGAGCCATCACAGTTAGGATGGGGTATAAAAGAAAAATGCAAGCCATTAAATTTTCAAATAGAATTTCAGCTTATCAGAATGCCATTGACCTTAAAAATATCGTTATGTACTTCATTGTTTAGCAAAGAAAAACCCCGATTCTTCCTTGCATCATCTAAGATACCTATATGACCTTCCTCATCTATCTACCACCATAGGTACTGATACAGTGGTCATCATAATGATATCTGATTGCCTCATCCATGCACCATTTTAGAGCTGAATTTGACTTTGCAGGAGGCCAGCATCTTAAGATTCCCACACTATAGATGAATCACACAGTTTTAGAAAAAATAATGTGGCACCTTCTTAACAATAGGGACATTTGGAAGGCTGCAGACAGATGGGCATTGAACTACCCTTGAATCTTCTGAACTGTGTTGGGAGCTGCCATCTTATTTACATATTGTCCTCAAGGTAATAATTCCAGGTGTTCAGATACCATGGAGATGACTGCTGTGAAGACAGATAAAGTAGTATTGGTTGCTGAATTAAAAATAGTAGGCACTCATGTCTAGGAGCACTGCATTTCAGTGGCAGCTCTTAGAAAACAAAAAAATTATTTAATATTTATATTGCAGCAATGACCAGAGGCCTTAATCTGGTCAGGGCCCCACTGTACCGGACACTGTAAACGAAAATCCCTGCCCCAACAGGTTTACTAGTGTAGGACTTACATAGTACTGTCCACTTTCAAAGTACTTTACGTACATTCATTAACCTTCAAACTCTGTGAGCTAGTATCTCATTTTACAAATGGGGAAACTGAGGCAGGGGTTGAAACTTGTCCAGAGCCTCAGAGTCAGTGTTAGAGCTGAAGTTATAACTCAAGGGTTACCAGCTCCCAGTCCCATGCTGAGAGCATTAACACCGCCCCTTCCTTTTGGAAATGATGACATCATTAGGACTGAGTGCCTGGAGTAGCTGGCAGTCACAATTTGCTTGAACTAGCAGCCCTGGTGGTTGTTTACAAAATCCAAACTTTTGAGAGTTCAGCAGATGTGGCATCACAAATTTAGTTGAATTAGTATCTCTTAAACCCATTTGTCTTTCTATTTCCAATTCACCTGTGGACACACTGCACACACCTACACACCACCCCAAACCACAAGACTAAAATCCTTTTATCCAATTGAAAAGATTGGCCAATAGTGCAAAGCAGAACAAGCTAGGGTCAATTCCCTTCTCTGATACATAATTTCAGTTGCTTTTTGGACTTGTTCTTTATACCAGAAATACTTATCAATGGATAGCCTAAAAAATTGGACCACTTCTGTTTATACTGCTTTTCCTTTTCCAGCCTCTGTTTCATGTAGGCATTCTAGTCAGCTAATAGACCAGATCCAAGCATCTCGCTACAGTGCTTTTATTTCAGGTCTGTGAAGTTCCATTAGGATTTTGCTGGATGTTGTGAATTCAAGCTAAATGCACACACCTGTGATAAATAGGCCACAGTTTTTCTCTGCTACTTGGGGAATGGACTAGGAGAATGTTTTTCACTGGAGCTGGAGGTGGTTGCTTCTTTTAGAAGCTTTTAGAAGCTCCTCAGTGTGAGAACTTTATGGTGGGTCATCATAGTTCTGGGCAGGGCCGCCAAGAGTGGGTTCGGGCCACGGTGAAAAATTTTTTTCGAGCCCCAAGCAAGGATGGACCAGTTAAACAAGGCCGACAAAGCCGGGGAAGCTGGGCCTGAGGCCCCCTTCCAGACCGCCAGGCCTCGGTAATTTGTACTGACTCCCCCCCACCATCGGCCCTGGTTCGGGGGTGATAAGGTTGTAGAGCTAGTTGCCTTGTGGTTTCCTACCCTCTTTGTGGAGCATGTTGAGGAAACTGCAAGATGACTCTCCTAGACTTTCCTGAATACTTTCCGCATCTGCCTGCTCCCACAGTTTAGATTAAATAACCTTTGTGACCTTCCAACAGGAGAAAAACAGCACTTGCAGTAGTAGGTGATGGAATGCTAATAAAACTGCAAAACTTAGAAGAAAGAAACCAACACTTGAAGCATTCTCTTTCAAATTTCACCATGTCCCAGCTACATTTATAGACATTTGTCTAACTGTAGTTGGAAAGAGAAGGAAGCTGAACTTATAGAAGTGTTCAAGTGTGCTAATGTATGTAGTACTGCTTGTGACACCCTGGCACCCCAATATTCACCACTGTCATGTAATTAGGATATGTTTTGTATAAAGTATGCCTTGTGAGGTATCATTCTAAAAGTCTTGATCTACTAGATGTTAATATTTCATTGGATTGTATGTGCTATGATTGTATGTGAAGTTATGAAGTTTGGCTATGTATATATTACTGAAACATGTGAGGTTGAAAACAACCAGCCTTTCAGGTACAACGGTAAAAAGGCCAAACAATGTTACTGGCTTATTGAGGAAATGCACACAAGCACAAGGATTACCCCAGGAACTGTGTACAATAGAAACCTCTTAGAGATAGCACTGCACAATAGGAACTGTTTGATGCAGGTCACAGCAAAAGAGCTTCCCTGCAAGTGGGAAGAAGATATAAAAAGGGGACAATGATATCATGATTTGACCTCACTTTCCCTACAACAACACCCCTGGAAAAACCTGAGGGGCAAGGACTGGACTGTGGGAAGTGATGGTCCCAGGCTAGAGGGATTTTTTAGCCTATGTATGAAAACCTGGGAAAGCCAAGGTAGCTTGTGCCTTAAGAATCTGCCAGCCTGTTTATCACTCAGGGTGAGAATTTGCTAATTCATGTCCTACCTATTTAGTGTGTTTAAACTCAGTTTGCAGTTTTGTTTATTTACTAAGATAATCTGTTTTGATCTGTTTGCAATCACTTATCTCTCTCTTGCAGTTAAACTTGCTTGGCTTTGTCTAAAACTAATGTGTGGAAATTATAACTTGGGGCAGAAAGCTGTTGCATTTTGTTGCATTGCTGTTGAATTTTATGAGCTTACGCTAATCAGTTCCTTGTGCAGCACAAGATGGTATAGTTTGGGGTTTATCCTCCTGAGGGTGGTGGGTGTCTTAGCAACTGGGAGGTGCCTTAGCTGAGCCTCCCCATGCAGAGCTGATCTCAGCATCTGTGTGTAAAGCTGCAGCTGGATATGTCCCTATCTATGTGTAAGCTGATGAAAGAGCAAGCTTGAGAGCCTGGCATCTTATTACAGCACCACATTGTGGAAGGGAGCTCAGGCTGGTGGGTCAGGTGGGATCAGTGGTACCCCCAGTTCCAAGTGGCACCCCGGGGGAAACCCATCACACCAGTATTCTTGGCAGCGGCAGGAGGAGGGTGGCCAGTGTGGATTTTTTTCTCAGTATTGGGGCACAATATCTTTATTAAATGGCTGAATAATAAACTGATTAAACAGTTAAGAATGCACTCAGCATAATATTTAATCTCGCTTTATCCAATATATTAATGTTAAAATTGTAAAGCTGTTTTAGGGAAGCTGTCAAATACATGATGATCTCTTTAAAAAGCTCGTGACTCCAAGTGAAAAGAAAAGCGAGGCTTACAATCTTCTTTTGTTTTTTGTTTTTTTCCCCAATAGGAGAGCTGTTTTGTGTGTAGGAGATGATCATATTGTGCACCCTCTGTTCTTGTCATGTTCCAGGAACTATATTCAATGCTTTGTGTATCTGATTATATCCTGTGGCAGGAGAGCAATTTTGCAATTCATACAATTTTTGATAAGGCTCGCAACTTGTAAGTGACATTAAATCTTACTGATGTTTATGGGTGCATAGTCCAAATTTACAAAGTCTTGTGTCTGCTAACTGTTGTAGCTAGCATTGACCCAACAATACCATTGGCAAACTTGCATTCCTCACTTGCCCAGTCCTAGATTAAATGAAAACCTTTAAAATATATCAAAAAAAATGAATACTGCATCTCTAAAGCAGCTATTTCAATTGTGTTTAAGCACAAGGATTATTTAAAATAAAAACAGAGACAGTCAGACCCTCAGGCCTCCATCCTATTGTTTGTTTAGAGTGGGATTGGTAGGGTTTGTGGTTTTTAAATCCAAGTTGCTAAATTAAAGAGGCGTATCTTCCATCATGACCTGAAGAAAGTGGTCTCCTTTAGAGGGTTTTTAAGAGCCTTTGCCGTGTTGTTGAGAAGTCTGTATCACGATTTCCCTCAAGTCTACACATGAAATATTTTAAATACACTGAGGATTTCTCCTATTATAAGTCAGTGTAACTCTACTGAAGTTAATGGAGATATTCTGATTTATGCCAGTTGAGAATCTGTGCCAGTGTGCCAGATGGTTGCAGCTGTTATGGTGATTCCTGGAAGGACAGTCAGTCTTGGATAGCATGGTTCTATACTACTAAAGGTTTCATAAATCCATATTAACACAGTGAAACTGATCCAGCAGCAACCAGGGAACCAGTGAAGGTTGTGGCACACTCTTTGGCTTGCCCTGGTTACATGATAACATGTGAACCAACTGTAGTTTTCTCAGGTACATCTACATGGGTAGGCAACCTATGGCTCATGTGCCGCAGGTGGTACACGAGCTGATTTTCAGTGGCACTCACACTGCCTGGGTCCTGGCCACCGGTCTGGGGGGGCTCTGCATTTTAATTTAATTTTAAATGAAGCTTCTTAAACATTTTAAAAACCTTATTTACATACAACAACAGTTTAATTATATATTATAGACTTATAGAAAGAGACCTTCTAAGGATGTTAAAATGTATTACTGGCACACGAAACCTTAAATTAGAGTGAAGAAATGAAGACTCGGCACAGCACTTCTGAAAGGTTGCCGACCCCTGCTCTACTTTAACAACAATAATCATGCCCTTATGGACAAATCCTTCAGAAAGCAATACATACATTTTCTATAGGTTTTTGGCCATCCTGTAGAATTGATATCCCAGCTATAGAATTTGACAGAATGGTACAAAAAATTTTAGGAAGTGAATCCTTCTCTGTTCAATTCTATATGCTGCTCGTGGAATCTTTTTAGGACTCTATTGCTTTTATCCTACTACATTTAGATTCCACCAACCTGAACATGCAGAACACATGACATACTGCACACAGCTCATGGTGATTGAAATACTGAAGTCTCTGCTTAGGCTTTTTTAACCCATTAAATATTTCATACAAATTTTAGATTAAACACTGAGATGGGCCTGAACCAATATCCCCTGAACTCTGCGGAGATTTAGGGCCAGCCACTGCTCCAGACCTGGCCTTTGTGGATCACTCCTATATCCGATCAGTTCAAGCAAGCAATTGTGTTTCTTTTTTTACATTTTTTTAAAGCATGGAGAGTAAAAAAGTTAGAGAAACTCACTGTGGTTCTCATAGTAGCTAATTTGTAAATTAAATCAAAGCTGAAAGCATTTTAGGTACAAAAGAAGGCACTCTTGTGAGCCTACCAGGGAACAGTGCATCAGTTTTCATAGTAACTCCGGCCCCAGAACACTAACACGCTTAAACATACAGTCAAGTATGTGCTTAAGTGCTCTGCTGTCAAGACATAACTATTAGAGCTGTCTGGAAAACGTCAAGGCTCAAATTTTTGACAGAGGATGGAAAAAATACCAGGCAAGTATGATTATCACCATCAACAAAGAGAATCATATCATGGAGGGTTTGCTGTTTGTTATTGTCTTTTAGCAAAGGCTGCACAGTAGGCCACATGGCTACATTTGTCTAGGATGAATGGGTGGGAGTCAGCACTCTAGATTTCCCACCTTATCTGCTTTTGATACCCTGGTATTCAATATGGTTGATGTTAGGTTTGATGATACCTCAGGTATGAAGAATATAATTCCCTACTACTACATTTCTTTTGAGCGAATCTCCCTCAGCTCCTCCACAGACAAAAATCTTTCAGTCAGTTGGGGTGACTAGTTGATCTAATTGCTATTGACAGTTTTTGAGCAGAAGCACTCACTTCACACCAAGAAATGAAGCATGTTTCTCTTCATAATAGTGATTTTTGGAGTTGGATATAGTAAAAACTATTTTGATCACGTGGCCTGCAGACTGAAACACCAGAAGTACTGTTTCAAAAGCCATGATAGCTTTAAAATTTTGACCAAGCATTGGTTCAGCATTAAAATAACTTGTCTAGATGAATTATACTTTTAAACAAATATACTGTGATGAACCTACTAAATGGGAAACTACCATTCCCCTCAAACCCTTCCCTGCTAACCTATGACCCCCTAAGTTGGATACACATGAACCTCCCCCTCCCCTGGCTAATAAGGCAAAGGCACAGAAACTCTTGGAAAGACCCTGACACAGCAAGTAAACTCAGGTATCCAGGGCACTTGATCTGAAATAGTCTTGCTCAGATTCCTTTCCCCTTTAAAAACCTGAGTTAGCTAGCTGCTGGCCCAGGGAGTTCCTTCAGTCCCCTCTCTGCTTAGCCTTCTGGCTGTACCTCTGCTGCTTCCCACAGCTTCTGCATAGACCTGAACCCTGGTCCAGTATCTGCCCTAACTGTGGCTTAACACAATGATTTAAAATGCTAACTCTTTTCTACATGGCTGATGAGTTTATTTGGGCTGAACTCTTACTCCCCCCCACCCCTCCGCCCCCCAAAGTCCAGATCCTGCAACCAGATCTTTCCTGGCAGTCTCTGTGCCCACACAGAGTTCAAGTGAAGCTAACTGAAGTCTGGTCATTTGGATTCAGTTGCAGGATTGGGACTTGGAATGGTAACATTCTCTTTACTGTTAAGTCAAAAAAGAGGATCAGATGAATCACGTATTGGTCACTTTATAAATATGGCATGCAGACATAGTGTACCTTGGAAATACACACAATAATAAAAAGTTAAGAAAAGGTAATGTGGTGGCAGGGTGATTTTCACCCAAAGCAACAGGTAAGTAAATTACTCTAAGTCTATTTAGAAGTGCTTTGTGATGCCTTTTAATAAGAGGGCCATCTTTCTCTTTGACGGGATGTTCTCCCTGCCTCAGTCGCAGGAAGAGGTCCTGACAGTTTGGCCCAGGTCAACATAGGATCTGAGGTGTTGTGACACTCAGCACCACAGCACCTAACTTTTAGGCACCTAGAAAAGTGCAGGAACAATACTTCGACCCACAAAGCCTGTGTTAGGTGCCTATACGGTGAATACGGGAGAGAGTTACCTTAGAATACAGTTCACAAAGTCAGTGTGCTAGGCAGGAAGCCTCCTAAACTATGAAAGATGCTAACCAGAGGGCTGTGTGATAAATCCTGCCTCCTGAATGTGGCACTGAAGTCCAGGCTGCAGGGAGGCACCCATCTCTGCTTGTGATCACAAACCAGAAAAGGTAGGTGTTCGGCTGCCTAAAGTTTGTATCTGGGGCTCAGTCCAGTAATCATGCTCACAGACTGCCTACAGAATAGGGGCCCCGCAGGTGAGTTCACAAACAACAGCCAGGAGTGGGTAGGATGCTCTCCCTTATAAGCTTGTGGTCCAAGTACACACCCCGAATGTGAGAAACCCGTAGTTCAAGTCCCTGCTCTGCCTAATGAGAACAAGGGATTTGAACAGGGTTCTACTATCTCTCAGTAAGCCTGATTGCTAGGCTATAGAGTCATTCTAACTTTCACTGACCCGTTATTCATTTAAAGTAGAGCAACTTCAATACAAGAGACTGAGGAAGATGCACATCAGAATATTCCATAGCCTAGTGATTAGGGCACTCCCTCCTCATAGAGGTGGCAGATCCCTCTTCAAACCCCTTCTCTGGCAAAGGTGGGGACTTGAACCTGAGTCTCTCACATCCCAGATGAGTACCCTAACCATACAGGCAATTAGGAAGGTGCAGCTCCTCCTCATCAGCTGTTTTGTGTGAACTCATCTAAGGGGCTCAATTGGGGAGGCAGCCTCTGAGCACATCTACCAGATTGGACCCTGCACACAACAACAGGTGGCCAAATGCCATTCTTCCCTAGTTTGTGAATTTCTCTGGGGCTTAAGTGGGAGATGGGTGCCAGGCACCTAGAGTGAGGCAGCATTTCACATGCCCAAAGGCAGAAACTTTGGTGCCAAGGGAGTTTAGGTGCCTACAGGGTTTGGTGGCAGCCAAGCAGGAATTTTGTGGCTCAATGGCATCTAAACGTGGGACTTAGGCACCTCAGTACTTTGTGGATCCTACCCCATGGCCTGTGATTTCCTGAGACGGCCAACGCCTACAAGTCTATTTGCCCTGACATACCAGGGGTACAGTGGTAAGTGGCTTGAGAAGAGAAACAGCTGCGGCTCATTAAATTAAAAGGTCCCAGCTGATGTGAATAAAAGGTGGCATATGAAAATAGTGGCCAATGATAGACTAGTTAAGAAGAGACTGGATAGCCCTACTTTCAGAAGGAGGTGGGGTTTTATTTGGGCCTGGCTTATACACCACAAAGGGGTGGTATGGGGGGGGGCAGGTATTAATATACATTTCAAACTTGAATTGAAGGTGAGGAGAGAATGAAAGAATAGTTGGTCCCCACACTCACATATTTTCCCCCTGTCTTTTAGGGAGCTTTTGAGAACCCACTCTGTGATATTCTGCTTTGTTTTGGTGCCCTTTAATTCTGATAACTCCACATTGCCTCTTGTTTTGCCTGGCTAAAATGAAAATTGTTCATGATGTGATCTTGAATGGTGTGTTTTTGGGACATAGTTTTGAAGTGCAGTAAATTGACACAGGCTGTACTAACTGGAGCTTGCAATCCAGTTTGAACCATAAGCAGAATAGTGCTTTAGTAATATGTTTATATCAATGGACTAGTAGCTATTGTTTGTAACTGGACCATCTACCAGCTGTTCCAGTACAGTGTCATTTACTCTTTTTTTTTTTCCTTTTCAAGCAGATCTGTTAGCTTAATAAGCTACTTACACACCAGAAGCCACATACCTGCCAGACAGTCACCTGGAAGTTCCCTAGTAGCACTCTTCCATCTATACAACCTCCTTCTGTCAGCTGGGGTTTTCCCAAGATGACACTTCCTGTGATACAAAAT
Source organism: Chelonoidis abingdonii (assembly GCF_003597395.2). Taxonomy (NCBI): domain Eukaryota; kingdom Metazoa; phylum Chordata; order Testudines; family Testudinidae; genus Chelonoidis; species Chelonoidis abingdonii. Next base: position 116,953,469 of record NC_133773.1, on the reverse strand, counting down.
TCCCCCCACCTCAGGCCAGTCTTCCAGTTTTACATATGTGATGCATTGTTTCCAGCAGAAAGCTGCTTCTCTCTTTTTAAAACAAAGTTTAAACCATCCCAAATGTAAACATATTTTATAGCGACAATTATTGCTTGCACTTTTTTTTTTTTTTTTCAGGTTAAGCTATTTGCTTCCCCATTCTGGTTTGGATGAACACTGCATTGAGAAGTTACAAGAACCATGTGTGTTCATTGTTCACTTTCTCCAAATTCATTACAAATGGATTGCAGCTGAGTAGGTTACAAAGCAGTGCACTTCTCTAAAGTAGGGCACTGAGCATCACCGGTTTCTTAGAATCAAGGGAGAGTAGTCCGGCGAAGAGGGCAGGAAGAGGTGACGAAATGGAAACAGTTTGAGAAACCACTCTTGGGCTTCCCTTTTCTAGATAGTTTCTTCTTGTAACATCCTAAGGAAACAAGAAGGCTAAGGGAATGTCTACATTGTAGCTGGGCATGTGCCTCCCAGCGAAAGCAAACAGACTCATGCTAGCTTGGCTCAAGCTACTGCACTAAAAATAGCACTGTGGAGATTGCAGTGCCAGCAGAGACTTGGGCTAGCCATCTGAGCTCAAACCCAGGGGGTCCAAGCTAATGTGGTTAGCCCAAGCCTCTGCTGATGCCACAGTATCCATGCTGCTCCTTTTAGCATGCAAGCCCAAGCTGAGCTAGCACAAATCAGTCTGCCTAGGCTGGCTCTGGGAGGCATGCTCCAGCTGCCATGCAGACGTACCCTTAGGTTTCTGCCAATGACCTTACTTAACTATTACATCAGTAAGACAGATGAAACAGGGTTCAGCGTCTGACAGAGAATCCACAAACACTGTATCTTTTCCTGCCTCCCTAACCTACTTTCTTTTGCTTCTGCACATCCTTATATGTACACATAGGGTGGGATCCTCAAAGGTATGCAGTGGCTTAAGTCTCAGTTTTAAGCTCTACTGCAATACTCAAAACTCCTGCTGAACCCAGCAGGTGCCTAAGTTTTCAGGGTAAAAGTTCCCTAGGTGCCTATATTTCTGCTTCTGAGCATGTACGCTGCTGCTCCACTCTCGGCTTCCCTCTGGACACCTATCTTCTGCCTAAGCTGCAGAGCAATTCACAAACCAGGATAGATAGGCATTTGGCCACCTAATTTGCATGTGGGGCCCAATCCACTAGGCATGCTAACCAAATTGGGTCCCGTTCAAAATGTGGCCACAGTAGTGACCATGTTATAACTTGTATCCTGTGGCTAGAGTCCTCACATGGTATATGGGAGACATAGGTTCTGTTCTCCCCTCTTCCAGAAGGGGAGAAAGGAGATCTTTGTCCAGATCCTACTTCTTTTCTTCCCCTCTAGTAGAGAGGGTGAGGATTGAATCTGTCTCACTCACATTTGAGGTAAGTGTGCTCACCACTGACATTATAAGGCAGTCACCACCACCTCTAGCTATCTGGCATGGAGCAAGACAGGCAGCTATCTCATTCCCACAAGGAATGCCTTCAGTGCCTAAGTTACGTGACTCCAGGAGAAGGGTTCCCATTTATGGATTGTCAGCAGGGATAGGAGCCTCTCTGCAGCCCTGACTTAGGGGCCTGTCTCTGAGGAGCATGGGGTTTAGCACATACCTCTCTCCTCCCATCACCCATTGGCTAGCTTAGGTGGCTCTCAGCCTAGCATCCCAGCTTTGTGGACTGCATTCTAAAATGTCTGTCTCTCCCCATTCATTGTATAGGGAGCCAAGGGTTCTAAATTAGTTTTGTGGGTCAGTGTTGTTCCTATGACTTTTTTCTAGGCACCTAAAAGTTAGGCGCAGTGGTGCTCAGTGTTGCAAACCAAAGTCCCTCTGTAGATCTGGGCATAATGTCCACAAGAAGGTATTATGCCTCTCTCCACAAAAGGGGAAGAAAGGTTCCAAAATGGGACCTATGAGTTTTGATGATTACTAGTGGTTTTCATGGGTGCAAGTAAGGAAGATGTTCCAAGAATTAAGATGTCTGCTATAATATGTACTCAGATGCGTCAGTGGACTGAACTTGGGGAAAAAAATAGCGTGGCAGACTTCAAGTTCTGTTTGCATTTTGGAACATACACAGAAAGGAAAATAAATTAACACAGCAGAATGTGTATAAACTGTCTTTATACTTATCGCAAGAGTTAAATGGTACATGTTGAAACAAGTGCACATGAAAGCATTGTAGACTGTGCTGTACTTTGGGTAAGCTGTCATCTTGCGCCATCTCTGCAGTCACAGTGTTCAGCTCTGTGATGCAGAGGTTATAATGTGCAGTGTAACTCCTGGGAACTGCTGGTTTGATTTAACAGCTCTGCATTTATAGCTCAATAATAGGCATGTGTGCGATAATATCATCCACACTATTGTAAGATTCTCAAGCTACATGTTTTCTAAAAGCAAATACGATGGAAGGCTGGTTGTAGTAGAACAACAGGAGGTTGTTAGCCTTCATTTTTTTCCCCACAGTCACTACATGAGAACAGGTAACAATCACCTGAATTTGACACTCTGCTAATATTTTGTATTATATACATATAGCATATTAATTCCTTTAGCATTGCCAAAAGGCAAGACTATGCTCTTTTGACACACTTAGTCACATGAAAGCCATCAGTTTCATAGCAGTTCTGCATTTCTAGTTTGTACTTCTTCTCAATGCTGGCACTACTGTGTAGTTTCCCACACTGTAAATAGAAATCTAAAGTGTATGGTTGCAGTTCCACATTTTATTTAAAACAATACAGTGCTGTATCTCTTGATGTCAAGGCAAAGATCATATTAGTGAATCCATGATGACATAATTATAGCTTAGAAACCACTTAGGATGGAATTGTGTAGTGTAACTTATGAGGAAGACTCCTAAAAATAATGCCCTCTGTCTTTTAAATCACCAGGGCATTACCATGGAAATGGAATGTTGGTTTTTACTTACCAGTCAGAGCATTGTCTGTCAGTCATGTTATCAAGAAATTGGACTGACAACAGATTGTACAGGGCAACATGTGGGAGCTGTTACCTTGCACCTCTGTTGGATTAAGGCTGAAAATTACACTGGTCAAATACTAAAGTGATTCATTAATTCTTTCACTAATAAATGAGACCATACTAGCTCGAGAGTATGCATGGAAACAAAGATGCTGCTGTGTGGCCCCAGGGATTCTGGATAAGGTCTAGGGATCAAGGTGTGTCATACACTCATTTGTGCATGTGTGAGTTATGGTTGCAATGATAATTGCATCGCTAACCATCACAAACCACACTTAGTAGAAGGGATAATTTTTTGGTTTGGAAAGCTACCAATCAGAAAATGGGTGCACAGTTATGTTACTTTTGTGGTAATAATGGGGGTGTATTTGGTTGCCATTCCTATCACAGGCCAAAAATTGGCCCTGCACAGACATATTGTCTTATAGTATCATTAACAATGTTTTTCACTGATTATAACTTTAGGTCCCACCTCTGATCAGCCAAATGAGCAGAACTTGAGGAGAGAGTAGAGTAAAAGCTAAAGAATTTCCTTGTTTGTCTGTTCTTTGCATTTTCCACCATCCCATCACTTATTGCCAAAAAAGGAATATGGTTAGAAACCCAACAGTCATGTTTTCACAGTAGTTTCTGATATTAATTTAAATATACCTTCTTACACACAGTTAACTCTCAACCGAAAAGGAAATCATGACATGAATGATCTTATCAACATACATCAAGCAATCCTTAAGGTACTACTGCTCAGCGGTGCTCACTGCAGTGTAAGAACCTATATAGATAGCACAGAATGCTGCAGAGGCTGCAGCCATTCCATTGGGTAGCTTTCTTCCACAGACAGGGAGACTTTCTCAGAGTCTGAGGCAGCCATGTATTGAAGATGGGATGTCTCAGCTAAGCCATCCCAGATAATCCACTCAGTCTGATATATATGGAAATCAGGCTGTGATTTTTAAAACCACCTTGTAGACTTTCAAGAACAAGAGTAGCTCTGTTCAGTTCCACAGGGTGGTTTTAAAAGAGAGAGGATATCATTCTCTAGTAAATGCTAGATGATTTTTAGAGATGGGCATTGTGCAGCTATTTTATAAAGCCCTGTGGGATCTGGCTATCTTATGGACCATCCAATGCCCATTTTGTGCAATTTTTGTAGATATTTCACCAGCATACAGAGAGACAAAGTGTATCCAGAGAGAACTTTTTGACTTTTGAGTCTAAAAGTTTATTTTATTCCTTTGTAGGTTCCATGTCTTAAAAAAATCCTGCTCTTTAAAATCTGCTAATTGCAACTATTCAAAAAAAAAAAAAAAAAAAAAAAGGTAGTTCTACCTCTATAGTCACATCTCCTCTCCCCACAGTTCTACTGATGGTTAGAACAAGAATAATGCCAATCAAGCATTTCTTCCCCTGAATTACAAACAAAGAATGGCTATCCTGGGTCACTAACCTATAAAAATGAGCAAAAAATGATATAAAAACCTATTACAGGTAGGAAGAGATACTGAAGACAATATCCGTGGTGTACTGTTTCTGCCACTTCACTCTACGCTAGAGATCCTGCCCTGTTTCTAATGTGATTGCAAAGACTCTCCTGCATTGCACAAAGCATTTGTTGGTCACGCACACAATAAATCATAACAGCTTCACTGAAACTGTGACAGTACGTGCTGTCAGTGCATGGTACAACACTTCTTCATTTCATACAGCATCTGCCATCCATGCTAGCCCCAATGCTCCATCGGGTTAAATAACGCTACAGAACTCTAGTATGTGTCTGTGTACTGCAGGCCAGCTTGCATCCAGCATGCAGAGCTCCCTGTTAGCTGCATAATCTGTAAGCAAGTGCTCTGTTTAAGGCTAGATTCACAAAAGAACTTAGGTTCCTAGCTGCTGATTTAAGTGCCTAAATCCCAGAATCAGGCCCTTCTAGGATCAAAACTCCCACTCAGCTGCCCCTGAAACCCGTAGATGCCTAGAATCACTCTGTGCCTAAATTTTTGCTGTAAAAGTTTTCTAGGTAACTGTGTTTCTGCCTCTGAGCATGTGCACTGCAGCCCCACTCCAGGCCTCTGGACGCCTAAGCCCCACACAATGCACGAACCAGGGAAAGATAGGAGTTCTGCTGCCTAATGTGCCTGTGGGGCTGAATCTGATAAGCATGCTCCCAGGTTTCCTACTGGACTAGCCCCCACAGAGGAGCTTACACAAAACAACAGGGTTAGGGTACTCACCTGTAACGTGAGAGACCACTGGTTTAAGGCCCCCTCCACCATATCTCAGATGCGTGCCCTAACCACTGGGCTATGGAATAATCTGATGTGGGCTTTCCCTGATCTCTCCTGTTGAAGCTGTTCTACTCTGGTTGAATAATGAAAGAGTCACTGGGCCAAAGAGAGACAGCCAGCGAGCATGAGAATGACTGTGTGTATGTCCTAGTGGTTGGAGCACTCACCAGGGAGACCTAGGACAAGTGATCTATTCACAGTGGAAAAGCTGCATCAGGAGAAATTGTTTTGAGCATAAACTGTGCAGGCAGGAATTGTCATTCACTGTGTCAGTAAAGTAACTAGCACAATGAGGTAGGGAGCATGGCAGAAGCTCCCTGCAAATTTGCGGGCAGAGGGATAGGACTGGGAGTGGAGGAACTGAGACTTTGTTGGGGCTGGCTCCTGGCTGAGAAGGAGGTTGACCGGGATTCCTACCTGCTCCTGAGCCTGTTCCAGCCCCTCTAGGTCCCTTCCTCTGCTCTCCAGCCCAATCCTGGATGCTGCGGCAGCAACCCTTGGTCCCACTCCCTGATCCCAGCCCTCTGCTTTCACCTCCATTCCCCCACTGCCAGGCTGGCATGAGTTTATACAGGGGCACTAACCTCCCCCACCACTGCTCCCCCTCCAGCTTTACCACCCCTGCAGCGAGGCCTGCAGGTACTACTGAATCCACAATAAATAATAATATACAACATGCCCTTGAATTTTGTATATTTTTTTCAAAAGGTCAACATAGGAATGTCAATATCTTCCTGCAAACTACAGCACATACCTACTACAGGCACAAGAACTGCTTTTGAAATGTTAATAGCTCTGCAATCTATTTTTATCGACATAGGTAGCTGCTTCTAATTCTCATGTAGCGTCACGAAAAATATCTTTGTGTAAAAGGTTAGGAGTGGATAAAACACTGAATATTTTTTTCCATTGCTAGCTAAAAAAAATGACTGGTGCACCAAATCTGATTCTTTCTTTAAGATACAGTTTATCTATATAACACCTTTATGTTAAAAGCAGCCCAAAGTGAGTTTTAATAGCTTTTATAAACATTTTAAATACAAAAAATGGAATTGGACAAATCTTTATCTATAGTAGCCCCACATGTGCTGCTATCGATCTATAATTTTCTTCGCAACATTTTTTATCTTAGCAGCAATATATTGTGTATAATTCTATTGTAATATCTTCTAATAGTCAGTTACCAGCAGCAAAAAGCTTATTTTTGTCATTAACATCAAGAGACACAGCAAGCAGTATTATTTTTGGAGTGTCACTTATTTGAATATAGATATAAGTGGCATTAAGTGTGAATGTTACTGTCTAGAGCCTGGCCCACAGAAGATAAAAAGACCACATGTGAAATCCTGACTCCACTGAAAATTTGCCATTGATTTCAATGAAGCCAGGATTTCACCCCTGTTACTAGTAGCTGCAGGAAAATTCTTTACCTGCGGGGATGCCTGACTCAGACTTCTTCATGGCCAGAATGGGATTGAGGTTATTCTGAAGAGGCTCAGCTGCTTTCTGGTGCCTGTCATCAGCACAGATGAGGTCTTCTCTTCTCTGTTGGTCAGTTCATGTCAGGTTCTGGCTCTTTCCCTTCCATTGCTCTTCCACAAAACAACCGGATCATTAGACTCCTCCCACTTAGCCAAATTGCAGGATCTGACCTACTAATCGCTAATAAATTTTATCAGGCGAGGAGGACTGACTAATTATTGATTACTGGTTTTTATCACTAATATGCTGATGCAATAAATCAAATATGCAGTAAAACTTTAAAACCTTGCTCTTGTCTTAACCACTGCTTAGTTTCTAATTCAGCTTTCTCTGAAAACCATTTTCAGTAGCTGGATGAATACTGCAATTAGACATTTAGTCTAATTTATGGAGTTTCAGGACTTGGGGAAACAAGCTATTTCTGCATATGTATATATCAGTTGTTATCTAGGTTTGAATGCAGTACCTTCAACCCCAAAAGCACAAGCCCCTGCCACTTGAACTGCCAGAGGAGCTCTGTTAGCTGGTAAATAGTATACTCTTATCTTGGCAGAGGTCAACCACTAGAAAATACACTCACACTCACTCAGTGTATTACATTAATATCTGCCGGAGCACATAATTTGTCTATGGGTATTGGATATTCTCCCAGTCACTGCCCTATCTGATTGTGGCATTTTAGATTTAAAGCACTACATTCACAAAAGTCAGGAACTAATATAACCCTGCAAGCTTCCCCATATAGCTCAACTAATATATTTGAGTTATCATGTGCCTTCTTTAATAATCTCAATTTAACTATTTTTAACAGTTCTGCAGTACAAGGAACCTGGGCTGTTTCCTTTGTGGTGGCTTGTAGAGGCAGGGAGGAGTTCCAATTAATTACTAACATGTAACATCCTCCCAAAAAACAAAAACAATTGAATCAAGAAGTGGAACATACAGATACAATAAACAAGTTTTTTTCTTTCAGTCATATTGGGTTTTTTTGTTTTTTTCTTCTGTGATTCAATTACTTCTGTACCAACATATCTCTTACATGCTGAATGCTAATTTCCATTGGTTTTTTAAAACTGCTGTGGGGCAAAGATTAATAATTCCTTTTAGCTGGTCTTTGATTTTATGTTAAAAGAAACTAATCCATTCAACATAATTTCTCATAGAATCACATTGTCTAATTTCTTATGTTTGAAGTGACCTTTTTTTCTACTCCTTTCTAAATGAAATTACTGCAAATTCATTATTCATAAGATCAAGACAGAGACCCAGTTGTGGAAAATCATGGAGTTTCTTTCTCAACTTCAATGTATCAGTATCCTATTGTAGCCTTGAGAGCACAGATCTACAAATTTTTAGTATAGCACAACATAGAGAACTATTTTGTGGCTAAGCAAGTTATTAGAGGAGCACTGTACTTTAATTTCCAGAGGGTATGCCATGTCCCTTTATTAGGGTGCGGTGCCGATTTAACATTTTTGGAACTCACATTTGAATGTATACATTGTGCAATCAATTTGCATAAACACCATTTTGTCACCACAAATGCTGATTAAGTGGTGTGGACATGGCACTTAGAAATGCCACCTTTTCTAGAAATTAATACCTGTTTGTTAGATTGTATATGAGAAAGGTGAGTGAATTCAGATGATGGTTATTTCATTGCCAACACCTCTTTAGCCTAAATATGAATGTTAATTTTCTTTAAGTATCAGTGTGAATGTATTCATACTGGTGGGGGTCTTGTTTTGTTTTTAACCATCACCTTTAAAGAGCGTTGAAAGTCTTGTTTGTTCAGAGGCTTGGCTTAGATAAGCAAAGACAATTTTGGATTAAGGATGGGCAAACTTGTTTTGCTTAATTTTGACCCCCCTACTCAAACAAACATTGTGGGTTTGAAGGTTTGACTCAAACTTTAATGTCCTTGGGTTTGTTTTCAGCTGAGGAGAAGTTGTGATAAATGGAGCAGAACAAATAAAATTCCACTTATAATTATATTTAAATTCCATATACAGAACACCGCCTTGTGGCACCTTAGCCTTTTGGGAGTAAAATGGCCCTCAAGGATTGTGGGTAGTTTGAAGATTTTTGCCAAATTTGTGGCCTGAGCAGTGCAGTGAGTAGAAGACATTCCTTTTATCTGTTGTTGTAATGATGAGGTAAATTTCTACCATTCAGAAAAAACAGTCTAATCATTGCTCATTTGTTTAGGTTACATACAAATATCTGCACAAATTAATATAATCTTTTAATTAATCCAAGACAAAAAATTAGATTTTTTTCCTCTTTGCTATGAAATTTGTCAACATTGTTTGCGAGTTACATGAAGTCAGTAATATTGTAATATGAAATTATTGTGTGCCAAACAAGTGACTGCTCATTTTTAATAAACCATCTGTTCCATTTGGAAATTGGCTGTTTTTAAATTACCTTTTGCCAGTAAAATGTTGGCTACTACTAATATTGGGAATGCATACAGGATCTGCTAATAAAGTCACTTCTGTTACCACTATGAAAAAGCTATGGTAGAACAAGAAATAGTGATATACCTTATTAAGTGTTTGCCCAGTTAACTGAAAGGATATCTTCAGAACAGGGAACAGAACTTCTCTTGCGCCATCCTTATCGGAAGCTGACATAAGGTGTGAAAAAAGGTTGGGAAAAGGAAATGGGAATATAAATTATGGCAATAGTATGTATTTGCCAAGATACTAAAATGAGATCTAGTATACGGTGTATTCATGGTTTCATGAATTCACTGAACACATGAATGCTTCTAAAACCAGAGTTGTTACTGAAAGTGCTATAGGAGGTTATACTTATAATTCCACTTTAGGTGGCAAAGGACCTCCTCTTAAGGAAAAGTACTATAGAAGTTCATGAAAAATGATAAGCTTATAGAGATTTTTTAAGCACCATATGCAATTTAACTCTAGGCCTGTTATAGAATTCTATGAGACTACTCCAAAATTTCTAGAAAGAAGATAATTCTGTTAATTTCTATAGTACTTAGAGTAACTTCTTTAGAACTCTATTGGTTTCATCCTTATTATGGAAATAGTCCTATCAAACTTGAGTCTAGATATCTGATCATAATGTTTTCCCTTGGACCTTAAAGAATTACAGTTTTAACTTACCCAATTAAGGTAGTTACATTTAAAAAGATACCTGATTTAAGACATCAGAAATTCAGGAAAGATTTCAAACTTTAATAATTAAAAAAAAGCCTTATTTAACAGAAAAATTGGTGTGCAAGTTTTACCCATAATTAGTATATTTGTAATCAGGTTGTAAATTGAGATGGGTGAATTGGTTTGGGAAAAATTAGAATGAAACCACATGCTTAAGTCTCTGCAGGATTTGGGCCCTAATGTCTTCTGAATTGAGGTTGTTTGTTTAAGAGACATTTATTAAGGAGTTGAAATAAAGTTACCTCCATTATTATTGTGTGTTAAGAAAAACTGGGAAAGCAAAGTTAATATTGTATCAAAGTTGAGAAATGAAGGTGTCTGGAAGTAAGAAAAATAAGATTTTGAATGCCACATTAACTTATTTACATTCCACAAATGTATTTTCTATTGATGACTCCTTTGTTAAATGTAGATATTACTAAATTATTTTGTAGGTTAATATAATCTATAAAATATACAAGATATAGAATGTAGTCATTTTAATGTTCTATTAGGTACATTGGATGAAATCCTGGCCTCATTTAAGTCATGGTGAGTTTTGCCATTAACTTCAACAGGTCGAGGATTTTCATCCCTTTACTTTTGGAAATGCCTGACTCATGTGCTTGATTTCTCAACCTTAATGTTTGGTTTTGCACTTGCATTAGAAGAGAACAGGTTCAGTGCTATCAAGAAGAAAGCCAATACTTGTTCTTAAATGTTTGTTCAGCTCTAGGGTGACCAGACAGCAAATGTGAAAAATTGGGATGGGGGTGGGGGGTAATAGGAGCCTAAATAAGAAAAAGACCCAAAAATTGGGACTGTCCCTATAAAATCGGGACATCTGGTCACCCTATTCAGCTCTTCCAAAAGAAATAATATCCGAGAATGCGTGCATACTTCTCCTTTTATCTGGTGGGTGTGTACTGCACTGAAATTAAATCCATCTGCCTAAGTGCCATGCAATATATAGATACTTATGTTAGAACTTATTCACTTTAAATAAAGTTAAGGCTGATCATTGTGATGGTGCTTTTTTGGTGTCGACACTTGGCCATCAGGAATTGAACTTGAACAACACATTTACTACTATTATATTCCTGGTGGGCAGGCATCCAGGAATTTAAATGCCAACAATGTGTTCTGCACGGTACAAGACATTAAGAAGCAATGGACCTGATTCTCCTCTCAGTTACACCAGCTTTACTCCATTGTAGCTCCTTTGACTTGGATCATAGTTGTTTCTGACTTACATTCTGAGAACTGAATCAGGCACACAAACCCTAACCTCAGATTCTTACCATCTAGACAGATATTGACAATACAAACCAGACACGAGGGGTGCAATCTTGTCCCCATTGAAATCAATCAAGCAATTGAAATCATTTTTCCGTTAACTTCAATAGGATCAGGATTTCACCCAGAATACATTAAGAGCCTATCAGACAGTAATCTGTTGTATTCTAATGAGTGAATGATAACATATTTCAATCTGATTATATGGATTAGTGTTTATGACCTTTGCAGAAGTGGGTTTTGACTATATGTGATTTTCAATATTATCACAGTTTGTAAGAGAGTAGAGTAATGAAATCTATATCCAATATTCCACAGGCAGAGATCTGAAATGACAAAATAAAACAGCATATCTATTTTTCCATTTTGCCCATTTTAGCTTCTTTGCTAAGTGCACTGAAATCCATCCATACATAAATTTCCTAAACTGCAAGTTTGTTTATATTGAATTTGCTAGGTTTCCATAAAATTGCCATAGAAGCTTTGTGGGACCAGCACTGATCATAAATGCAATTCACAGGAGGTTGCCACATTTTTCAGCTATATTTTCCATCCTTCTCATCTTTGTGTTATGAAGAGATATTGACTTTTTGGAGTCAGTACAGCAAGTTATAAATGATGTATGAAATGAGAAATCTCTGCTAGGAGCACAGAGGACGTAACCTGCGCCATTTGTTGTGACATTCAGCTCGGGGATAAAGAGACAAGCCCACAAGTCTGGCAGCTACCGACAAAGAGAGTGGGGTTTGGTTTTAAGTATTTTTCACTGATTCTTGTACCTATGAGCAATCAGGCCTTGATCCTGTAGACTACAGAGAGAGAGGGAGAGCACCAACATTCAGCTTTGAGCAGAAAGAGGCTTCCGCATACTCCGAAGAGCCATGAGCACAGCCGTGTGAGTTTACCTCTGTGTCTACACTGAAATAATACTAGTGAGCAGGAGACAAGTCGCTGTGCTGGAGAGTGGAGAATGGGCTTGATGGCTTCAGTGCAATCCTATGAATGCAAGTAATAGGCCAGAGCCAGCTGAAGTGAAAGATAATCTTGCCATGGAGTTAAAAAGGAGCCGGATTTTGCAGTCATTGTCATGATTTCAAAATCATTTTGCTTCCCCTCATGTGGTACAGCTTGACCTGAGTATGTGGAAAAGCTTAAAATGACTGCAAGGCCAGTAACGCGTGCACAGAAATGATACTATGGTGGCAGGTGCTAGAGAAATCCTGCAGATTTCCCATGAAACAATCTCAAAGCCAGCTAGCTGGTGTGTGCTGGGCACAATGTTCTTACCAGACCAGTAGCCACCAGGGTCTCTTCCACTTAGCTTATGTCATCCTATCGGAGCATAGGTAACAAAGCATTCTGCACTCCAGCCCTACTGGTGGCTCAGTGATTTTCACGCATCTCCCACCGCTGCAGGACGAACCTTATGATGAGAATGGTGGCTGGAAAAATGACCCCACTGCAGTAATAAATTTAAATGACAAGAGGGAAAAAGGTTCATTGCAATATTCCATGAAAAATTATGACTCATCAAAAAGAAAAAAAATTGGCCTGACATTTTTTTTCAAAGTCAACATTTTCTCTGCAAGCAGACACTTTCTGTGAACCATTTTTGTTTAAATCCCAGTTTTCCATCCAAACAGTTTTGAGCGAGCTCTACGTGTGGCTCCTAGTTGTTAGACAAAATGAAAAGAATTGGCCATCCCCTCAATAGCCAACACAGACACTGCACATCCAGTTCTTAAATACGTTGTTGTTAGATCATAAAAACAAGCAGTTTTATTATTCACTTAAAAATCGAGTATCTGATGTACCATTCTCTCTGGTTGGTGACTGAAAGCCACTGGTTGTTTTCTCTTGTCTCTTTGTGTCAAAGCCTGGGGCCAAGTGTGGCTGAGCAACCAAAAAGGACACTAAGGAAGCACTCTTCACATAATCATACATTCACAGCAGGGAGTGTGAGGAGAACAGACACAGACAAGTGGTCTCAGCCAGGAATTCCCAGGTTCTAATCTTGATTCTGGTGCCTGTGCTTTGTGTGGTCTCTTCGCCTCTCTGCCACAGTTTCCCCATCACTGAAAAGAGGATAATATTTACTGACAAAACTATGCTGTTTAGCTAGTGAAAACCAAATAACGTTAACCAAACTAAGTGTCAAAATATTGTTCCACTCCTTTGGTGCTCGCCTGGTGACCAGTTTTGGTTTTGTTATTCACTGAAATAAGGGGCTGTAGATGAAATGCTGGTTCAGCAGTGAATTGCAGGACTACAGTGGTAATATCTCCATTCAGCAACTAGTCTTGCAAGTTCTCTTTGCTTCTCACTGGGACATTGACCACTTGCTTAAATGGTCGAGGTCTTAATATACGCAAAAGCCCTTTCTTGCATAGCTCCCTCGACTCCTAATGACTTTATTGCATCAAGTATCTGTGATGGGTTGAATCACAGAACCCCCCTTTGGGGTTGCCACCTGATGTGTTGAGACTACCCCTAAACCCATTTTCCCTGGCAGCTTGGGACTTCAGAACCCTTCCTTGGTGTGCCAGACACAAGACCCTGCTACAAACACAGACCCAGATCTGAACTACATCCCACAAAAGCTGCAGGCTTATCTGAAAACAGCTTAAGAAGTGTTCCTGTCTCCAACACCCAGATACCCAGTTCCCAATGGGGTCCAAACCCCAAATAAATCTGTTTTACCCAGTATAAAACTTATACAGGGTAAACTCATAAATTGTTCACCCTCTATAACACTGATAGAGAGATATGCACAGCTGTTTCCCCCCGCCCCCGGTATTAATACATACTCTGGGTTAATTAATAAAAAAAGTGATTTTGTTAAATACAGAAAGTAGGATTTAAGTGGTTCCAAGTAATAACAGACAGAACAACGTGAATTACCAAGCAAAATAAAATAAAACATGCAAATCTAAACCTAATACAGTAAGAAAACTGAATACAGATAAAATCTCACCCTCAGATGTGACAATAAGTTTCTATCACAGACTGGACACCTTCCTAGTCTGGGTACAATCCTTTCCCCTGGTACAGCCCTTGTTCCAGCTGTTGTTCCAAGTGGTAGCTAGGGGATTTCTCATGATTGCATCCCCCTTTGTTCTCTTCTACCCCCTTATATATCTTTTGCACAAGACGGGAATCCTTTGTCCCTCTCTGGGTTCACACCCCTCCTTCTAAATGGAAAAGCACCAGGTTAAAGATGGATTCCAGTTCAGGTGACACGATCACATGTCACTGTAAGACTTCAAGCCCTCATTCCTCCCAGCCTGTCTCACAGGAAGACCCGCCTGCAAACAGAGCTATCCACAGTCAAGTGTCCTGGCTGATGCGAGCCATCAAGATTCCAAACCACCATTAATGGCCCACACTTTGCATAACTACAGTAGGCCCTCAGAGTTATATTTCATATTTCTAGTTTCAGATACAAGAATGATACATGCATACAACTAGGATGATCACACTCAGTAGATTATAAGCTTTCTAATGATACCTTACAAGAGACCTTTTGCATGAAGCATATTCCAGTTACGTTATAGTCACATATTTTCATAACATCATATAGAGTACAACGTCACAGTAGCTAGCACAGTATCTAGGAGCCCCAGTCATGGACCACTGCAGTGTACAAAAGCAGAACAAAGAGACAGTCCTTGCCCCAAAGAGGTTATACTCTAAATGTAAGATGGGACAACAGATGGATAAAACAGACCAAAGGGAGCGTTACAAGGAAGCAGTGGTCTTATACACCAGCAGCCTCACTCTTGTCAAGATTTTTGTAAGCATCCTAGCAAAGAGCACTTTAAGGAGGGTTTTGAAGAAGGATGAGGAGTCAGTTTTGTGGATGTTTACAAGGAGCTTTTCCCATGCTGGGTTGAGTGTGTTGGTGCTCAGAGGGAAGGGTTTAATTTGTAAAGTACTGTGTTTACAGGACTGTCACTGTGCAGTCTAGTATACAGACCTACCAGCTACATCCTATCTAAACAGAGAACTTAGCTTTAGGCTAGTGCACCCCAAATGTCTCCAAAGAGGTGTTTCTTGGCTCCTCTAGCTCATGCAGTGTGAAGTAACTGTGGCAGCTACATACAGGTACTAGAGTTAGGGAAAAATGGACAGAAATGAGCAGTGGAGTAGTAAAATTCAGTGTGTTTTCCTGGCACTTGCAAACTCAGGGTCCAAACCTGAAATTTTAATTCAGAAAAAACATCCATGGAATTCAGGTTTTGCCTTAGATGGACTCTAGGCTTGACTGCCACGCTGAGCTAAGTGTGCCAGTTCTTTAGAAATGAAATTCACTCTCTTTGTGTTGTGTGGTGGAGGAAATGTATCTTCTCCATGTTTCATAATTGGCAATAAATAAATATAAATAAAATTTAAATTCTAGCAGATTGCCAAATCTGAGGCTGTATTTTAGCAGCAGACTGAAAACTGCTTGCAAAATTCAATTGAAGGAAAAGCTATAGCAAATTGCTAATGTTGCACATCTTGGGGAAACCGCTGGGATCATTAATAGTCATTGCACTAAACTGTTCCCTGCAGCTAGGCATATCTTTTATTATGCCTCGTACATTCATTTTGGCTTAACCAGTACATCCTCAGGTACAGAATTAAGGTCAAGTAAGTTGGAATGAGTGTATGTAACAACCTCGACAATTTCCAAAAGCACGAAGGACATAAGACTGTGAAGGATCAAGTCTGATTTCTTCAGTTTCACTAGAAGAATCTGATTTCTGGGGTGGCACAGTATGCAAATCCCAGTTTTTCAAAGCAAACAACTACTCCACACAGTATATCCCTATAAACATATATATGTTCTGTATAATCAAGAGACCTATTAAGCCATAAAACAGTTTCAGAAATGAACAGGCTTCCTTCCCATTTTAAAGATTATTTTATTGACATTACTTTTTGGTTAATATTATAAAATATAAACACATTGTAAACCAGCATCTGTCTTGTGACCTAGCTGACAGCATATAAAGAGAAAAGCAGAATCATTGGTTTAAGGGGGGAAATAACGTGGCTGGGTAGTAGCAGAACTGATTAATCCCTCTTTAGCAAAACAGCGAGGGGGTGGGATTTTCAATGGGATGTGGGAGAATGTGTGCTCTTAAATCACTTAGTTTGAAATGTAATAATTTACACTTTTGAAAAATATTTTTAAAAAGAGAAAAGGTCAAAAGCTGAACAAAACATTTCAAAAATTTTTAAATGAATTTTTTTGATTGACCTGATTTTTTTTTTCAGATAATAGATTCCAGATATTTTGACATTTGACTTTTCATCCCAGTTAGGGATAGTAAAATCTTTGACATGTCAGAAATTTTGGGGGGGGGAATGGAAAAAACTGTTTCCCACCTTGCAGTACTCCTTAGTTCCTGTGTACTCGTTCCCTCCTGCAATTTTCCCCACCATCAACATAATCTGAATGAACAAGAAAAGAAATGAAATGGCCACACCCTTTGCCCCCTCATCTGGCTTCCTTTGCTTTTACCTTGTATCCTTCATCTGTTTTAGATTGTGAGCTCCTCAGGGCAAGGACAGTGTCTTCCCTTGTGTTTGCATTGTATTAGCACAGTGGCCTGATAGGGCTTCTGAGCACCTCTTGAGTTTAAATAACAAACTTACTGATTTGTTTTATTAGTAAAGGAGCAGTATACCAGGCTCCTGCCTGTCACCAGTTTTCCTGAGTCCCACCTCACAGCTCCTTTTTGGTCCAGTTTGCCACCTCAGGCAACCCAGCACTCTTTGTCAATTTCACTGAAGGCACAGGGATGCTAGGAGGAAGTGCTCTAAGGAAAATCTATGAGGTAAGGCTCCGTGCAATATGTGATGGAGAGGGAGTCAGCAGTCAGTTCTGGTGGAGGAGCTGTTGGGGTGTGAGATGTGCAGCATTTCACATGCATTCTAGGGCTGTATTTGTAACCAGCTGCACCCCACGCACCATTTGCAGTGTGCGGCACCAACACTTTGTCAGTCCTACAAAACTCAGGAATTATGCTACGTGCTTGAGCACAACTGACTAGCATCTTATCTGTTAACTATTTACAGACAGATAGATGCTCCCTTAGAACACTGAACATGACGTTGGCAAGTCAGCTGTTACTGCTTGAACTCTTATGGCTGACCAAAGGCACTGAGACACTTCAGCAACGGCAGTGAGCAATGTTCCACGTCCTGTATAGGGGCTCTGCTTGAAGTGGTTCCCACCATATACTGGGTTTACAGTTTGGTTCAATGGCTCTCAGCACCCTCACTGTACAAAGTGTTCCAGTGTCCCTGACTTCCTGCTGCAATACAAATGCCCAGGGATGTCTGTGAGAACTGGAACTTCTTCAGAGTGTCAGGTCCAAACTGTGAAGCTGACAGATTGATCACAGAAAGCAGGGCAATCAGTCTCCATACTGAATGCAGCACTAGGTATGAATTAGGGCTGGTTAGAAACCTTTGGATGGAGGGCTGTGTCATTGGAAATTGCTGATTCATTGAACCTCAAATGTCTCATGTAAACATCCTAGGGTCAATAAACTTTCATCAAATCACAGGTGAGATTCTATCAAAACCTGCGTGGTTTCCAGGGGTGCTGCAAAAGACCCCCAGTCATCCAGGCTTCTTATCATGGAGCCGAAAGCCCTGAAAACCGTGACTTGAGCTGGGGATCTCAGGGCTTCCAGGTCTCCTGCTGTGGAACTGCTAGGTTGGGCGTCCAGAGTTTGTGGCTCTAAGACAGCCCATGGTGCAGACTGACCCAGGTTGGGGAGTCAACGACTTCCAGACTCCTGGGCTAGCTGGCAGCCTGACTCCTGCAGCCTGGCAGGCCAGCTGCTCCAAGAATTGGTGAGCCAGCCGGCCTGGGAGTCTAGAAGCCCTGTGGTCCCCAGCCTGGGGCAGTCCACCTGGTGCACCTGCCCCAGACCAGAGACCCTGGCCACTGCTTGGTGACACTGACATGAAATTGCTTTACTTGCTGTGTTACTTGCTGCTATTCAGTAGTAGTGGCAGCGAAAGTGACAAGAAACATGTCAATTTCACTCAGCAGCTGCCAGCTCCAGGAAATATTTTTCATTTCAGAAACACCATGGATCAGTTTCCAAAATGAAAAATTTCCAGATTCTCCAGTTTTCAGGAATTTTTCAAAAATGTGGACTTGGTCCAAATCCAAACAAAATTAATTACCTAAATGTTAGAATTTTTGGTGTGCAGGAAATTCTGAGTTTCAGCCAGCACTAGTAAGGACTTCTTCCTAATCTGTATGTACCTACAGCTAGCAAATGAAGACAGACAGGATGTAACTAAAATTTTAGCTACTCTACAAAAATGATTTTAACTTAAAAAACAAAAAAGCAATGGGACTTAAAATGAGACATCAGGAGAAGCCAGAGAAGCATATCTGGTGGAGGGGCATTTTAGGGTGCTAAGTTAAAACTTGAAAAGCCTAATGAGATTGATAGGCAGCTGGAATATGCAGGCTAGTGGAGAGGGAACCAGGACCTGCCTTTCTAATGGAGATAAGAGTGAACAAAATCTGCAAACAGGGTCCAGTTGCGGACACTGAGTAATTAGACCCAAATTAGAGCTGGAAGAAGTGGTGCAGGTTCTGGAAACACAGCCAGGGAGTTTGGGTCTGGGGAAAACAAGATGAAACTGAGCAGGGCTGAGTGCCTGCAGCAGAGAAAAAGCAACCCAGTATCTACAAGAAAGAAGAATGTAACTTCTAAAGAGTTTAAAATAGCTTTAAAATAGCCCTCTGGGGTTTATTAGCATAGTCAGAAGAACACTTACTTACAACTGTGAACTGGCACTGCTGAGATGAAAACCCACTTTCTCTGAAGGACACTAGTTACAACTTGAAGGTTGTTTGTGTTCTTTCATGTAGTAGCCAATACATTCTCCATTCTGTTGCTCCCTTTGTCCCCCAGCTCCTGAGCTCTATCTCCTAGACCTAAAAGTTTTATATATGTTTCCTTACATCCTGGTTCCTCAACTAATCTTATTTATTGATGTACCATTTTTCAAAATAGGCTCTGTAAGTTTTTATAGCTCTGCACAGCAATCTTATATTATATATTAGGTACCTGGTGGAAGAGTTGTTAACTTTGGATGCTGTTATCTGTTTGGCAAGTGGGATCTACTGCGATATTTTCTCTTCCATTTTCTTGTAATATCCAACATGATTAAAGACTGTAGTTATCCATCCAAATTTTCAGTGCATGGCACAGATAGACAGTATAGATGTAGCACTTCCAGTACTGTTCCTAATCTTTGTACATAGAAAAATCTGATTTATCATCTTCACTGTAGGAAGAAAACTGATTGTAGCAAAATCATAAAAGGATTTATAGTATGTTTTGCACTATTAATAAAGCAAAGTCATTTTGACAAATGACATAAGACATGCATTGTTCTATGCATTTCGTAATCTATGAAGCCGTACGAGCTGAAAAAATGACTAGTAGGGATTTCTGCAGGATAACTGGCATTGACTTTGAAAATTGGAATATATTACATACCATTTATAAACTGATTGAATTAATGAAATCATAACACATCCGGTTCTGAATGACTCTTCATAGATTTGTAAGATTACAGCAGTGCTGGTTCAATATCAGCAAAAAAGTCTATAGGACTTTCTAATGAAGCAAAAAAGACTTCATTGATATACATACATATGAAATTGCAATGCAGCCTTAATCATAATGTTCACTGCATTGAACATTATGATATATATTGTTATGATCTATATGCCCTGGGATCATCTTTGTGAATTACAAGAAAATTATTATCTGGAGAACATTATTGCACTTTCCAGTCCAGAAATATGACCTTTCATAGATGAAAATTGAAAACAGTGAAAATTAAAATGTAAATGCATTTACCAAGATTGAAGAAAAAATTGAGTTTCTGAACTCTTTACTGCTTTTTGCATTTTCTTCTTCAAACCTCAATTTTGATATTATTTAAATTTCAAAGGCACAACCCATAATAGCCTGAAATTTCCATTTAGACCTTTATGAATAACAGACTAGCTGCTTGTTGCTGAGGTTCCAGGGGTTTGTTTTTAAACAGTAAAATATGATTACCAAAGAGTTTTCTCCATCAAACAAATTCTTTGTATTTTCTAAAGATCAGTTCCCAGCAGGTCACATTAGGTAAGACATGTATTACTCTCATCTTTGTAGTGAAGGAACAGACAAGAGGAAAGAAACCATATACAAGACCTTTATTTTGCAGGGAATTCAGCAGTTCATAAACTGAAGAAACTATCTAGCTTTATTTTAAATGCTTTTCTTTCTTTCTTTCTTTCTTTTTCTCCTTTACAAATACAATTATGTTGCTTTCTTTGCTGGCATTTTGGCTTGGCTGACATGGTATTGGCAATTCCAATGCAGAAAAACATCCGTAGGCCAGGAATGTTTGTAAACATGGGCCGATAATGCTTTAATTCTCAAAAGGGAAGAGGGTTGGAGGCAAGTTAGTAGACTACACCAGCAAGTGGTAATAGGCATGTGACTCAGGTGGTGTTGTTTAATTTAGGGAAATTTAGGAAAAACTTCCAATCTTGGTTTAAAACTTGCCAGTGACATCTCAACCACAGCCATTGGTAATGGTAGGCAATAATCTAAGCAAACCAGTAACTTAAACATTTTAAGTCCAGAAATGTAAGATTTTTGGAGCAGGTAGAGGTTCCCCCCGACCCCAACACATTTGCATGGTACCCACAGCAACAGGGCCTGACTGCGGCCTCTAAGGGATACTGGAATATGAATAATTGGTAATAGTATCATGTGATAGTATGAAAAAAACAGACTGGCAATTTTTTTAGAAGATCAGAGTCTTTATAATAGGTGTCTTTATAATATAGGTGTCTTATAATAAGTTTATACGTGCTGCCTTCAGTGTGCTTAATACATGTTAACTAATCTTCAACACACTGCAGTGAGGTAGATGAAGTGTTGTTATTTCCAGTTACCTTTTCGCTGGCCTTCATGCTGTGAAATAGTGAGGAGAGAGAAAATGCTCCTTGGTTAGGGCATAGCACTGAGTCAGGTGACAATATTTCAGTTTCCACTATTTACTTCCCAATGTGACCTTGTTTAAGTCATTCACTGAGGTCAAAAGTAACCTCTGATGGTGGGTGTCTCTTTTTTGTGTGTGTGGCCAATTTCAGACAGCTCAAATTTGGGGCACTAAAAATTAGTGGAGACTTTTGAAACTTTTTAGCTTTAACCTCTCTCTCTTCCCTGTGTTTTAGTTTCAGCTTCTGTAATTGGGGGATAATTATGCTTATCCTACATCCTGAGGTGATGATAAATCACTGATGTTGGTCAAAGACTTTTAGAGTCTAAAATGGAGAGCATAAGTGAGGTGCAAAGTCTAAAGAATACAGTGGTCAATGTTAAAAACAATCTTTGACCAATGGCTACTTCACTACAGTATCTCAGACATAGAGGTGGTTGAAAAATTTCCACCTTTGTGTTTTTTTTGACAGAAAATGTTTTTTTAACGCAACAATTTTTTTGTGGAGACTTTTTCAATAATGTCAAACGTCTGTGGTTTTCATTGAAAAAAAATGAAAACCCAGTTACTGAAAAATGAAAATGGTGTTTTTTCAATGAAAACTCAAAAAACTTCAATGAAAACATAATTTCACTTTCATTGCATTTTTTTTTCAGGAAAAATATTTTTCTGACCTGCTCTGCCTAAATATTGAAGATATTTCCCTGTACTTAAAATGAGAAATAACTTCAATATCTCAGATACTGCAGTGCAGCTGATGATAAATGATGTGTTTTTTAGTTGAGACCATTACAGTAATGTGAATATGTGCTGACCAGGTATCAGAACAGGGTGAGGGTCAGGGGGCCACAGCCCCATCATTTTTTACCAGTCATAAGCGAGAGTGACTGGGGTGGGGAGAATGGGGGAAAAGAGTGAGCAGAAGGTGGGCTCTTGGGGGGAAGAGGCAGCACAGACAGCAGGGCCATGGGTCAGGCACCGGTGGTCCCCCCACTTTTAGGAAGCTTCCGCCATGCTTGGTGCTGACACAAAATGCTTCTAACCATGACATAAGCTATAGCACAAGAGATGTACTTGGCATTTAGCAGATACGTGTTTAGAAAATACATTTAGATCTTTCCTCTGATCTATGTATTTCTTACTCTGATTTCATCATTCTCTTTGCCACTTTGTTACGCTGAATTTATGCTTAATGTTTCTTTACTATACATATGTGGAGAGATCAATATTCCTGCAAAGTTGACAGGATTTTGAGAAATAAAATCTTGTGATACGAAGCCACTGAAATGTCATAATTCATAACTTGTCTCATCTTCCTCTAAAAGATCTTTCAGACAAAAGTAACAACTAAATTGTTTATATAAACAATGGACTTGGAATGAACAGTAGTTGCTTAGAAAGTACCTTAGTTAATATCTTGGTATAATTGAGCCAATTGATAAACATGGCAGAAGAACAAATCATGCAGGTCTTAATGGGTTTAGTTCTCTTTCCAATGGTACATCACCTCATTCAATGCCATAGTCCATGACAAATGAAGAACAGAGGGTTTGGACCAAAGACCTGCCGAGGACTAAATCATGCATCTTCATTTGACACAAATGACCTGCACTGTATGTGTTTTCAGCTAAAACCTTATTCCTCTTGCAAAGCGACTGGAGGATACCCAGAAAAGTTGGACTGGAAAATAAAACGTAGAACTGGACAGAGCTCTTCAGGCAGTGATTATTTCTTACAAGTAACGAACAAAACCCCAAACAGTTTGCTGCCCCTTTAAGGGCTATATAAAATGAACTCTTACAAATCAGGATACGTTCAACAGGGGAACAGGAGCTAGGCTTATCTCCTCCTGTTCAGGAGTGCTGAGGCTAGCACCATGCTAGGGCTAGTATTATTTCATGGCTCCCAGCCCAGAAGCATCCTTCACTTTCCTTTGAGCTTGGCTATTGCCTTGGGTAGGAAACTGGAGCATTACTAAGTCCCTCACAGCCAACCACACCCTGTGGCCCTGCAATAAGGACAGGCAGCTGTGATTCTTTTTTAGGGAAGGCCTTGCCCAGGGCATAGGGGTATATACCCAACTACATACCTGCCTGTAGAAGTGTGGATGAAATTGCTGAGCTGGGCAAAGGAGCCCTGCATTGGCCTGGTCCTGCTGTCACACGCAAAAGGAAAATGTCTGCAGAACCAAACATCAATGAGGGCAATGGAGATTCATGCTCTTTGCCACATGCAGCCTTTAGAGCTGTGCGTAGTTGGTAACAAGGAGGAAGGGGGAACCCAAGTAGAGAGCATTAACTGTCCACTTGATGGCTAACCATTCTTTATCAGTAACAGAATAGCTCTAGTTATCGGGCAAGAGTTCGTAGCTGAAGTATATGACTGGATGATGCTCCATCCCTTCATACTCATGGGACAAATTAGTTTGCAGGCCCAACCCCAAACCATTGCCGTGAATGTCTTTGTAATGTCCCGAACCTGTAGCACAGGTTGGCTACAAAGACTCCTCTTGTGCTGAGTAAATACATGGTCGTAGGCATTTGATCACCTGTCCTGCTTTTTTTGTGGATCAGTGAGGGCAGCTACAGTTGAGTAGTTCAGTCACCTGTAATATCCAGCCCGCTTGAGAAAAAAACACACATGGGTCCATTCAAGTAAAACCCAGACTAGATGGGAAGCTGTGGTCTGCAACTGCTATTGCTTCTTTCTCTCTTCACATGCCCTGTAATAACTGCTGATGCCTGACTGCCTGGACACCCTCACCAATTATTGCTAAAAAAATCATGTCTTAATCCCTTGATGCTTTTGTGCAGGGCTTTGACTTGGGCTTTTTCTCTGTTTCCTGGAATTGGGTCTTATGTGCATGTGGTGTGGGGCAATTCCCAATATTGTGAAAAAATCTGTAATTTTTCATGAGGCTAGAAAATGAATGAGAAATGCAACAAACTGTTGTTTATTACATTATATGCATCTTCAGTGTAGTGCCAACTGCAGCCTACACACGACCACTGTTCTGTGGCTTACTTCACAGCCAGCCCCAGCCTGATGAAAGCAGACTCTTCATAAACCATAAAAGATTTATTGTGTGAATGTCTCAACTCTTGATACACTATGTTACCCCTTGCCTGTAGGAGTCACAAGACCTCAGAAGCTGCAATTGCTAACCTCACTATCACAAGCACAACATCTATTGTGCCTCTCTAACATATTTGTTTAAAGGGACATTCACAAGTTGGCTGGCGCTATTTTTTCCATTTTGTCAAACGAATGCCATGGCAGCCAAGGGCAGCCTAAGGTTTGAAATATTATAAACAGCAGCATCTTGCTAAGATAATATAAAACCAATTTTTGCAACTGTATCTCTGACAAAGTGGGCAAGAGACTATCATTAGGCTGTTTCTAGCTGTGAAATACTAAGATTAAAAAAAAGTCAACCTATCAAACTCAACTCATTACTTAAACTTCCTTCTTTCTTAAAACAATGCTGTTTGAAATTGGGACATCAGTCAGTTTTAAAATGATTTGCATATCAAATACAAAAGAATGATTAACTGAACCCCTGCCCTGAGACATATGGTAAAGACAGAAACAGAAAAGATGGATGTAGTGAAGAATTGCTTGCTAAACCAGGGTGTGAGAGACTCTGCTAGGAATAATTTATGTCTAGATATGGTCTTAACTAAAAGACATACCTAAAACAACATCTTGACAGGTTTAATATCTTACCTGATACACATAATCTGTGACTGCCAAGGCAGGTGGTTGTCTCAAAATGTGACATACAGTAAAACCTTGATTTCATAAAAGATCTCAGAAGATGCTTGAACCTAATATACAAGCAGGCATTCATAAAACAGGGGGAACATGTAATAACTCACAGTCAGGCTGGGAGAATCTCTGGCCTGATTTTGATCTCATGGTGACGTAAATCAGGAATGACTCCACTGAGGTAAATGGAAATGCTCTGGTCTAAAACTGATGTAAGTGAGATTGGAATGAGGGGGGAAAGGCATTAAGGCCTGGTAGATAAAGCACTGGGCTAAGATTCAGAATACTTGGGCTCTATTCCTGGCTTGGCCACTGGCCTGCTGGGTGACCTCAGATAAGTCATTTTTGCTTCAATGTCCCCATCTGTAAACTGGAGATGATGATACTTACCTCCTTTGTATAGGCTTTGGACTCTGCTGATGAAATATGCTCTATAAGAGCTGTGTGCTATTAAATTGAGTTTCATATAAATAAGAGTTTTACTGTTTTAAAATGTTGAGAACCTCATGTTGCCAGAAGATATACCAGGGGCTTTATTTCTCAACATATAACATGCATGACACACACCAGACTCCTCAGTGTTTTCACTATGTCTGACCTATGTATTTTTTACACAAGTTTCAGTGGAGGGGAAACATAATAGTTAAGAGGCAAAAACTTAAGTCAGCAGGTTTATAAAGTATAAAGTGGATGGTGTTAAAAGGTTAACGCCACATAATTCTCTGCCAGTAACTTCCTCTTATTTGAGGAAGAGCAAAGCTAAAATGACTGTTTATAGCTCATTTAGTTGGAAGACTTGAAATAACTAATAGTGGTCTACAAACTAGCACAGTTTTATGCCTTTGTACAAATAAACTGATTGATAATGACTAATTAACACAAGTGGGCACTGTGGGATTATGGACAGGACACTGGAGTGGGAGTCAAGAGACCTTTCAATTTTTTGGCTGTGCCACTGCCTTTGGGCAAGTCACTTCACTTCACAGTATTCTTCTTTCTTCTACTTTTCTTCTGTCTTGTCAGTTTAGATAGTAGGAGACCATTCCTGCCCCCAAAAGTTTACAATATGTTTGCACTGTTCCTAGCACAATGGGGTCCCAAACTCAGTGGGACCCCATTTGGGCATTAGAATAATAGAATATCAGGGTTGGAAGGGACCTCAGGAGGTCATCTAGTCCAACCCCCTACTCAAAGCAAGACCAATCCGCAACTAAATCATCCCAGCCAGGGCTTTGTCAAGCCTGACCTTAAAAACCTCTAAGGAAGGAGATTCCACCACCTCCCTAGGTAACCCATTCCAGTGCTTCACAACCCTCCTAGTGAAATAGCTTTTCCTAATATTCAACCAAAACCTCCCACATTGCAACTTGAGACCATTACCATTAGATTAAGACAAATACTACTACTAAGAATGAAAATAATAAAAGGAGACAAAGGGTCTAGTTTCTGTTCCTAATAGTAGATCTCCTCACTTAGGGCTGCTTCCATGAGTATTGAGGGAGAGAGGGTCTGGGCCAAAAAGCTGTAAAGGAAAAATAACTTATCTTTTGATGTAAGAGATTATCTCCGTAGATGCCCTAAAATGTCTCTCTTCCTGTGGCAGTTAGAATGAAGGCAGAGGTTCTGATTCTTACATCAGTGTCAATGAGAAGTAACTCCACTGAAGTCAATGGAGTTACACCTGTGTAAATTAAAGGAGAATCAGCTCATGCTTTCTCAAGTGAAATTGACTTTGACAGCTGAGAAAAGGTGTTTAATACTTGTAACTTTAGCACCTGGTGGCCAAGATGGAGTGTGCTCTGCAGGCAGCTCTGGCCAAGAGAAGGTGTGCACAGGAATGCAGCTGGAAAAGTCCCTTCCACCTTGGGGACACCTGTTCCAACCCCCTCAGAGGGAACACACACACCCCAAAAGAGTACAATGAATACAGGAAAGGGCAACATTTATTTACAGAGGGATGAATGGAGAAAAACAGGGGGAAAGATAAGGGGAGCAGTAAAACAGAGTTACATTCAACACAATGGCCCACAGGCCCAGTGGTACCACAGTCTGAAAGGGCAGACACTGAGCAGTGCATCAGCACTCAGAGTTCAGCAGTCCTGAGCAAAGTGCCAGTCCAGTGGTGAGTCTTATCTGCTCCTGGTCATGTTCTGTGCCAGTAAACCTCCCCCAACAACCCCCCCCCCCCATGCTGCCTTCTGCTGCTCTCTGCAAACCCACACAGAGCCACAACTTCTCCACTTAACTAGCTAACAGCCTCCCTCCTTATTCCCAAGGCAAAGTCACAAGCCCTAGTGCTCATGGCCCCATGCAGCTCTGGGCACCAGTGATAGTGGGTCCAGCTCTGGGTTGTCCTTGGGAGATTCCTCCCTGGCACAGTGCTCTTTGTGGTTCTGGTCCTGAGGCATCTCCAGCTGGCCGCTCTGTCCCTCCCAGGCTCCAGGCAGGTTCTCACCTGCTTCACTGTGTGAGCGCCTGCTTGCTGCAGCCCTTCTGTCTGGAGCTCCAGACATACACCCCCTGTTGCTGTCCCTCTCTCCATGCTCCCCCTGCAAACAGCACTTCCTCTTCTGGGAACAATCAACACTATCCCCATCAGGACAAAGATTTAAAGGGGCCATGAGCTCTAGACCCCAAAGGGGTTTACACACTTTTAACACCAAACTATCTTAGTATAACTATATTAAAATAATTTTATAATAATAAAATACTGTAGAGATATTTTAGCTTGTAAGAATTTGCCATTTTAATAACAGCTGATCCATGAAAACATCTAGTTTCTTCAAATGACCCAGTGTCATCAGTTGGACAGAGTAAAGATTCTTGTGGATTTATTACATTCCTATAAAATCATGTGTGTTCTTATTGATGTTTTTGTCATAAGAACATAAGAATGGCCCTCCTTGATATACCATGTCATTCACCTTCTGCACTTTTATTTTTGGTTTGTTTGTTGATATCATTAACACTAATCACAAGCTCAGAGGTTGCCACCATGGAATTAAAAATGGTGCTGGAGGAACATCATGGTAATGGATCAAACATAAAGTTGAGGTTCTTATTGGCTAGTCTGGATGCACAGTGAGGAAGCGCTGCCAGTCCTGACTTTCTTGTACCCCTGGCTGATTCACTCCCTAGCACGCAGTCTTTAACAGTGATCTTTACCACCAGAATCATGGGAAACAAATACTTTTGCCTTCATAGAACAAACAAACTTTAAAAGAAAATCAAGACTGTAATGTCAACTCAATAGTTTAAAAATGCCAGAATTAAGGATACCCAGGAAACTTTATTTTCCCCACATATGTGTGTGCAGTATGATACTGGATTATGTGACAACATACTATTTTCCCTCTAGTAGGTGAACATATGATTATAGACTGTAGCATAATGCACATGCACAAGGGGTAGCATTCAGGTTGCCAGAACAGACTTAATTTTGGCTTTTCATAACTTTGATTTCTTCATTTGCACCTTATTAATATTCTTTAAATGCAGGAGAGAGGTTTTGGATTGTAAATAGATTAGATAGAATAAACCATGCAGAGGCAATTTCAATCTGCTGTAAACTCCTAAAGTCAACCGGCTTTCACCAGACATTAATTTGACCTGCATTTTGTTAAACTGTATAGATTTTTTTTTACTCTGTTCACATACAGTCTGGATGGGACTGATTCAAACTGGCTCTTATTAAAACCCAGATTCCCTTCATTTTAAATTAAAGAAGTGAGGATGACTATCTAATGCACGATTAATAAAATTGCCTTCACTGCTAACCTGTGACTACAGTGTTCAGTATCTCTCTTTATTGATAAATTACCATATATTTTCCAAGCATACTATAATCAGATAATAGTCTAGAAGCTGTAAATTCTAATTCAATATTTATTGATGTACTTCAGCTCTTTCTCGCATCTGTGGGACTGCTGAAAAACCAAGCATTATCTTTCTAATTTGGGAAGACTGCATACAATGAGGTCACAGAGTCTATCTGCTTTAAGGTACAGTACATTGTTTATGCATTAACTGTGCAGCTCATTCCATTGTACAAGTTTATTTCTTTACATTTTTAACCTCCTTCATTTACTTTTCTGTTAATTGTAACCATAAGTTCACAAGGCTCTCACTGTGAGATCAGAGCTATTAATTCCTCAGATATTGCTGTTAGTTCATATTTTTTATTTTTTTGAGTTTAAGTTCCGCTCATCTACATACTCGTTGATTTGTTGAATTCACTATATCATGGAGCAATCTCTGTGCGCAGACTGGCTTTTGAGGTTATCCAGAGATCCTGAACAAGAAGGCATCAAACTAACTATCTGGCCCAGGTCAAAGGTCTTGATACCTCCTTTACCTGGGTCATTAGTGCTCAGATTATGAGAAATGCTGCAGTTTGTTCATGTGCCCACAAAGATTACATTTAGTGAATTAAAATTCCAGTGCTGGAATCAGCCATCACATTTGTATGTCACTCTGTAAAATTCAGGAGGGGGGCGGGAATGAAACAAAGGCATCAAATCCACTTTAGCTGGGAAGATAAAATGATCCAGCTACTTCACAATTTACACTAAATTGGGTTAACAGTGACATGCATAATTTTAAAGATTAAATTGAAATTTAACTATCCCAGATTTATATGTTGCATCTGCCCATGAACCAAGGATGGTGGTATTCAGACCACAAAAATGGTTTCTGCTCATGTGCTCTAATTCTTCATCCTTTCTGTAAAATCCACTTGCTCTGATTTAATATCTGGGATGCGGGTGGAGGGGCGTGGAAGACAGGTTTTGTTTTATTTTTTGCTTGCTTTGTCCTAGCAACCTTTATTCCCAAGAGCTTTGCAGTTAATTTAGGAACAGCTGATGTAAATTGATGCAGTTCCCATTGACATCAATAGAGCCACACGAATGGTTATACCCAGCTGAAAGAACTGGCTGTTACTCTACGTATATTTTCCTTAGCGTTAGGCTCATGTAATGACATAGGATCCTTCCATATTAAGTTCCAAGGGAAATATTAAAACTATGGGTTGACTGAATTAGGTTCTTAAAAGTTATGATGCATTGATATTTCCTTACAAAGGTAGATTCCAACATTTAATTTCTGAATGTCCAAGTTCCTCTGATGATTATACGGAACTAGTTTTCATGTCTGATATGAGTGAAGAAAGGTGATTTTAGTGATGTTGATAAGAACCAAATATTTTGCTCCTTTATATGACAGAAAGCATGCTAAAGACTTCATGACAAAGTTCTGGCTTCCTTGGACGGTATGGCTAGCTTGCTCCTATTTCATTCCTTATGAATAATTTTTTGTTTATTTAATTCACTTATTATGTATCTTTCCAGTATTCGTAACCTATTATCTGTTTGGACCTCTCATGCTTATGCCATCACATCTTGAGTTCACTGTTGGTTTATAGTAGGCCTGATAGCCTTCAAGACCATGTGTCATCTACAATCAAAGATCTTCTGTTCAGGGTCACTGTGATACTGTGCTGCTTGTCTTGGTTTGCCCAGCAGTTTCTGCACAGAAATACATGGTTCCTTAAGTTATGAAATGTCAGCGTTGTCAGGGAATGTGATTATTGGTATTAATAGGAAGCTGCTGACAATATGGCCATTGGCAGAAACAATCACATTGCATACTCAAGAGGCAGGATTTGTGACTTAACTTGGAAGATGGAAGAGTATGTAATAGATGGGAAATAATACTGTTACTATGCTCTGGATATTGATACTCAAGGCTAAGGTGAATTGACAAACACTGGCAATAAAATGGGACTGGAAGTTCTGATATTGTAGTAGGGTTTTATATTATGGCTCTCTCAGTTTATAGAAACTTGGCTATTTCTGGGTAAATCTCGATCCTTTGCCAAACTTATGGAAGGACAATAAACTGTTGAGCAATAGTCACATGGTTTTGTAAAGGGAAATCGTGTCTTACTAATCTATTAGAGTTCTTTGAAGGGGTCAACAAACATGTGGACAAGGGGCATCCAGTGGACATAGTGTATTTAATTTCCAGAAAGTCTTTGACATGGTCCCTCACCAAAGGCTCTTACGTAAATTAAGCTGTCATGGATAAAAGGGAAGGTCTTTTCATGATTGAGAACTGGCTAAAAGACAGGGAACAAAGGTAGGAATAAATGGTCAATTCTCAGAATGGAGAGGGGTAACTAGTGGTGTTCCCAAGCGTCAGTCTAGACCAATTCTATTCAATTTATCATAAATGATCTGAAGAAAGGGGTAAACAGTGAGGTGACAAAGTTTGCAGATGATACTAAACTACTCAAGATAGTTAAGACCAAAGCAGATTGTGAAGAACTTCAAAAAGATCTCACAAAATTAAGTGATTGGACAACAAAATGGCAAATAAAGTTTAATGTGGATAAATGTAAAGTAATGCACATTGGAAAAATAACCCCAACTATACATACAATATGATGGGGGCTAATTTAGCTACAAGGTGTCAGGAAAAAAGATCTTGCATCATCGTGGATAGTTCTCTGAAGATGTCCACACAGTGTGCAGGGGCGGTCGAAAAAGCAAACAGGATGTTAGCAATCATTAAAAGGGGATCGAGAATAAGACTGAGAATATATATTGCCCTTATATAAATCCATGTGTAATGAGGCAGCCTGGCTCCCAGCCGCCCGGAGGACGAAGCCCCGCCAGAGCAGGGCTGGGTGAGCTACAGAGCTCTGAGCCTGCCCAGAGTGGCCCAAACTTCCCTGTGCTCGCTCCAGAGGAGCTGCTGGAGCTTCCCATGCTCGTTATCCAGAGGACGCTGAAGCTTCCCCGTGCTCGCTACCCGAGGAGCTGCCGGACCTACCCTCCATCCCGACTGGGACGAACCCATGACCTGGACCCTCCGGAGGATGACCCCAGGATCCAGTAAGCCCTGAAGGGGACTCTGGAAGTAGCCCGGGGGCAGCCAACCCTAGTCTGGCTGCAGCAGAACCAGAGCTAATGTCAGTATGTTGCGCCAGGATCCCCACTGACACAGCAGCAGGTTGCTGCCGCTGTTAGGGCCTCGGACTGGGACGCAGAGGAGTGGGTGGGCCTGCGTCCCCCCTGCCACCCATTCACAGGTGGCAGTCTCCCCTTGCCCCAACACTCAGCCAGAAGCCTTGGCCTCTTACCTTGTATAGACTGAACTGCTTGCTCAGCCCTGCCTGAGGGTCTGGCCCGGAACTGTTGTTGTCACCCAGGTTGTGAGGCGGCCTGGCTCCCAGCAGCCGGAGAGGGGTGAACCCCCTCTCCCAACAGCAGACTTCTACACCATGGTACGCCCACATCTCGAATACTGTGTACAGATGTGGTCTCCTCACCTCAAAAAAGACATTCTGCACTAGAAAAGGTTCAGAAGGGCAACTAAAATGATTAGAGGTTTGGAGAGGTCCCATACGAGGAAAGATTAAGAGGCTAGGCTCTTCAGCTTGGAAAAGAGAGACTAAGGGGGATATGATAGAGGTATAAAAATCATGAGTGATGTGGAAAAGTGGATAAGGAGAAGTTATTTACTTATTCCCATAATACAAGAACTAGGGTCACCAATGAAATTAATAGGTAGCAGGTTTAAAACAAATAAAAGGAAGTTCTTCTTCACACAGTGAACAGTCAACTTGTGGAACTTCTTACCTGAGGAAGTTGTGAAGGCTGGGACTATAACAATGTTAAAAGGAAACTGGATAAATTCATGGTGGCTAAGTCCATAAAGGCTATTAGCCAGGAAGGGTAAAGAATGGTGTCCCTAGCCTCTGTTCATCAGAGGATGGAGATGGATGGCAGGAGAGAGATCACTTGATCATTGCCTGATAGGTTCACTCCCTCTGGGGCATCTGGCATTGGCCACTGTCGGTAGACAGGATACTGGCTAGATGGACCCTTGGCTGAACCCGGTACTTTGACCCGTCTGGACCTTCTTATGTTCTTATGTTTGTCTTATTGTATGATTAGTCATTTTTGTCCTCCATACTCTCTTCCCTCACTTAATCTATCTAGACCTATCATGTGCTTCTGCCGGAGTTGGATGACACGCCATGTGGTATCAGGGGAAAGTTGATCTCTTGAAAGTCATTTCCTATCCTTATATGTATCATTAATGCATATAGAGTTTGAGAATTGCGCTGATGGTTGTCACTAAAACCTGCTGTGAGTTGGGAATCAGCCAGTATTAGCTCCCTAGAGGCACGCAATAAGTAACCAACAACCTGCGGCCGTGTCAAACACCATTAACAGCCGTGGTCCGGCAGAGCTACAATTTCATGATGCACCTGCTGAGGCCACACCAGGGGTTTGCTCCATTGCTTTGAGCTAGGGGTTTCTACAACTGGCCAACTTTACATGCTGACTTTCTCACTTCAGAGGGTGTGAAACACCCCCGAACAATGCAAGTTCAGCGCTTAACGTTGCCAGGTACAGACAAGGGGTACTTGCCTATGGAGGTGTTTTAGAGCGCTGCACCACTCACAAGCCACGGTCAGCATTGCCACCGCCGCACTTTAACATTGCCAATGTGACACAAGCCCTCAGAATGCCCCTCAGACATTGCCTGTGACTTGTGTGTTCCCCAAGTATCAACAGAACACAGGGGCCCATGCTTGGCCTTTCTACTGTCCCCACTATGATGCAGCAACAAGGACACTAAGACTTGAGCTCCAGCAGAGGAGAACTGGCCACGTTAAGTGACAAATCTGTATATTAGGGACTTTGAATATCCAGTGAGGTGAGAAACTTGCTTAGGTCTAATTGTGCCCAGTCTATATGAGTTAGAGTTATAGATGCCTTATTTTTATTTCTTTTGGTAACTAAGCTCTACTTTTTTGCCTAACCTTTGTATAGTAACTTAAAATCTTTCCTTTTAGTCAATACAAATCTGTTTTAACTGTTTTCTTTACCAGTGAGTTTGCCTGAAGTGTTTGGTAATCCGCATCAGGTTTGCAAGGTAATGCACGGATCGCAACCTTTGGCACTGCCCACTAGGATTAAGCACCTGGCAGGCCGGGCCGGTTTGTTTATCTTGCCACATCCGCAGGTTCAGCCCTAGGATGCTAGCCTGGTGGGCCATGTGCCAAAGGTTTGCTGATCATGGGTTCGTGTATACTACTTTCCACTGTGAATGGTGAATCAATTATCATTTTCCCTGCTTGTCTTGAGCAGTGCAACGACAGTATATTTCCTGAGGTATAGTGACTAGGAAGCTGCAGGTTGCTTTTGTGCTTTCTCTGTTGATTTGTAGAATGGGCTCTGGGGCATTCATGCATCTAGCTAGGTGTGGGTTTCCAATGCCGTTTGTTCTGAGTGTCCCAGTGCTGATTGGGGTGACTGCTTGTCACATAGCAAGGCTTGTGAGAGCTTGACCAGGCTGGGGGCTTAAGGGGGCCACATATGCCACGTTTCATGCCCAGGGATCCTGTTCACAGATGTATCCTCTTACTCTTCCGATTGTTTTACAAATGAGAACTGACCCCCACTGGCTGCTGATTCTTCTGTTCACTTCTTTCTTCAGCAGATCAAAAACTAATAAACTTTTTGACTTTTCTCTATCATCCACATATCCCAGTTTGACAGATTGTCTCCATGATCTGCAGAGATCTTCAGAGTCCCTTTCTTATACACCTCCTCAGCTCTTTGCTTTGTTTTCTTCCTTTCTCTTCTTATTTTTTTCTGGCTGATTTTAACTTTCCACGTCTTTGTCTGCATATTCTTATTGCACATATCTCTCTGACTGCTCTCTCATCTTGTCAATTATTTTTGTCATTCTTTCCTTTCTTCAAGAAACATCATGTATTTTGGTTGGAGCATTTTCTTCTTAGATCTTGTCCCCTGAACACTTGTGCTCCTGACTGCACCCACATTTGCGTTCTTTTGGAAAAACTGCCATTGTTTCCTGTATGTGTAACAGTGTCTTTAACTCTTCAATGTATTACTTAAGTGCAGCCTTGACATATGTCTTCACTGCTTTATTTAGTACTCTTCTAGTATCATATCTTTGGACTGGCAAGCCTCTTCCTTTCTTCCCCTCTCTTCTGTCCCCTCCTGCTATTCTGCACACAGACTGGCATGGTGGGGGAATGGGGTGTCCAACACTGATCTTCTGCAGTGCTCTACTAGCACATATCAAGTGTCTCTGGTAATAAATTGTTTGATCTCCATGTCAATTTATGTCTTTGCTTGTGTGGAAATTCGTGTTCCCTCTGCAGATTTAAATGTGGGAGTCCCCAGTTCAGTCTCCCTCATTTTGAGGGGGAGAAATATGAACAAGTAGTTCTAGCTCTTGGAAAGAGTGCTTACCCACGGGTATAGATTATCTACTGTGGGAATCCTCAGTCTTCTGTGTGAAGGTGTACCACGATGAATGAATAATTTAAAATGTCATGGGGCGGGTGGCTGGGGGGAAAGAATTACTTTCTGTATCTTAGTGATTACGATATACCTGGGAAGTTGGAGACCCAGCTCCAGTCCCTCAGATGATGTTCTAGTTTCTTCTGAAACTAACCAAAATCTTTATTGCAAAAGCATTACAGGCTTCTATGCTGGATTTTACTGGCATTAAATGCAGCTGCTTCAGCTCTAGCTTCTCAGTTTGCTGGCAGCATTAAGATAGCCAAGAATTAGAAATTTTGATTCAGATTAACCCCATTATTTTTATTATGTTTTTATTATTTACGTGATCTGGTTCTTGTAGAACCACTCTTAATACAAAGAATGTATATATTATAGAAATTTGACAATATGTACTTCAGATACATTTTCTGATATTTGATTACATGCAAAGTTTCCTACAGCATAGAAAATCTCTACATCACTCATGATTTTATATACCTCTGTCATATGCCCCCTTAGTCTCCTCTTTTCCAAGCTGAAAAGTCCTAGCCTCTTATGAGACCAGTTCCAACCCCCTAATCATTTTAGTTGTCCTTCTCTGAACCTTTTCTAATGCCAGTATATCTTTTTTGAGATGAGGAGACCACATCTGTACACAGTATTCAAGATGTGGCATACCATCTATTTAAAGAAGGGCAATAAGCTACTCTCTGTCTTATTTTCTATCCTCTTTTTAATGATTCCTAACATCCTATTTGCTTTTTTGACCATCACTGCATACCACGTGGACGTCTTCAGAGAACTATCCACAATGACTTCAGGATCTCTTTCCTGATTCATTGTAGCTAA
Source organism: Chelonoidis abingdonii (assembly GCF_003597395.2). Taxonomy (NCBI): domain Eukaryota; kingdom Metazoa; phylum Chordata; order Testudines; family Testudinidae; genus Chelonoidis; species Chelonoidis abingdonii. The sequence goes on along the minus strand of NC_133773.1, from coordinate 116,917,237 downwards.
ATTAGTCCCTATCATATTGTATGTATAGTTGGGGTTATTTTTTCCAGTATACATCACTTTACATTTATCCACATTAAATTTCATTTGCCATTTTGTTGCTCAATCACTTAATTTTGTGAGATATTTTTGAAGTTCTTCACAATCTGCTTTGGTCTTAACTATCTTGAGTAGTTTAGTATCATCTGCAAACTTTGTCACCTCACTGTTTACCCCTTTCTTCAGATCATTTATGAATAAATTGAATAGAATTGGTCCTAGGACTGACGCTTGGGGAACACCACTAGTTACCCCTCTCCATTCTGAGAATTGACCATTAATTCCTACCCTTTGTTCCCTGTCTTTTAGCCAGTTCTCAATTCATGAAAAGACCTTCCCTTTTATCCCATGACAGCTTAATTTACGTAAGAGCCTTTGGTGAGGGACCATGTCAAAGACTTTCTGGAAATCTAAATACACTATGTCCACTGGATGCCCCTTGTCCACATGTTTGTTGACCCCTTCAAAGAACTCTAATAGATTAGTAAGACACGATTTCCCTTTACAGAAACCATGTTGACTATTGCTCAACAGTTTATGTCCTTCCATAAGTTTGGCAAAGGATCGAGATTTACCCAGAAATAGCCAAGTTTCTATAAACTGAGAGAGCCATAATATAAACCCTACTACAATATTCAGAACTTCCAGTCCCATTTTATTGCCAGTGTTTGTCAATTCACCTTAGCCTTGAAGTATCAATATCCAGAGCATAGTAACAGTATTATTTCCCATCTATTACATACTCTTCCATCTTCCAAGTTAAGTCACAAATTCCTGCCTCTTGAGTATGCAATGGTGATTGTTTCTGCCAATGGCCATATTGTCAGCAGCTTCCTATTAATACCAATAATCACATTCCCTGACAACGCCTGACATTTCATAACTTAAGGAACCATGTATTTCTGTGCAGAAACTGCTGGGCAAACCAAGACAAGGCAGCACAGTATCACAGTGACCCTGAACAGAAGATCTTTGATTGTAGATGACCACATGGTCTTGAAGGCTATCAGGCCTACTATAAACCAACCAGTGAACTCAAGATGGATGATGGCATAAGCATGAGAGGTCCAAACAGATAATAGGTTACGAATACTGGAAAGATACATAATAAGTGAATTAAATAAACAAAAAATTATTCATAAGGAATGAAATAGGAGCAAGCTAGCCATACCGTCCAAGGAAGCCAGAACTTTGTCATGAAGTCTTTAGCATGCTTTCTGTCATATAAAGGAGCAAAATATTTGGTTCTATCAACATCACTAAAATCACCTTTCTTCACTCATATCAGACATGAAAACTAGTTCCGTATAATCATCAGAGGGAACTTGGACATTCAGAAATTAAATGTTGGAATCTACCTTTGTAAGGAAATATCAATGCATCATAACTTTTAAGAACCTAATTCAGTCAACCCATAGTTTTAATATTTCCCTTGGAACTTAATATGGAAGGATCCTATGTCATTACATGAGCCTAACGCTTAAGGAAAATATACGTAGAGTAACAGCCAGTTCTTCAGCTGGTGTATAACCATTCGTGTGGCTCTATTGATGTCAATGGGAACTGCATCAATTTACATCAGCTGTTCCTAAATTAACTGCAAAGCATCTTGGGAATAAAGGTTGGCTTAGGACAAAGGCAAGCAAAAAATAAAACAAAACCTGTCTTCCACGCCCCCTCCACCCGCATCCCAGATATTAAATCAGAGCAAGTGGATTTTACAGAAAGGATGAAGAATTAAGAGCACATGAGCAGAAACCATTTTTGTGGTCTGAATACCACCCATGCCTTGGTTCATGGGCAGATGCAACATATAAATCTGGGATTAGTTAAATTTCAATTTAATCTTTAAAATTATGCATGTCACTGTTAACCCAATTTAGTGTAAATTGTGAAGTAGCTGGATCATTTTACTCTTCCCAGCTAAAGTGGATTTGATGCCTTTTGTTTCATTCCCGCCCCCCCTCCTGAATTTTACAGAGTGACATACAGAATGTGATGGCTGGATTCCAGCACTGGAATTTTAATTCACTAAATGTAATCTTTGTGGGCACATGAACAAACTGCAGCATTTCTCATAATCTGAGCACTAATGACCCAAGGTAAAGGAGGATATCAAGACCTTTGACCTGGGCCAGATAGTTTAGTTTGATGCCTTCTTGTTCAGGATCTCTGGATAACCTCAAAAGCCAGTCTGCGCACAGAGATTGCTCCATGATATAGGTGAATTCAACAAATCAACGAGTATGTAGATGAGCGGAACTTAAACTCAAATAAAATAAAAAATATGAACTAAACCAGCAATATCTGAGGAATTAAATTAGCTACTGATCTCACAGTGAGAGCCTTGTGAACTTATGGTTACAATTAAACAGAAAAGTAAATGAAGGAGGTTAAAAATGTAAAGAAATAAAACTTGTACAAATGGAATGAGCTGCACAGTTAATGCATTAAACAATGTACTGTACCTTAAAGCAGATAGACCTCTGTGACCTCATTGTATGCAGTCTTCCCAAATTAGAAAGATAATGCTTTGGTTTTTCAGCAGTCCCACAGGATGCGAGAAAGAGCTGAAGTACATCAATAAATATTGAATTAGATTTACAGCTTCTAGACTATTATCTGATTATAGTATGCTTGGAAAATATATGGTAATTTATCAATAAAGAGAGACATACTGAACACTGTAGTCACAGGTTTAGCAGTGAAGGCAATTTTTATTAATCGTGCATCTAGATAGTCATCCTCACTTCTTTAATTTAAAATGAAGGGAATCTGGGTTTTAATAAGAGCCAGTTTGAATCAGTCCCCATCCAGACTGTATGTGAACAGAGTAAAAAAAAATCTATACAGTTTAACAAAATGCAGGTCAAATTAATGTCTGGTGAAAGCCGGTTGACTTTAAGGAGTTTACAGCAGATTTGAAATTGCCTCTGCATGGTTTATTCTATCTAATCTATTTACAATCCAAAAACCTCCTCTCCTGCATTTAAAGAATATTAATAAGGTTGCAAATGAAGAAATCAAAAGTTATGAAAAGCCAAAATTAAGTCTGTTCTGGCAACCTGAATGCTACCCCTTTGTGCATGTGCATTATGCTACAGTCTATAATCATATGTTCACCTACATAGAGGGAAAATAGTATGTGATCACATAATCCAGTATCATACTGCACACACATATGTGGGGAAAATAAAGTTTGCCTGGGTATCCTTAATTCTGGCATTTTTAAACTATTGAGTTGACATTACAGTCTTGATTTTCTTTTAAAGTTTGTTTGTTCTATGAAGGCAAAAGTATTTGTTTCCCATGATTCTGGTGGTAAAGATCACTGTTAAAGACTGCGTGCTAGGGAGTGAATCAGCCAGGGGTACAAGAAAGTCAGGACTGGCAGCGCTTCCTCTCACTGTGCATCCAGACTAGCCAATAAGAACCTCAACTTTATGTCTGATCCCATTACCATGATGTTCCTCCAGCACCATTTTTAATTCCATGGTGGCAACCTCTGAGCTTGTGATTAGTGTTAATGATACTCAACAAACAAAACCAAAAATAAAAGTGCAGAAGGTGAATGACATGGTGATATCAAGGAGATTAATTTATTTGGGATGCAGAATTTACAATTGTAATGAGGATTTGTCTGCTGTTTGTCATGTCACCCATCAATCATTTTTGGCCCTTAGGCAATAACCAGGCTGTTAGCCTGTTAATAATTTTAGTCTATTTTCTTCCACTCTGTTCATTGCTATGTTTTCCTTCAATTAGTTTGAGTGCATAAAAAGAAACAAAGTTGAAAATGAATGTAAATATTTTATATTTTGGGTGCCCAATACATGGGAACTAACCCATAAAACAAAGTGTCAGCGGCTAAGTTGTTTTGTTGTCTCTTGGTTTCCAGGTAAGGTTTGAATGAGTAAAAGCATCAATCAACTTATTCAGCTGAAGAAGTGGTTTCTCTAAATTGGATTTCCTGAAACACAATTTAATCTTTATCTCACTCTGCCCTGGACTTCTCATTTTCCTCTATTGCCAAAAATCTTGGGATCACCCTTGACCTTGAATTTTCCTTCTATTGACACATCTCCAGTGTATGCAGATCTACCTATTACCACTTCAGTATTGCTCGTCATCACAACTGTCCCATCTCCACCACTCTTGAAAGGCTCATTTATACCTTTATTCATAGATTTATAGACTCTAGGACTGGAAGGGACCTCGAGAGGTCATCGAGTCCAGATCCCTACCCTCATGGAAGGACCAAATAGACATTTATCTAACCTACTCTTAAATATCTCCAGAGATGGAGATTCCATAACCTCCCTAGGCAATTTATTCCAGTGTTTAACCACCCTGACAGTTAGACGCTTTTTCCTAATGTCCAACATAAACCTCCCTTGCTGCAGTTTAAGCCCATTGCTTCTTGTTCTATCCTTAGAGGCTAAGGTGAACACGTTTTCTCCCTCCTCATGACACCCTTTTAGATACCTGAAAACTGCTATCATGTGCCCTCTCAGTCTTCTCTTTTCCAAACTAAACAAACCCAGTTCTTCCAACCTTCCTTCATAGGTCATGTTCTCAAGACCTTTAATCATTCTTGTTGCTCTTCTCTGGACCCTCTCCAATTTCTCCACATCTTTCTTGAAATGCGGTGCCCAGAACTGGACACAATACTCCAGTTGAGGCCTAACCAGCGCAGAGTAGAGCGGAAGAATGACTTCTCGTGTCTACAACACATCTGTTCATGCATCCCAGAATCACATTTGCTTTTTTTGCAACAGTATCACACTGTTGACTCATATTTAGCTTGTGGTCCACTATGACCCCTAGATCTCTTTCTGCCATACTCCTTCCTAGACAGTCTCTTCCCATTCTGTATGTGTGAAACTGATTGTTCCTTCCTAAGTGGAGCACTTTGCATTTGTCTTTATTGAACTTCATCCGGTTTACCTCAGACCATTTCTCCAATTTGTCCAGATCATTTTGAATTATGACCCTGTCCTCCAAAGCAGTTGCAATCCCTCCCAGTCTGATATCATCTGCAAACTTAATAAGCGTGCTTTCTATGCCAATATCTAAGTCGTTTATACTCTTTTGCATTGATTATTGCAATTTTTTTCTTTGTGCCCTCCTCAATTCTATGTTCTCAGGACTCAAGCATGTACAGAACGTCATATGTGGCTCATCCTTGTGGAAGAACTGCTGGCTTCTTATTCACTTCACAATCCAGTTTAAAATTGACTTCCAAGATTGAAATCTTGGCTCCACTGAAGTCAGCAGCAAAACTCTTACTGACTGCACTACGGCCAGGATTTTAACACTAGGTAACTCATGGATTGTATTGTGTTGAAATCTACTTCCTTTCCTGCTCTCTCCACTCATCCAGCCCTGCCCTCTTCTTTCCCTTCACAGGAGCCTGAGTTTGCAGCCCAAAATTGTGCATGAAATTGTAGAACCACATGAGTATGAACAAACTCTGAGGTTTTATGTGTACTTAATGCTAGATAGTAACCCATCTAACCATGCAACTATATATACACTTGACATATGCACACATTTCAGACTGTGCATACACCAGGTCTGCATGCAATTTCGCATGCACAAATTTGACTGAATATCAGTCCAGCAATCATGCCACCTTGGTGAGAGAATTTTCTCTTCCATTGCTTTCATTTTTTTGTTGTACTTCACACACCAACTCAAAAGAGCCATCATGTAAAAAATGTGGCAGCCCATTAGCTCCATGAAGCCAGTTACCGTGGGACCAGCCATTGTGCAATAGCCTCAGACTTTGTTTTTTATTCTGTTAGCTTCTTTGCGTATATACGATCAAAGATTGGAAATAGAGCTGGTCAAAAAAATTTCCAGCTGGAAAATGCTGATTTGACTGAATCAATATGTTTAGATTTTATCAACATTTTTGATGGGAAATTATCTAAAAATTTTGTTTCGATAAGGTTGAAAGGTTTCAATAAGTTCAAAATATTTCACTTTGAAATCATTGTTTCAACTTTTTTATTATGTTTGTGTTATAATATATGATGTGCCATATTATGTGTAATATAATATATGAACCCAAAAGTTGAAATAATAATTTCAAAATGCAACATAACATTTTCACTTTATCAGAATGAAACATTTCAGACTTGCATGAGAAATTCAGAGAGTTTGACTTTTTGTCCAATTTTGTGGATGAAACTAAATTTTGAAATCTCAGAATTCCCGTTGGGAATCTCTAGTTGGAAACAAGTTTGTTAATGTTGAAAAGCAGTCATAAGAAATTACTCTACCTGAGGAGTGAAGTCAAGATGGTAATCACATGTACTGGGCGTGATAGGACACCCTGGCCATTTCTAACATTGGCAACCTGTCACAGGACCAGAATGGTGGCATTGTAGTGAACAATAATGCGTATTTTTGAGCTCCCAAATTTCCTATCCTATCCACCTGCTTTCTCTTTTACAGTCAAAACCAGAAGAATCCATAGCACTGTTTCCTCTCCATCTAAACATATATCAATGCTTATCTTGTCCAATACAATTGCATTGCCTAAGATAGGGTTATCTGTCTGGGCTGCGTAGCTTTCCATCCCCTTACATCTGTGCTGTTTGTGTGTGTGTGTGTTTATATGCCGCTGACAGTTTGTCATCCTCTCACACCCATTCAGCTGATTCTTGGTTTGTGAAGAGCAATAATCACAAAAGCACTCTTAGCTGCTGTAATTGCTAACTAGCTAAACTGAATCTCCTGAGGTCATTTTCTATTTATCTAGCTTAGATACTTACATGGCCCTGTAAATGGGCACGACTTACCACCACAGCACCTCCTACTGGCCATACTGGGAATTAGATCGGGGGTTGCCAGTATTCCCTTCTCTGGTGGTGTCTCCCCTGTTATCTTGTCTGTCTCCACCTGCTGGACCCGTGTCGCTCCCTGGACCGTGTCATCCTCTTCTGGACACAGTCATCCAGTGCTGTCCTAGTCTGTCCTTTCCCCCTTTCTGGGGGACCAACAGTCCTTAGTCAAACTACTTGCCTCAGTGTCAAACTGCAGTTCCAATTCTAGCCGCTCGTCGCAGTGTCAAACTGCAGTCCATTCACTGGCCACTCCCAATGGCTGAAGAAGAGGAGGCACCTGCCCCCAATGCTGGGAGGATCATGGCCACCACTCCAAAGAGGAAGAGACATAGGTTGGTGGTGGTTGGAAACTCCCTTCTGAGGGGGACAGAGGCATCCATCCATGTACCTGACCTGATGTCCCAGGAGGTGTGCTACCTGCTTCTAGCCTGCATCTGAGATGTTATGGAAAGATTGCCAAGGGTCATCCATCCCTCTGACCACTAGCCAATGCTGCTCATCTATGTGGGCAATGATGATACTGCCAGGTATGACTAGAGGGCTCTAGGAGTGAAGGTGAAGGAGTTGGGGAAACAAGGTCTGTTCTTGTTCATCCTCCTTGTTGAAGATAAGGGCCTAGCTGCGACGTACATAGTCTGGTGATGAATGCATGGCTGCACAGATGGAGTTAATGAGAGGGCTTTGGTTTCCTCAACCTTTGGATGTTGCTCCATGAAGGAGGCTTGCTGGGAAGAGGTGGGGTGCACCTGACAAAGAAGGGGCACTGACTCACCAACCTAGTGAGGAGAACTTTAAACTAGGTTCAAAGAGGGCAGGTGACAAAACCCCCAAAAAAACCATAAAAAGGGTGACCTTGACAGAGAGCTAGAAGTTGTGGTGGTAAGTGGTTAATTACAATAGGAACCACCATATTCACCACTTTCATACAATTATGATATGTTTTTTGCAAAGTTTGCCCTGTGAGGTATCATTTTAAAAGTCTTAATCTGTTGAACATGAATATCCCATTGGACTGTGTGTGCTATCATTGTACGCAAAGTTATAAATTTTTGCTATGTGTGTGTTAGTCAAATATGTTGTGAGGTTGGGAACACCCACAACCAGCCTTTCAGATACAACAATGGAGTAGCAGCCGTTAATGGTTCATCATTAACACAGCAGTTAATGGCTCATCAAGACCCATCAGGGAAATAATCCATTATCCCAGAAACTGTATACAATGGAGACTTCTCAGAGCGAACATGCAGACAGTGGAGACTGCTTGACCAGTGGGGTGATCATTAATGTAACTCAGCTGGGTGTGTCCGTGCATGTGGATGTCTGTGTAAATGCAGGACCTGCTAGTGGTTTCTGCCTTGACACAGCATCACAGTGACAGACGAATACCGCAGGTCAATAGGACAGAGGGCACATTGGTCCCAGAGTTCAGGTTGCATCCTAGGGACCTCATCACATATATAAACTCTGGTAAAAATCTGGGGGGGCATGTGACCCCATATACCCACTTACCCCCATGCGTTGCCTCTGGAAATAAGTGTTCTGAATATAGCTGGTTGGAAAATTTCTGACAAAACATTTTTTCTGTTGAAAAATGTCAATTTATCAAAAGTGAAATGTTTTGCAGAAATGCATCAATTTGGATTAAATTTTGTTTTGGAAAAGAAAATGGAATGGAGTGAGCAGTCTAATAACACAAAAACATCCTATTTGGACTTTTCCAGAATAAAACATTTTGATTTTCCATCTTAATATAACTTTTTATTTCAAAATTTTAATTTTATATTATATAATATAAAATAAAAAATCAAAATTAGAAGGAAACATTTTGATTTTATTGAAACAGAACATTACAATCACCCTGAAACGACTTTTCCCCCCAGATTATCATTTAGTAGAAAATATCAACAGTTTTTGGTTTTGTTCTGTTTTGTAATATAAAAAAAAATTAAATCACACAATTTCCCATGCAACAGCAAAGCTGGTTCCTTCCAAGTTCTGGTTAGGAAATAAGATTGTATTATTTGAGAAAAAATGTGATTCTGTAATTACAGGTTATGGGCTTGATTCATCACAGTATTACTTCAGGTTTATGTCAATGGAACTTCAATGGCACAACAGTGGTGTAATATAGTGGAAATTAAAGTCCTGTATCGTAATCCACATGCACAGGGAGCAGAGTTCATAGCGTTTAACCTTGACTTTGGCATTTCCTGATTTTTGGGGATTAATATTTGTAACCTTTTTGCTATGTGTGTGTTAGTCAAATATGTTGTGAGGTTGGGAACACCCACAACCAGCCTTTCAGATACAACAATGGAGTAGCAGCCATTAATGGTTCATCATTAACACAGCAGTTAATGGCTGTAACCTTAATTTTACATTAATGTGAACTTCTGTATTCTGCTTTATATTATTCTTAATTTTGTATGGCAATTTTAAGGCCACACTGTACCTGGATCTATACTGATAATGGACAAACCTCAAAAAGCGTCAAAGTCCACGTTCAGTTCAGATGAGCAGCACACAGTAGTTCACAAGCTTATCCAAAGTGGATCCAAACTATTTAAAACTCTTGTGTCTGGAAACCTGAGCTGGAAATCTCATTAGTAGTGGCTCTCCAAATGAGATTGCTGAGACTTCCTAAACCTTATCAAGCTACAAGCTATAGCAGCTTCTTCCTATTTCATCACTATCTCTCCTGCCCTCTGATGCAACAAAACAGAAAATAACAAAAAGTAAGTTGGTCAAAAGTTTGATTTTATAGGCAAAAGTTCAAGGAGTTTGTATTTTGTCAGAATTTGTTCTTCCATCGCTAATCTATGGTGGTTGACATGTGAGCAAGCTGGCTAGGCTGTCTTGAATGTCTACTGATCCTGACAAATAAAATTTCTGCACAATCTCTAAAATCAGACAGCTCACAATCTATATATATATTTTGCATAGGACAGAGACAGAATTTGGATTTCAACATATGCTTCTGAGAAAGTGCCCATTAGGATGTTAGAACAGCACAGTGCCTGCAGAGATTAAGTGATTCAGCGAAGATCTGAAAACTGTGATTCACAGAGACAGCGACTCGTATGTATAATGGCTCAGTTTTAAAGAAACAGCAGCACCGATTTTTTTTTGTATGCCTGTCTTCGTCTGCAAAATGTATGTTTCATCCTAGCAGCAAGAACTATCTTTCTGTTACTCTTTATACAACAGAAATACACATCCGTCACTGCAACAATAAATTAGAGACGCGATAGCAACCTTTTTACACTATCATATTCATCCAACTGTTTTATCGTTAAAACCTATCATCTCAAGATGACTGACAGCATCAACAATTTTGAGGAATTCAAACATTACTGAGGCAGGAATTTTTAGGGCTGTAGTGTTAACTTTCCATGGAGTGTAGTTTAAAATTCCTGTGTGACAACTTGGAATGAACAATTTACATTTAAAATAGCATGTTCACGTTATCCATTGTACTCAATGTTGTAATTCTAATTAACCAAGAAAGGCTTTTATCACAGCATCCTTTAGAGATTGTAAGCCAGATACACAGCCACGAAAGTCAATGGAACTACCAGCTGAGGAGCTTTCTGGGACCAATTGTCAATTTTGGGCACCTATTACAGGATACCGAAGTCTGCATGTGCTTGCTCAAATCAGCACTCAGATTCCCAAATACCTTCAAATGACCCAAGTGTCGTAGCTTCCTACTCAGATTTGAACCTTAGCGTTCATAACCTGAGAAGCTAGCATGAACCCCTCTAAGCTTAATTACCAACTCAGATCTGATAGGCTGCCACCAGCCAAGAATTTCCAGTGTCTTGGCTCACTTGAGTCTCCCCAAAACCTTCCCTGGGGGACCCCAAGAACCCAAATCCCTTGGATTCTTAAAACAAGGAGAAATAAACACATATTACCACCTCCCTTCATTCTTACACTTCCTCCAGATTTTCACCAGCCTTGGGTATTACTAGGAGATTCCCTGCTCTCTATCCCTTGAACACACAAACCGAGAGGGCAATTTACCTCCCCCTCCTTCTTTTCCCTCCGCCAGCTCTTCCCTGAGAGAGACAGTTATCCTGACACAGAGATTCCATCCCCCTGCCATAACTAGAAAAAAGAAAAGTCAACAAGTTTTTTTTTTAAAAAAAGAAAGCTTATATAAAAAGAAGAAAAAGACAAAAAAATTAATCTCTGATCTAAGTCGACAATACACAGGTATTACTTTAACAGAAAAATATGATAAACAAGACTTATTCAAAAAGAGATACAAGTTAACCATACATGTCCATGCAAACTACAACAATGTAAACACAAAACAAATGAAAGCATATAAAAGCCTATTGTTTGACTACTTTTACTCACAACTTTGAAAACTGAAGATTAGAAGCTTGAAGATAGAAAGAAGCCTCCCATAGCCGAGAGACAGACAAAAGACACAGACCCCAAAAAATTCCCTCCCCTGAGCTTTGAAAAATCCGGTTTCCTGATTGGTCCTCTGGTCAGGTGTTTGGTTCTCTTTGTTAACCCTTTACAGGTGAAAGAAACATTAACCCTTAGCTACCTATTTATGACACCAAGTAACCTGACTTAATTTTAATGAAGCATTTAAAAATATCCCATCATCTAATTATGCAGAGAACAGTGCATAATATGACCTGTACATATATTTACCAGCACTTACGCAACTCCACTACTGCTGGATTGTATTCATTCTCTCATTGCTTCATGAAAGTGGAAATCAGTCCAATCAAAATCAGTATGTGTCTTAGCAGTGGGCATTGCCCATGTTTACTGCATTCTAAAGTTGGAAATAATTTACATTTTCTACTGTATCTCTGTCAGGGACCACAGGTCTTAAACTCTGGAACACAGGGCTCTTTTGCACTAGTAAGCTCCAAGCTGCTATCCACTGACCTACTAACTGTAGTCAGAATAGGAACAATCAAGAAACAGAGGAAATAGCTCCCCTGGAGACCATGATTCAGGGGCACAGAGAAATGTTACAATTTGGTATGATCTAGTTGCCACACTTTTCCCTGATCCTCAGTATCTCCTGGCTGGCATTCCATGATCCGCTCATTTGGTAGCAAGCACAGGAAATTTATTTTCCATTAGAGTTTTGTAGACAGCATTATGGAAGACCAGGGGCTATCCAGGCAGAAATTTCCTTTTAAAGTTACATGTGAACTCCCCTCAAAATATCAAGGCTATGCTGATGTTTTTGAAAAGAAGAGCATGGAAACTCTACCTCTGCACCAGGACTAGGATTGCCTAATAGAGTTGCACTCAGGAGCAAAAATACCCTTCAGATGAATTTATGCCATGTCAGAACCTGAGCTGACAGTGCTCCGAGAGTACCTCCAGGAGAATCTGGCCCAAAGGTTTGTCCGTAAGTCAACCGCGCTGGCTGGTGCACCAGTATTTTTTGTCAAGAAGAAAGATGGCAGTCTCTGACGTTGTGCTTGATTACCATGCATTGAATCAGTACCTAATCAAATAACTATGTGGAATTGTTACCTGCTACCCTGGATTCTACAACTATCCTGCTCTCTGAAGAGTCACCCAGTGTTTGATGTATCACTTTTGAAACCTACACAGAAACCCTTTCTCTTACAGGACTTAGCCACCTTCTCCTCCAGTACAGGCACAGGGTCATCAGGAATATATGGTTCACAAAATTTTGGACTCTAAAAATAAATGTGGCAGGCTCTGGTACCTGTTTGACTGGGATGGTAATGGTCCTGAGGAGTGCATCTGGGAAACTGCAGAAAATGTACATGCCCCCATGCTTGTATAAACGTTCTATAGGAATCACCCTGAAAAGTCAGGTCCCGTTGCCCTGAGGATGCCTTTGGTGAGGAGGTGATGTCAAGGACTATGGGTGTTGAATGCTGGAACACAGGCCTCTTTGGAACTAATAAGCTCCAACCTGCCATCTTGTGACCTGCTACCTGTGATCAGAATAGGCGTTGAACTCCAACAGAGGGTGCCAGTCCTGGAACCCAATTGTTAGAATGCTGGAGGTCCTGATTGGTTCACAGCTTCTATACAAAGCCAGCACAGGAACAGGGAGTTGTCCATGCAACTGGGTTCTCCCTATGTTGGACTGCTTCCCCTCTGATAGCTGTTCTAATTGCTTGCTGCTGATCTCCTGGTAACCAGATTCTGCTTGCCTCCTAACACCTTGATTTGCCCTCTAGCCTGTCTCCTGACTCAGACCACCTGGTATTGGACCTGGCCTGACTCCCGACTTCTGTTCTGACTACTACGTCAGACTGCTCACATCCCAGTCATGATAATGTCCATTGCATAGCAGGGAGAACTGTAGGGTGGATTCTCAACTCACACCAGTCTTAGACCAGTGTAACTCCATTGATTTCAGTGTTATTACTCCTGCTTTACACTGGTCACAAACAAAATCAGAATCAGGCTCATTATGAGCCAGCAAGACTCTAAAGTTCATCGTAGGGACATAGAATTTACTACACTAGACCACTGATCTGTTGAATTCAATATATCTGTAAGGCAAATCCCGACTCTGTTTGTATTCACTTTATTCACGTAAATTCCTCATTGTGGTAGACATTTGCCAGAGTAAAGACTGAGTAAATGCCAAGCAAAAGACTTCAGAGTCTTGTCCCCTAACAGGGGCCAATAATCAATAATTCAGAAAAAGCTGGTTTAAAAAGAATTCAGCTGCACAATTGTGCAGTGTTGTACATGGAGGAAATATTCTCTGCTGACCTCTGTGCTAAATAACTTATGCCCTGAAGGATTTACTTATTTATTTAGATTTAAAATAATTAAAAAGAGGCCTATCCAAGATTCTAAGTGCCCTAACACAGCATAAATAACACATTAAAATCCTAGCAGCATTCAAGTAATCATTGCAACAGGAACTCAGCCAACAAGCTGCCAACAGAAACTCTGTTCCACCCCTTCACTGTGTAGGGCACATATCCTGGACTTGCTCCAAAACCCTGATCAAATGGGTGTCTTTTGCAGCATGCCCAGAAAGTCACCAAATTAAGGCTATTTCAGAACGGGGTGGAGAAAACAACTTCCAGAATCTTGGAGCCTTCATAGAAAACACACTGCTAGCCACCTCCTGCTTCCTCTCTTTTAGAATGAGGGGATCCAACCTTGGTGTCCTGATGATTATGGCAGTGTGGCCTATGGAGAGAAGTGATCCTTCAGGTAGTCTGGTCCCAGGCTATTTAGGATTTTAAAGGTCATAAGCAACCCCTTAAACGCCACTTAGAGACCAATGAGCACCATGGTTTACCTTTACCATGGGACTCATCATTGCAGATGTTCAGCGTTCAAGCACGGAAAGAAAGAGCACCATGATAGTGCAACATTCCAGATTTACTCCTTCCTCCACATATACAGTCCTCTCTCCTCAAGCACTTCCTGAAAGTACGGTTCTCTTATTCTATCCATACTGAGCATGCCATCATATTATGACACTTCCTATTGGGAAGCTATCTATCATAACTATCAATGTTGTTGTTGCTCAGCATTATGCAACCCTTTTCAAAATCCAACCCTACTAGCTTATTTGTCTCTCTGGCCTCCTGCTGTAGTGAACTCCAAAGGATGACTGCAAGCTGTATGAAGTTTCATTTCCTATTCTTCAGGTAAACTTACCTTCCATTAGTTTGACCCTTGTTGAATGTCTGTTCCTGAATAATGGGACAACATAAAAAGAAGTAACTGATTAGTTTTCACTGACCCCTTAACAATCTAAAAACCCTTCCAGTGCTTTTCCTTTCAGATATGGATAGCAGGTCTTCTCCATCAGATGCAGATACTGAATGACTGAAGAGCTTCATCTTGTGGTGCTTTAAAAAGTGATTGACATGTCATTTGGCTTTCAGACATTTTTTTTTCTTTAGTGGCATGGGATAATTAATGCATGACCTGACTGCAATTAGAATTTTTAAAAAGTTATCATATTGATATCCTTTCCTGTTTTCATATTGCATAAATCAAAACTCTCTTCTGCTGAAAAAGTAGCTATGTACACAAAAGCTTCAGTGCTAAACTAGAGAATTTTTTGATCAATCCTAACACAATATGCAGTTGACATAACTAAAGGTGGTGAATGCATGGAGACATCTGGGTGGTATTAGCAGCATCCATATTAAATTAGAAAAGAGGAGACAGTGTAATGTGACTATTGAGAATAATATGATGCAGAATCGCTCGTAAAATCAGACTTGTGCAATAGTTATGCATTACTGTTATTCTGTTGCTTGAGTAAGCAATGAAAATCAGTTTATAGGATTTTTAAAAATAGGCTCTTCCTCATCTCCTACTGACATGTAAAAGTGTAAAGCAAAAACTATTGTATTATCCCAAATCTTTCACAAAGGTAGAGCAATTTTGGAACAATTACCGACTGCTACATTTGGGCAAAATTCAAGAGGACACAATATTTTAGTGCCTAATTATCTCTCCTAACTTGCTATTTATCTCAGTGGGTAGAATAGGGTAATAATTAGAGAATTAAGTCTTGCTCACTCAGTCATGAAGTGCACAAATTCACTTGCTGGTTCATAGTTATTTTCCAGCTGGAAGAGTTTAATTAATTTTCCTTTCTGCTGTGCCCACACCTGACCAACAAAAGCTACTCCTGTTTGGTCCCATTGATCTCAGCCATTTAACCCCTGTCTCTCTTCATATCATTTTGCAAGCAAGTAGTATCTTCTAAAGCCAATGCCAATGCTACTCAGCTATAGCCAACCAGAGGCTTTGGATTAGTAAATGCTTGTCAGCTTGGTTGATTCCTGAGTCTGACTGTCATGCACAGAGTACATTCACTCAACCTGCCAAAGCAGTGAGACACATAGAGTGGACCCCAGTCCAAGTCCCCAGTACTGCTGCCTGAGGCTGGTCTGAGTTTAACAACGTGTAAATCTTCTTCATGCCCTTTTACTGCCATAATCTCTCATTGTCAGAGTCATAGATCACGATCATTCCACTAAAAAACTCCAGCAGCCTTTTCCCAGCTAGCTGAAATAGTAATATATCATTATGTATGTGTGATATTAATGAACAGTAACAATGTGCTCTTCCTTTTTTCTTTTTCTCTCTGAATCCAGATGTTTTCCATGGTTCCTATAGGCAAAGTGCTGTCCCTGCTGGCTGTCGCAAGGCAATGTTATCTTGTGAATGGTTCCTTAAGTATCTATAAAGCTGCACAGATTAAATGTTCTCCAGGGAAACACAGGAAAACTAGAATGCCAGCGTCACCTTTTGTCCAAGTGAGAAGTCAAAGGACATTTTCAGAAATATCGATTAGAACATCTTTGTGTGTCAAAATAGAATGATGATTTCAATATCTGCAATGCACAGATTGAAGCAGGACCTAGCAAGTAGATATAAGACTATTTCAGGAAGTTCAGAATTGGTGATCAGAAAATTTTTCCCCACTGTGCTTGACGCTCATACTCAGTGAGTTCAGATGACCTATCAAACCTTCCCTCTCCCTCTTGCCCCACTGGTGGGAGAACCCAAGCATCTGATTGCAAGTTTATTGCCCTTTCTTGTTTTGAGATACCTCTTCCCTGATCTACCATGTACAGTGGTTATTAACCTGGGAAGTAGAATTGTGGGACACAGGGCTTCCTCTAAAACCCCTCAATCTCATGCTATGGATTGGCCAGAAAGGGTGGTCCAAGATGTGTATGAAAGCCAGAATTCTCAAAAATACTTTCCTTTGGCTTCTGCTCCCCCATGTAACTCATGTCATTCCACTCCTCAGAAAGCTGGACCTCCTGCTGCCAACACAGGGGAGTTGTGATTATGTTACAGGAGTAGACTTCTGAACATTATCTACTATAATCTTTGTCAAGACATGGAGTTATGTATGGAAGGAAATAGCCATGGGTCTTTATCATAACTTACTTTCTACTGTGTATTTCATACAAAGAATGTGCCCCCCCAAATGCTTTACAGAATTAAACAGAACTACTAAGTTTAAAAAATGGCTGAGGAAGGAAGAAATAAAGAGGCATAAATAATGGAGAAAACATGGACAGAATTTTCAGTCGGCATAGCTCCACTGATGCCAGCACAGTTACATTGATTTATGCCAGCTGACAATCCAGCCCTCCATGTTTTAACCTGAGATTTGAAAAGCGCTGAAGCAGAGAAGTGAAGAAAGGCTGTAGGTCAAATGGCAGAAATTGTAGGCAGAAAGCTCTTGCATCAAAATTGATCAGATTTTTGAGAATGGACAGTCAAGAGGACAGTGCTAGGAAAGCAGAACCAGACAGAGGAATAGTCAAGGAGAGAGGAAAGAGAGAGGTGGCAGCAAGTCTATAAAGTAAGATTATTTTTAAACTACTTTTAGTGAGCCCTTTGTCCAACAACGAATATAAATTTGTCTGATGCTATCTGAAGTACAATATATATTGCAACTTCGAAATAGTAAAATTGAAATAAGTACAATTAACAATACAAAGAAATATTGTGCACATTCTGATTTACGTCAACTTGACCTCGTAATTAATTAATATAATGATCTTAATGAATGTCCTGATTTCCTGAGTCTCTATATAAATCAGTAGATAATCTTCTGACCACTCTGCATTTTTCAGCTTTAAGATTATTTCCTCATTCAGCTCCCAGGCTCTCATTTGATCTTTCGCTGTCCTCTTTGACCTTAGTCTTCATACTCAAATCATCATTCCGACTCCTCTGATCATAGCCTGTAACCAGGGGGGGTGGAAGGTTTATCCTTAGCCCGCGCTTGTGTAAATTGATGTCTTTTACTATCACAGAAAGAAATTAGGCTTGTAAAAATCTGTATTGCATTGATCGCCTCTTGGAATTCAGGGTTACAGTTGGCCTGATTTGATATCACTTACACCAATGTAAATCAGCAATAGCTGCATGAGAACCATAGGCAATACAGCAGTATTAAATTGGTGTAAGAGAGATCAGAATAAGATCCATTGCCTCTCTAGCAGCAGTAACGTTTTCCGATAGCTGTAGCCTCCTCTCTGTTGATATGTTTAATGGACATGATCTGTAGCACAAAAATAACCTTTCACATTCTTTTATGCATATCCAGCAAAATTCAGGCTAGCAAACTAGTAGGCTGTTTACTTAAATTTTGGGCAGACTCACTGCTGCAGAGGGATGTGTTCTTGCCAAAAGAAAGGATTTGGGATGCGTGTGAATAGGAACTGTGGGACTGGATATATGCCATTCGGTTGTTTGAGTTGGTTATCTAAGACTTCGGCAATTAGGCTGGTTTTATTAGAAGCACAGCTTATCTATTTATGACATGGATGGTACCTGTAAGAAATTCCAGCTGAAAATGCTTTGATTTTCTGGAGTGGATGACAGTGACCTGAGACCTTGGGAAAAATAGAATATAAACATTCCTAGAGGGGAGTTGGCCAGCTCAGGTGCCTGGCAATGGATTCAGACCATTCATCTCTAGTTCACTGACAACATTTATAACAGAGATAGGCCTGACCCACGACTGTGGATCTGCCTCCAAATTTTGTGGGTATTTGAAACATGTTGTGAACATGGCTCCACAGCAGAATGTTTCAGTAGGAATCTATAGGCTCGGTGACCCCGTAGCGTGTGGTTTGTTAGAGTAACACAAAACAGAGCCTGCAGGGTCTTCCTATGGGTTTGCTTGGAACCTACAAGGTCTATCAGCCCTGAAATATAAGTAATTATCAAAATCTGTGCCTTAGAGGAGCGCACATGGAACAATACAGCAGGGAATGGGTAGGATGGAAGAAAAGGAGTAATATCAACGTGATCACATGGTGCTCAGTGAAGCGAGTGCACAGGAGAACAGTGAAGGAGGTTTTGTTGTTGCTGGCTTAAATAAATTCAAATTTGTAGTTGCTCACTTAAATAAATGTCTTAGTTCAACAGTTTATTGTGGCAATCCTGGTAGAAGTGGATCTTAAGAAGGGTAGTGGACTTGCAGACCAGCTCATGCTTTATGTTTTATGCATAAGGTGTGGTGTGGAGAAAAGACACAAAGAAAGTTGTGGGACAAACAGAAAAATGTGGCACTGAAGCTGGCATCATTTCAAGGGGACTTGATGGTAGGAGAGAGAATATATTTTTAAGCCTCTGTAGTGGCTTTGAGTGGTTCTTCCCTGCCAGTGTCAGAAAGAGGCCACTCTGCCTCACTCCACCACCTAGCAGCTCAGAGCTGATCAACAGGGGATTAGTATGGTAAGTCCATTAAGAGTCTAGGACCCTGGCCCCTTGGGACAGGGTAATTGACTGTCTTTAGCCCAGCTCCCTCCCTGGGGCAGATGACTACCACAGTCAGGCTCAAGCCGTCTGGGTGGGGCAAAGCAATAGCAGTCTGTATCCCTCAGGGTATTCGCCTGGTGGCAGCTCCTCAGGGTAGTCCTCCAGAGACAGTTGCTGGTACAGCTCGGTCCCTGGCTTAGGAGCCAGATGCAAGGCAGAAGCATCTGACTCCTTCCCTGGCTCTTTCTCAACTGAGCTGGAGGCCCCACCTCTTATTCTTCAGGTTCTGTTCCTTTGCTTTTGGAACAAGGGGTGGGCGTGGCCCTGCCCCACCCACCAGGGGGCGGGGAGTGGTTCCTCCCACTCTGAAGGAGGCCACTCTGCCTCACTACAGCCTCTTGAGAAAACAGACTATTGCTGTTTTTACAGCAAAGAGACTTGCATCTCTGTAGAACATCTGTACAGTTATCTCTTTTAGGGTATGTCTACACTACTCACCAGATCGGTGGGCAGCGATTGATACAGCGGGGATTGATTTATCGCGTCTAGTCTAGATGCGATAAATCGACCCCCGAGGACTCTCCCGTTGACTCCTATAGTCCAGCGCCATGAGAGGCGCAGGCAGAGTCAACGGGGGAGTGGCAGCAGTCGACTCACCGCGGTGAAGACGCCACGGTAAGTCGATCTAAGTACGTCAGCTTCACCTATGTTATTCACGTAGCTGAAGTTGAGTAACTTAGATCGATCTCACCCACCCCTAGTATAGACCAGGGCTGAGAAAAACATTCAGTCTTGATTTAAAAATTGGCAGAATCCATCAAGACACTTGGTAAATTGTTCCAATCGTTAATTACCCTCACAGTCAAAAATTTTACACTTTATTTCCAGTCTGAATTTGTCTAGCTTCAACGTCCAGCCATTAGATCTTGCTATATCTTTCTCTGCTAGACTGAAGATACCATTTTACATCTTAGTTTCCCAAGTAGATACTTACAGACTGCAGTCAAGTCATCCTTCAATCTTCTCCTTTTCTCCCTATGAGTTTATACACTGACCAGCACAATGGGGCTCTGATCCTGACTGTATTGCAATAGTGCCCAAAGACATCAATTATTAATTACAATAAAAAGCTTAATGCAACATTAAAGTTGCACAGTAAAAATGAAAGTCAGTAAATGCAAAAGTTAAAGATAACAGGTACAATCTTTTGGCTGCTTTGCACATGAAGATTTTCTATTATAATTCTTGTTAAATTGTTTGTACCATTAGTGCAAGGTCAAGATTTTAAAAATGATTCCTAGTTCACCCTCCTTAAAGAATGCCAATTTATTATTGGAGAAAATTGGCTGATAATAAAATCTGCCCCTGTTAATACATCCTCTTTTCTGTCTTCCCACCTAAACTCACCATTTTCTAAAAATAATGCCACATGCTGTTTTCCCTATGGATTCTTTACCTGATGTTTATTAAATAGACAAAATCAAACACAACTATGCTTGTTAGGTGAACAGGCCATTCTTAAATAAGACAGATGACATAACGCTTCTTTCTCCTACTAGGTCTATTCACTACAATCCTAAGTAGCCATTTGCTATGTTTTGACACGTCAGAAGAACAATCATGTGCTTTCAGTCAGAGAAACCTTTAGTCTCCATTAAGAAAACAACAAATCAAAGAACAAAAGTCAGATCTCCATGGGAGAGCACATAGTGGGCCTGAACTCTGTAACGTGCTGCATCATGACACAAAACGGCAGCTGTCTCTGTAGCAAGGACACTCCATCAATCTTTCCATTTAAAGACTCAGAACATAGAAAAATGGAAAAATCTGGTAGAATTTGAGACAATGCCAACATTTCCATAAAATATTTACACCAACGTATAGAATTATAGGGCAGGGATCTCACAGTCTATTAAATTCAATGGGGTTTATAGCAATTTCTATAGAATCGTGTTGGTTTACAAAAGGTAGACATTACTGTTCACACACTTCTCGGGATTGTTCCCTTACTTCTGCAACATAAAACTATGGTTTGCAAAATATACACAAAGGACCTGATCCTGTAAAGTGTTTAAAAGGTATTTAGGCTCCTAAAGAAGCAGATCGGTGCCCAGGAGGAAAACACTGATTTCAATGGGAATTAGGTGCTTTTAAAAACTCCATAGGGTGTCTATCTGCATCTAGAATCACTGAAATACCTTTAAAAATCTGGACTTTGGTGCTTCCTTTAATTCCCATTAAATTTATACGAGCTGAGACAGCTCAGTAGCTCACAAGAAGCACTAAATATCTTGCAGGATCACGTCCATGAACAGCACCATTAATGTGCTGAAGCAAATACAGTGTAAATGCACATATTGAAGGATAAAATAATACATTGTAGTGCAATACCTATGGGCCTGGGTCTCATTTACTCTAGAGTCCCTTTACACTACTCTAACGTTCGTGTAAAGGGAGCCTAAAGAGGATGGATATGTAATATATTCCCACTTTAAAGCAGCTAGATCCTGCCAGAGTGGTGTAAATTTCCCTCAGTGCAAATGAGACTAAGGCCCATTGCCCTTTTCTTTGCTCAGCAATAAGGACTGTAATGTGTTTTCTGTGACCATAAATCTGTCAGTCCCTGAACACTGAATATCCCCACACCCTCTGTTGAATCTGCAGAATGTCTCAGAACATTACCAAACTAGTGCATTTATACAGTGCATAGGATGGTATATTAAAATATTGCCATTATCTTGGAACCTGGGATAAATGGACACAAATGGCATAAGGCTCAGTTGCACACAGACACTTATCTTCCACCTGTTGCTGCTGTGAGACGTGAAATCAGGTAATGACAAGAAACAGCTGTTGTAGAGCTTGTAATATACCGAGTTAAGAGTCATTGGCTTCAAAGACAGATCATCGGAACAAAAGTAGGAACATATATGGAGCATTTAAAGAGAAAAGACATCTTCTCCTCCCACTCCCCAAGTTTGGGTGGGTTTTCTGGTTACTAAACATAAGAAAATCAAGATAAACGGAGACAATGCGATCTGTAACTGAAGCCTATAAGTGGAAAATTACTACCATTAAATCATAAACGTACAGACAAAGCCTTATTTATTGCTACTGACTACATTAAAAATATGCAATGCACACAGAAGCCAAACTTCAAATCTTGTCATGCTTAATAAAATATTGAACTAAGCATAAGTTAAACTATCTGGCATATCTAAAAGATTGTCTCAATGCCCTTTCAGTGTTTTATTTTAAGACCAAGTACAAAAGGTTTTCACCTTAGCGTAATTAACTTTTTATCATTAAGATTCAGAAAAATTGAATTGTGTTGGACATAGGTCATCATAATGAGAATTTAACGGATATGTATTACTATGCAAGTTAAGCTTTGAATGTGTGCTAAATGCATTACATTACCATTGACCTATGCAAATTTCTATCCCTGTGACTGTTATTCTTCACTGCTGCTGCATTAAGACCCCCTCTTTCCCCTCATCTCCTTAAACAATGATTTCCTCATTTTCATATTAATTGCATCAGTTAACTGAGATAATGCTCCCACTGAAATGAGCAATAGGATGAATCATTGAAATGGTGCAGTTATTCTTTTTGCTTAACCAATTTCACAGGACCCACACAAAGAACTGCCTTAATTTGACTTTATATAATTGCTTATCATTAGGCCCAGCAGCCCCATGAAGTACCTTTATTTATTTAAGCCTCATCTCTGATGGATGGAAAATTAGTCACTTGCATATCTGAGGAACACAGATTGTTCTGCTACCAGGCAACTTGGTTGTAGAATACCCTGGAGAACTTCAAAACAAGCAAATGCTAATGCATTCTGAATATAAAATACGAGGAAACAAAGCGCAACAGCTAATGACACCCAGGAGTTCCTGCAGTACAACCATGATGTCACAAAATTGCTTTACCTGATCCCTGCTAAATTTTCTGCATGAAAGGGGAAAAAAAGGCAGATCTTGTTCTAGGAGAATATATATATATACAGCTATAGCTATATATTACATGTTTTTAACGCTGATGATGACTGTCCCTCACACAGCGTGAGCATTGAAGGTTGTAACATTCCTCCTTTTAAACTAACAAAGTAATCTACAGGGTTTGGAATTCAGTTAATCCACTTCTCCTTTTTAATATTAAAGTATTTATTCAGGACAGCTCAAAGGAAATATTTGTGCTTTTTCTTCTTTGTAAGGAAAAGAGGGGAGGGGAATTAACATTTCTAAGGCAAATTATGCTGTTCTCATAGACTGACATACTCAGAAAGGATCTGGAAAAGATGCCACCTCCAGCATAAAAGAGCCATAGCACATTATCCTATCATGGGATTTGGGCTGAAGGATTGCCTCCAGGTCTTCTCTAAGCACAGTGTGTACTTTGTCTCTGTGGATAAGAGTACCTGTCACTGAACTAGATATCAACAGTCATTAAATCCATATAGTCATAATGTTGTTTCTCCCAGACATCAATACCATGATTCATTTTCCCCCTTACATTTGCTCCTCCTATAATTTCCACCCCCATACACATTATCTTTCTTCCTACCATCCTCCTTACTTAACCTTTTAGATGCCACTGGTCTATTGCATGTGTCTAACAACAGAGAATTTGAATGGCCCCATGGATATATGCTGTGCATCATCTTGCCCCATGGCACTTGATTCAGAAAAAAACAATCCTGAAAAACTGCCTTTAACAACACAAAATGATTATTTATTGTTTGTTTAACATGCAGCACTTGCTGCACCATGAAACACAAACTGAAGACACTACTCGCCCCAAAGGGCTTACGACCTAGGGCCCTGTTCCTGCAAAGAAGGGTGGGATTTTTGACAGTGCTGAATGTTGGCTTAATTCTGTTCCCATTGAAAACTCTCTTTCATGTCAATGGGAAGAAAGATAGGCTAACACTGAGCACTTTTGAAAACCATAGTTAAGCTGTATGCAGGTGGATCCTTGCCCCTGTGCAAGGAGCAGTTGACATCACAAGGGTCCTACACTGATTCAGGGCCTGTCTACACTGCAATTAAAAACCCACGACTGGCTCATGCCAGCTGATGTGGGCTCATAGGGCTCAGGCTGAGAGGCTGTTTAATTGTGGTGTAGACATTTGGGTTCGGTCTGGAGACTGGGGTTTAGGACCCTGCAAGATGGAGGGTCCCTGAGTTCAGGCTGCAGCCCGAGCCTGAACAAATGTCTACACTGCAATTAAACAGCCCCTTAGCCCATCCTCTGCGAGCTTCAGTCAGCCGGCATGGGCCAGGTGCGAATGTCTAACTGTAGTGTAGAAATACCCTCAGAGGCCTGCCTGTGCACATCTCGTGACTGGTTTGGGGCCTAAAGCACTAATTTTGCAAATTAACAACGGGAGTGACAAAGTCTAACTCTTAAGTAGGCTCAGTGCTCTGTTATATGCTGTAGTTCTTCTGTAGCTGATTATATTAGTCTAAAATAGTCAAAAGTGATACATTTGTTGGAACACTCCCCCCCACAAACATTTTACAGCTGCTATAATGACTGTGTTAAATCAAACCTCACTGCAATATAATGAAGCCTGACTGACTTACTGCAGGTATGATGCTATGTAATTTTATACATTATTAGACTGTAATTGAAAGTAATAGGGTAGGCTACTTTTGACCTCTTTAAAAAAAATCCGTAGTTGGGAAATAAAGACAGTGATAGAGCTGCTGGGAACTAGCAATCAATGACTTCATTTTAGAAAGGATTGACAATTCCAACCTTAAAACTAGATCGGAGTGAAATTCAGAATTTCCATCTCATAGGAAATTCTGGTATTTCAACAATTGTTTTCATCCCAAAAAGGATGAAATTTCAAAATTTTTAATAGACTGGAAATTCTGAATAATAATTTTGATGTGGACATCTGAAGTTTCCTGGTAGAAAATCTAAAAGTTTTGGCCACATTTCCCTATTGGAAAATGTTGATTTTGCAGAAACTACATTTGCAGATGGAAAATTTCTGACCAGTCTTATTTAAAACTATTGTTTGTGTGAAAGACTGTGTAGTGGGTTAGTTGGCCTCCTTCTCTTGGCAACCAGAGGTGATCTGAGAACCATGTTTTGATGACAGGTCAGTATTTGGTATGCTAAGTAAACAAAGTTCCTTGTTAATGAAGAACTGGGTGAGCAGACATCCAGTAAATTTGAAGTAGACTCTGGCCTGTATCTTATACTCTGACTTGCAGCCAAGAAGGGCAACATCACTGAGGGTAACAAGAGTACTCTCTGGAGCTGTAGAAGAGCTGGGAATTGGAAGAGACTGGACCAAAGAGAATATAGCTTGAGAGTCAGGCTGAGAGTTGTGAGTCAAAGGGATGAAGAGGATTGGCAGGACTGGGATATTATCCTACCAGGCCAGGAGTTGCTGGGGCAAGCTTGTGGTGGTCTAAAGGTAGGTGGTCTTGTGAAAGTGTAAAGGTAGGTGGTCTTGTGAAAGTGTATCATGGCTAGAGCATCATCTCAGAAGTTATAGAGGGGGAAGCAAGAGAAGGCTACAGACAAGTATGCCAGATAAGTGCTAGGGATAAAGGTAGTTGTAGTATGGCCCAGCACCAGGGAGAGCAAGTATAATGAGGTCAGCAGGGATCTAAGAGTGCTGGTGAGTTGGACTCAGAGAGACCAAGAAAGGCCATTCCTTCCAGAATGCTTAAAGGAGCGGCAACTAGCAAAGTGGTTCTGTGGCCAAAGATGTGCCCTAGATGTTGGGAGCCAGCCAAACGAGGGGATGATGCTGTAGGGGCTGCAAAAGCATCCAGGATGAAGAGTTGAATCAATAGTTGTACTACTTTGTGCCATGGGATCTATTTGCATCCTTTCCTCCCAGCCATTTCTAGTAAAAGATTCTTCTTTACTAGCCCTGTGTGTATGTGTGCATGGTGTATGGGAACCCATCATATGCCAGGACCTACATTGATTTAGGTTTATTTACAGGGCCTATAGAAGCTAGTGGGATGTTTATCTTAGTTTTTTGGCAGCCCAACTCAGAGTTGTTGACCACCTGCAGCTTCTTCTCACTTCAACTTGTTTTTAAGTTTAAGACATACTATCAGGTTTCCAAAGGGGTCTGATTTACCACTACATTCATCACTACCCAAACTGAGGGATTCAACTCCATCTTTAACAGTCCATCCCATTTAAAATAGGCAATGAAATACATAGTATTTTTGTAGGGAAAACATTTCAGATACCCTTCTATTAATACAACATACAAGAGTAATAGTCTTTTATTAAACTATTTGTTAGCATGTCTGATGGACATATTTTCCCCATCTAATATGAGCGTATCGAGCATCAATACATTGTGAACTGAAGTCAAGTTCTCACAAATACATGGAAATGTGATTTGAACTAAAAATACAAATACTTGCCTTCAATACATCAGAAACGTTGCCTACTTTAAAGCAATCAAGCTTCACATTTTTCTCTCTCTCTCTCTCACACTCACTCCTCTGGGATCCTTAAAGAAAAGTACTTTCAGTTCAAGGACATCTTCATCCCCAGCTCTTGTTTACTTTTCTTGTCACTGGTCTATTGCTCTCCTGAGGAACATTAAACATTTCAGTGGCATGACTTGCACATGAAATATACAGTTGGTTCATCACAGAGGGCTTCATTTTAGGGCTTACATTAGTGGGTCTCCTGTGAGTTGCTTAGTATACCATTTTGGTCCTTAGATCTTAGGGGAAAAGCTATCATCCAGCAAATTGCCTCTATCAGATATACAGTACCTGTTCTCTTCCTCCCTACCTCAGCAATGGGCTCTATAGTAAGAAAGGCCATTGTTCATGCAATTTCACTTTATCGTGCTCAATTATTTCTCATTGCACCAGACAGAATCAGTTAGTTTTTACTAATAGTGACATAATAGTGATATAAACATGCAGCTTATGTGAACAAAAATATTATTTTTTTCGGGGAAAAAAGAGAGAGTGTATTGATCCTTTTTGGAAGTGTCTTCATTCACTTGCATTCTGCCTTCCCTCAGTTTGCACGTTTAAAGGCTTTTTTCAGCTTTTCAGTCTTCTACTTTCACTTTTCCAAGCCACTGAATAAAATATTTGTAATCTTTCCACAAAAATGATTTGAAAACTGCCTCACTCCACATCTGACCTAGGGTCAATTCACTTCAATAATCTTTTTTAGCATGATGAAGGATACAAATGTTGACAAAGACAAATAAAGCACAAGTAAGTTCATAGACTCATAGAGGATCCTAATATGAGCAGGAAAGAATCCACTGATTGTCCTTCATGTGGGAACAAATGATACAGCTAGATTCTCACTGAAATGCCTCAAGGGGAGACTATGCGAGGCTGGGAAAGATACTTAAGGAAATGGAGGCTCAGGTGATCTTCAGTGGGATTTTACCTGTCCTAGAGGAGGAGGAGGAGAATGAAGGCAAGACAAGTGATGATTAAAAGACGATGATTAAAAGATGGCGCAGGCAATGGTTCTCTAAGGAGGGCTTTGGCACATTTGACCACTGGGATGCATTCATGGACAGAGGGGTGTTCTCATGGGATGGACTCTACCTGAGCAGGGAGAGAAATAGACTTCTGGAATAGAGGTTGGCACAACTGTTTAAAAGAGCTTTAAACTAGGAACTCAGAGGAGACAGCTGGGAGATGCTCATGAAATCTCTCTGCCTGATTTAACACTAAGCGGGTGAGGATCAAGAAAGAGAGGATACAGCAGTGGAAAAAAGGAACAGCAGTGGGTAGGAGAACGGATATTAAGAGGAAAGATAGTGCCAATATGAATGAAGTTAAAAATCAGGTAGGTGATACTGGTAGTAGAATGCCTGTACCCAATAGGAGGAATCTGGGCAAAGCCAAGCAGAAACAACTAAGATGATTGTACACCAATGCAAGGAGGTTGGGTACCAAAATGGAGGAACTAGAACTATTGGTGCAGGAAGTGAAACCAGATATTATAGGGATAACAAAAACATGGTGCGATAGTAGTTGTGACTGGAGTGCAGGTATTGAAGGGTATGTGTTGTTCAGAAAAGACAGAAATAAAGGCAAAGGTGATGCAGTAGCATTGTGCATTAATGATGAGGTAGATTGTAAAGAAATTAGAAGTGATAGAATGGAAAAGGCAGAGTTTGTTTGGGTCAAAATCACTTTGGGGAAGAAAGCTAGCAGAGGCATTTTCAGTTAGTGATTGGGGTATGCCACAGACCCCCAGGATCTGATTTAGATAGTGATGTCTTTAGTGTTTTTAATGAAATAAATTCTACTGGGAATTGCGTGATTACGGGAGACTTTAACTTCCCAGATATAGTTTGGAGGATCAGTGCTAGTAATAATAGTAGGGCCCAGATTTTCCAGGATGTGATAACTGACAGATTTCTTCACCAAATAGTCATCAAACCAACAAGAGGTGATACCATTTTAGATTTGGTATGGTGAGTAGTGAGGACCTCATAAAAGAACTGGTTGTAGGGGACAACCTCGGTTCAAATGATCATGAGCTAATTCAGTTTAAACTACATGGAAGGATAAACAAAAATAGATCTTCAACTAGGGTCCTTAATTTCAAAAGGGTAAACTTTGAAAATTAAGGGAATTAGTTAGGGATGTGAACTGGACTGAAGAACTCAAGGATCTGAATGTGGAGGAGGCTTGAAATTACTTTAAATCAAAGTTGCAGAAACTATCTGAAACCTGCATCTCAAGCAAAGGGGAAAAATTCGTGGGGAAGGGTTGCAGACTAAGCAGGATGAGAATGCATAAAACAGATGATTAAGAGAAAGCCTACAAAGAATGGAAAATGGGAGGGATCAGCAAGGAAAGCTACTTTTTGGAGGTCAGCAAGTGTAGGGATAAAGTAAGAACAGCCAAAAGCCAAGCAGAGTTGGATCTTGCAAAGGGAATTAAAACCAATAGTAAAAGATTCTATAGTCATATAAGTAAAACAAAAACAAGGGAAGAAAAAGTGAGATTGCTAAACACTGAAAATGGGGTTGAGATTAACGATAATCTAGGCATGGCCCAACACCTAAACAAATATTTTGCCTCATTATTTAATGAGTCTAATGAAAAGAGTTTAGGGGCAGTGGCCAGGGTGGTTAATGGAAATGAGGATATGGAAGTAGAAACTACCACATATGAGGTGGAAGTCAAACTCAGACATCTTGATGGGACTAAATTGGGTGGGCCTGGATAATCTCCATCCAAGAATAGTAAAGGAACTGGCATGTGAAATTGCAAGCCCAATATAAAGTTTTTTTAATGAATTTGGAAACTCCAGGATCGTGCTCTATGACTGAAGAATTGCTAATATAATTCCTGTAGTTAAGAAAGCGAAGAAAAGTGATGTGGGAAACCACAAGCCAGTTAATTTGACTTCCAGGTCTTGGAACAAATTTTGAAAGAGAAAATAATTAAGTCACATAGAGGTAAACAGTAACTGGGATAAAATACAACATGGTTTTAAAAAATGCAGATCATGTCAGACCAACCTGACCAGCTTCTCTGAAACATTAACTAATATTTTTAGACCAAAGAAATGCAGTAGATCTAATCTACCTGCATTAGAACAAGGCATTTGATACAGTTCCACATGAGAAAATCTTTTGAATGAAATATTTTGAGCTTTTAAATTGACTGACTTTTTGTTTAATTTTTAAAAAATTTTGTAGTTTTATGTCATAATAAAAAAAGTCAAAATCAAAGTAAAACATTTTGATCAAATACAATTTTTCCTCCAGAATTTTCCTTCATAGAGGATTTCAAAATTGGGGGGAGTTGTCCCAATTTGAAGCAAATCCAAATTTTGAAATCTTGAGCAGGGGGTTGGACTAGATGACCTCCTGAGGTCCCTTCCAACCCTAACATTCCATGATTCTCTGTATCACTCCCCACTCTCTGCCTAGGTTCCTGCTTCACTACCATTCTTCCTCCCTTCTCCTGTTCCACACACACTCCTCATATCCCATACTTGCCCCCATATATTGCCTCCCTTACTCCTCATTTGTCTACAATCCCTCATATTCCCCTGGACCCCATTAGTTTCTTTCCTTCTCTCCATGTTCCTCTGCATCCCATCAGGACCTTTCCTCCACAATCTGCTGATATCCTCTCAGTCTCCCAATAGCACCTCCATCAGTAACTCTCTTGCATTTCCTTCTTTCCTCCATATTTCCCTGTCTTCTCACAGTTTACACCACAGAGAGAACAGGTGTGTGTGTAGAGGGGGGAATTATCGTCATTACAGGCAACCTGGTTTCAGTTCCACTGTAAACAATGGAAGATGGCAACCATCTTTAAAAGGAGCAGTGTCACTTCCAGCTGCAAAGGCCGAAAGGAAAGGTTGCTCATCTTAACTGAAGGTAGATTGTATCTTCAGCCTGAGAAGAAGTAATCAGAGAAAGCAGGCTTCTTGAATAAATGCAAACTATATAGATAGTTTCAAGCATCAGGAGAGCATGAGAAACTGTTGTTCAATACCCCTAACATCATAATACTGGTGAGAGTTTCGGATTCATGACAATCTTGTGAGACTTGTCATGATGTGACAAGAGTTAACATCAAAAGGAATGCTACTGAGCTAGGCATAACACTCAAGATTATTATCACTGTTTCAAACCTAGGTCTGAAAAGCAAATGTCCCAGACTGCTCATCAGCCTGTGAAACTTGAGGTCTAGGACAACTGCATTTACCTTATGGCTAGTAAAGCAGAGGGAAATGCTTCCTTCTCATCAAGATAATTTCAATGTCCTTCTAAAATAACAGTACCCAGTCCTAGACCACTACATCAACTGTAGAGACTTCAGTGAAATACAAATGTAATGGCTGAGAGTTACACAAGCACAAAACTTGCTGATAAACTGGGCACTGAATGTATTAATCACTGCAGTGTGTATTTATACACAAAATGTAGAGCTTTTGTCAGAAAATGCCCACTGGCTGTATTCATCAGTGTGACATTTGAGAGATTAAATCAGAATCAAGCAGGACCTTGTGGTATTGAAGTAGCTGACAGGATCAGTTGCTTTTATGAAAAGCATTATTTCAATTGTATTCATTTGTACTGGAGCCAAATACCAGACATTTTAGTCCATTTATATGTAATTTGGATTGGATCAGTTTCACCCAGAGGACCTATAGCGCAGATTGCTGCCATAATGTAATCAGCATATAATGTAGTTAAAAAAAAAAACCCAACCCAATTCAAACTAAAAGCACTCTGCATAGAACAGGAACTCACAGTGTATATGGTGTTCAGAACAACAAATGACATGACTAAGGGCAAATCAGCTGTCTAGTGCTTGCCCTGATTAGCCAGGTCAGACACTAATGGGGGTAGTTGTGGTCAGTGGAAAGGAATCAAAGAGCTTACTTCAGACCAATGTCTTGAGTAGGTTCTGTTGCTTGTTATACAGCTCCTAGCAGGAGTTCATGGGAAGCTGGGGGGCGAGTGCACATGGACGGATCTCATCAGTGGCAGATTTTCTGCCTCTGGCTCTTTCGGTCCACACCCTAATGTGATTCCATATGATTGAATATGACCATTTGTATCATTGTTGCTACCACTGTTACAATTGCAACAAAACTTGTACAAAATATGGCATCTAAAGTGTCAGTGGAAAAGGTATTATTTACTAAGTATGATTATCCTGTTTATATGTAGGTGTCATCCTTGTAACTGAAGTAATGAATAGTGGCCAAGAACTTGTATCTTATGCATGTGTTGTGTTCCCGGGTAACACCCACCAGATGATATTTACATCAAGGCCAGATAGCCATGTGTTGATGGCCCATTAAGGACATGTCACTCTCACAGTGGGCTATAGAAGAAACTCATTCCGCCCAGATAGCTCTTCCTGTGGATGCCTCAGAATACAAGGGGTCAAAGCATGTAAGGACATGTGATATGCTCATCTGATCCTAACCTCCATCTTGGGCCAGTAATTTTCCAGGCATCTGGGCTGAGCTTTGTTTGAGACAGTAAATTTTCAGGTACATGGCAGAGGGTATAAAAACACCCTGAGATATTTCCATTTTGCCTCTTTCCTGCCCTGATTCTCTGGATTGTGGACTTACAACTAAAAGGAACATTTTGAACTATGGACTGAGGACCTTCCAATCTTTTGGAAGTTATCAGAGAGACTTTACAAGCCAGCAGTTTATTCCATCACTGCTCTGATCCTGATCTATGAATACTGAAAAATCACTTATATGTATATGATCTAGTAACCATTAATAACTCTCCTTCTTTTTGTTATTATTAAACCTTTAGTTTTAGTTATTAAAGAATTGACATCAGCATGGTTATTGGGTAAGATCTAAGTTATATATTGACCTGGCTAAGTGGCTGATATTCTGGGAGTCAAAGGACCCTACATTTGATTAAATTTATTTTCAGTAACTACTCATCATATAGTCTAGTGTCTGGGTGGTGAGCCAAGGGCCGGGATACCTAAGGAGACTGCATTTGGGGCTTTTTGTTGACCAGTGTGGTGAGATAAAAGTTAATTTTTGCTACTAGCTTTGTATAATCTAATGATAGAATAACCACCAGTTTGGGGAGAGTCTGCCTTATTTCGCAGCAGTTTGTCCTGAGTTTAGCTTTGCTCAGGGTTTAGCTGATCGCCATATTTGGGGTCGGGAAGGAATTTTCCTCCAGGGCGGATTGGCAGGGGCCCTGGAGGTTTTTCGCCTTCCTCTGCAGCGTGGGGCATGGGTCGCTTGCTGGTGGATTCCCTGCAGCTTGAGGTCTTCAAATCTCAATTTTGAGGATTTCAATAACTCAGTCATGGGTTCGGGGTTGTTATAAATGTGTATGGGCAGGGTTTTGTGGCCTGCCTTGTGCAGGAGGTCAGACTAGATGATCATATTGGTCCCTTCTGACCTATGAGTCTATGAGTCTATGAGTCTTCTCAGCAGCAAAGACATGGACACCATTTGCACCTCAGTGCTTAGTGACATGTGAGGCAAATGGCTACGCTTCTCCAGGATCCAAAGTGCTCTGATCTTTCACATTGCCACACTCCAGCCTACTTTAAAAAAAATGAAGCTTTTTAATCATTTTAAAAAAAATTTTAGGATGATCACTTTTTAAAAAATGTCGGTTGAACCATTTAAAAACAACCCATTTTTTAAAATTCCACATATATTTTTATTGCTCATTATTAAGGCTACATTTTAGTCATGGGTATTTTTAGTAGAAGTAATGGACAGGTCACGGGCAGTAAACAAAAATTCATAGCCCGTGACCTGTCCATGATTTGTACCCCTAACTAAAACTTGGGCTGGGTGCTGTGAGGAAGTGTGTGACCCAGGACCCCACTGGTGCTGGGGGGGGGGCAATGTGTGGCCCAGGACCCCTGCTTATACTGGGTGGGGAGGGCTGGTGGGGCTGGCAGACTCCCTACCCGCGTAGTTCCCTGGAAGTGGCTGGCATGTCCCTGCAGCTTCTAGGGGGAGGGAATGCTGGGGGGCTCCGTGCGCTGCCCCTGCTACAAGCTCCAGCTCCGCAGCTTCAACTGGCCAGGAGCCTCAGCCAATGGGAGCTGCGGGGATGGTGCCTACAGGTAGGGACAGTGCACAGAGCCCCATGGCCCCTCCACCTAGGAGCTGCAGGGACATGCCGGCCACTTCCGGGGAGCCCCCCCCAAAGTAAGCACCCCTCTGCACCCCAACCCCCTGCCCCAGCCCTGAGCCCCCTCCCATACCCAAACTACTGCTGTTGTTGCTGAGGGGTGGCCCAGGGGCTGCCTGATTTGCTCGGGCAGTCAAAGAGCCAACCACACTGGCCGCTGCAGAAGTCACTGTGACTTTCATGACCTCCGCGACAGACACGCAGCCTTACTCATTGTCATTTCTACAATGCCATAAATGTGGTAATAAGATGTGGTTTAATGTTTTTAAATTACTGTACTGTAATTAATTTTAAGTGAATAATAAATCCCTGGAGGAGCTAGGGTATTGAGACTTCTGAAAGCATCACTTAGAACTAAAACTGGTCCCTTTCCTTGCAGATTTGCTGGAAATCATGACAATTCTACTTTTACATTTCATGTGGTTGGGGCTAACATTGGAGACGGGGCAGGACAGCTGTGTTTTGATTTGGGCAAAACCTCATTCATCAGGTTTTGCCTTTCCAATGGTAGTGCAAACATTGTTCCTGAGTTGGGGTTGGGTTCATGGTCTATAGCATCCAAGTTTCCTCCTCTTTTTCCACTAGTAGCTAAAATAATCAACCATTCCTCTTCAGTTAATTATTTCCCTGTTTCTAGGAATATGAGGGGAATTAAATTTTAAAAAATGCAACCTCATGTGAAAATCTCAGGCTCAGCTATACGCTGTACCGCAGGATAGCATGCAGTTAGCCTACCATTAGCGTTGCCAGAAATCTTGTGGGAGAGCACAGAGTAAAGCAACCTCCAGGACTGCCAAAATATATATAGGGTCATGCAGTCAGTCAAATCCCAACACTGCTATTCTCAAACAATCACTGAGTAAATCTTCCTCTCCTTTTGGCAAAATTCATATAGGAAAAAAAGCATGCAGTTAAGCATCTTTACAAAAATACATGCATGACCATACAGTCAGCTTACTCCCAGCACTGCTCAAACATAGGAATTGCTATACAACATCCACCTTGTCCAGTATCCGTCTCTATCACTAACCAGTACCACATGCTGTAGAGCAGCAGTTCTCAAACTTTAGCAATCCAAGGCCCCCCATTTTGATTTAAAATTTTTCACAGACCCCCCTAAGCCTCCCCGCTCAGCCTTAGGCCCCAACCCCACTCCACCCCTTCCTCCAAAGCCCTACCCCCACCTCTTTCCGCCCCCGTACCACCCGTGCCCTGCCTCTTCCCTGCCTCTTTCCGTTCCCTCCATCCCCATTCTTCCCCTCCCCCCGAGTGCCTCCTGCACACCACTGAACAGCTGTTCCCTGGCATGCAGGAGGCACGGGAGTGAGGGGGAGGAGTTGATCAGCGGGGTCAGTGGCCCCGGACATGATTCTGCCCCCTCTCCTGAGCACACCCCATCCCTGCTCCTCCCACGCCTTCCCAGCACCTTCTGCAGACTGCTGAACAGCTTTTTCCTCGGCATGTAGGAAGCACTGGGAGGGAGGGGGAGGAGTTGATCAGTGGGGTCTGCAAACCCATTGGAGTAACGGGGGTCAACAGAAACGCTGCTGTAAAGGAAGTTATAAAGTGTAATCCTGTAGTTAGCCAGGCCACAGAAGGTCTGCACCCCCATCCTGCACACTCTTGCACCCACTTCAACATTCTTCTGCTTAACTTGAAGTGAATAGCATTTCTCCTGCTAACATCAGCTCCAACAGAATCTGAAAATAAACATTTTCCCTCTGGACACTTCAGGCTTTACCTTCAGTCTCATTCCTGGAAAATTTAGGATACTCTAAGATTCATAGGCTGGGCACAGAATTTACATTTAATTTTCTCTCATCGTGTTCACACAAAGTAATGCATTACATGTGCTTGTGTGGGTTTAGCTGAAAAAGGTATGCAGAGGCTTCTGTGGCTTTTTTGGAAGTCTCTTTGCCAAGGCTTTGAAAAATAGTTTTGGGAAGGCTATCTCTTCTTAATGTGTTGAGCCAGGTTCCAACTCAGATAAAATATATATACTGCATGGTGTCTTCTGCCTTGTAACTGTCCAGCAACGTCACAGTCACTGACACAAAATAATTGTATGTGTGTGTCTTCATGGTCCTAAGCTATGAAGGGTCAGGTCAGATGCTGATCTAGCTAACTTAATTGCTTCAGAGCCATGGAGAGAGGTTTGGGGAACTCTGTTCCCCTGGTTTGGTAAAATATCCCCTTATAAAATATACTAACTGCCTTTACTCAGAACGTAACAAAGAAAAACAGCCATAACAGCAGAAGATACAAAACGTTGTCTTCCACACAGACATATTTAGGCCTCAGGCAGACAAAAGGGACTACTCCTAGCATTGGTAACAGCAGAGTTTCATCATTGTCGAAGAAGTGAGCTGTAGCCCATGAAAGCTTATGCTGAAATAAATTTCTTAGTCTCTAAGGTGCCACAAGTACTCCTGTTCTTTTTGTGGATACAGACTAACACGGCTGCTACTCTGAAACATTGTAACATGGATCTTCTACTAGTTGCAGGCCACAGCAACCTGCTTTATGGAAATATTAGTCTTTTACAAGCAAGTAATCAGGGACTTGGGGGCTATTAAATCAGTCCAGAGGACGTGAAACAGGTTGTTCAATTAGAGGCTGTTGCTGTTCCGGTCAGGATACTCACCCAGAGAGATGTCATCTAGTGATCACCCACTTCTGAGTTATTCTTAGATAAAGAATCCTACTACTTTTCAGGGTTTGGAGGAGGAAGAGCAGTAGAGTAGTGATGTAAGGCATCATAGGGATGTGTTACAGGAGGGAGGAGATCACAGTTGTATGCTGCTAACATTTTCCTTCATGAGTATCTGGACACCAAATGCAGGGTGGAGTTGAGTGTGGTAGTTTGGGATATGCTCAGTAGGTTCCCTGTAGCGGGGCTCACAGACTCCATGAAGGTGAGCAGTCAGGGCAGTTGCTTTGCAAAAGGCCATGTGCCCTGTGTGGGCTGGGAGAAGCTGAGCCCAGGAGCAGGAGGCAGGCTGTAGTCCCTAGCTCTGAAGTATTTTGCAGCAGGTTAGTGATGTTGTTAATCCTCCAACAGGGATGCCCTGGCAGTGTTAATTATAGCAAGGGGAAACTGGGAGGGAGAAATAATTTCTTGTAACAGATTTTTCGTTTTTTTAAAATTTTTTTTAAAAAAAATCTATATACTTAACAGAATGGTTGGTTAATTGGTTAGCTGACTAGCTAACTGAGGCTGTATCTACGCTAGAGAGCTTAAAGCTGTACAGATGCAGCTGTGCCGCTGTAAGATCTCTCGGTAGCTGCTCGACAGGGGAGAGCTCTCCCATCGACTTAATTAATCCACCCCCAACTAGCAGTGGTAGCTTCTTCCACCAACATAGCGCCGTCCATGCCGGGACTTATGTCAGTGTAACTTATGTTGCTCAGGGGGGTGTTTTTTTTCACACCTCTGTCTGACATAGGTTATACCGACATAAGTGGTAGTGTAGACATAGCCTCAGTGATTTTAGCAGAGAAGGAGGAAGCGTCTGCATGGCTTCCAACTGAAATTTCTACAAGCAAGGGGAGGGAAGATGTTGCTTTTGACCCAGCAGTCTGTTTAGATTTGGTGATCAAAGACACCGAGACTCAGGTGAACTTGCCAGGTTCTGGGAACTCTTGAGTTTCTTCTCACTGTATTTCTGTGGGACTGAACCATTTAGATTTACTTTGTTTTCTTTACTTGTGTTTAACTGTTAAGATAATGTAAGTGGCTTATAAAATAGCCATGTTATGAGGTAAAATTTAGTTATTATTATTACACTGGTTTACAATTTTTGAGATGTCGTCTGCTTCAGAGATAAAATGTGGTATTTATTATGTATTTTGATG
>NC_133773.1:116857458-116878257 GCF_003597395.2 Chelonoidis abingdonii | reverse complement strand
CACTGCTGTAGTCTGGAGCCCAACAGCTAGACTAGAGCCAATCAACAATTTTAAGCATCATTTTCGTTCTCAGTGACCCAGAATTAGTAAAGTTTGACTACATTTATTTCAGAAGCATTTTGGCTGTAGAGCAGTGTTATTAATTATACTTCAGCATAAGATTTTATGAAGCTGGTACTTAAGAATTAAGTTCATTCCTTTTGTTCTTTTGAACTGATTGTGAGGAGGTTGACCCTGTGCTATCCTTGCTGAAAATCCTCACTGACTGAATTCTGGGTCTCCAAGTGCTTTTCTACGGGAGTTGGGATTTTTTTAGGCACTGGAGAAGGGCAATAAAGTAAACTGTAGCCCACCCAAAAGTTAAGTTACCACTTGACTTACTCCATCTGGAGGAAGAGGGCTTCTGGGAGTTGATGGTGGCTACCATTAGATGATGCGAGGGAGGAAGAGATTCACTCTACCCTGCATCCTGGCCCCAGTAGCACATGATTTTGTCAGCTGGAAGGTCCCACCTGATTGCAGACTTGTGGAGCACTGGACAAACCACTGCTTAAATGTCTATTTTAGTGCACTAGGTCAGCTGTACTTGCCAGCAGCAGCTGTACTTGTCAGCACACCACCATGTGCAGGTGTGGATTTAAGAAAATACACACAAGAAGCAACATATTTGAGAAAATGTGGGTTATCACACAAGACTGGCTGCCAAGCCCCTTTCTCTTCCCTGCACTCACGGCCTCTGACAATGGGGAAGGCAGCATATGATCCATTCAGACCCTGTTCTCTGCAATGCATCAAACTAGAATTGGGGAGTTCCTCCATAATGATGAGACAAACCACAGCCAGGAACATCTCTGGTTACATCAGCCCATCTAATGCTGCAGATTATCTTCTCTGAGAACTTCGGACGGAGAATTAACATATCTCCTAGTGAAACTGGAGGGGGTGGTGCTGTGAAATTCCATACTCCATATTCAGGACTGGCTCTGCGAGTAACATGTAGTTATTTCTATCTGCACTACTCTGCTCAGACCAAGAAAAACAGTAGCTTGAACTTGGTACTGGAAAAGTAGCCACTAATAAAAACTCTGTGTGATATCCTGAAGCCCTTCCAGCAGTCCCATTCAGGATCCAGGTTCCATCATTATAGGTAAGGCTACATTTTAGTCACAGGTATTTTTAGCAGAAATCAAGGACAGGTCACGGCCAGTAAACAAAAATTCACAGCCAGTGACCTGTCCATGACGTATACTATATACCCCTGACTAAATCTTGGGTGGGGGCAGCCCAGGGAGTTCCATGGGTGCTAAGGAGGGGTGGTTCAGGGGGTGCTGCAGGTATTTGGGGTGGGGAGGGCAGCCTGGAGGTGCCATGGGTGCTTGAGGGGTTGGTGTGGGTACTCAGGGGGAGTGGCTCTGGAGGTGCTGTGGGGGGAAGGGCAGCCCGGAGGCACTCCGGGTGCTTGAGGGGTTGGCAGCCCCCGGGGTGCCACGGGTGCTCAGGGTGCCACAGGTGCTTGGGGGAAGCAGCCCGGGCCCCTGCAATTGCTGGGTGGGGGCTGCCTGGCTCCCTAGCCGGCTCCTTGTGGCTTCTTGGAAGTGGTGACATGTCCATCCCTCAGTTCCTAGCTCCGTGCATTGCCCCTATCCCAAGCACTGGCTCTGCAGCTCACATTGGCAGGGAACTGCAGCCAATGGGAGCTGCAGGGGCAGTGCCTGTGGTTGGAGACAGCACATGGAGCTAGGCCCCAACTCGCAGCCCTGAGCCCCTTCCACACCCAAACTCCTGCTGCTGCTGGCGCTGGCCCAAGACCACCAGCTGCTGCAGAATCCATGACCTCTGTGAGAAACTCGCAGACTTAATTATAGGTGGTGCACAAACAGATGTAGACATGGTCTTTGATTTGAAGAGCTTGCAAACTAATCAGATGAGAAACCTATGAAGGCTGAGGGAGATGGAGACAATCAGTCACATAATACACATACATTTTTGTTTAGTAATTTTTTTAAAAACAGTTTGTATTCATGTCAAAGTGACGATAATGATGTTAGGTGATGCCATCACATGCCAGTTGGGGTCAGAAAAAAAATCATCTCTATGGTCTAGCAGTATAAAAACTCACGAAAAGGCTGGTCTACAACTGCCACAGCTGGTTAAAAAGGTTTTTTTAAAAAACTTTTCCCTACAGAAATCTGCTTTTCAACCAAATATGTATTTTGGTCAAAATTTCCCAGTTTTTCATTAAAAAATATTTTTTTCAGTAAAACTTTTTTTTTTTGGTAAAAATTTTTAAGTTTCAGTAAAAATTCTCGGTTCAGTCTACTGAAAAACAAATTTTACTGCAAATCATTAAAAAAAAAACAATTTTCAGCTTGGCTACCTCCCCACCACCCACCAGTGGAAAAAAATTCACAGTATATTTTGAATTTTTTTTTCAAAGTACTAAGGGTGAGTGTGTCATGTGACAACCTGTGGGGACTAATCTCTTCCATCAAACACAAATCATGTTGCAGGTCCTACTCAATTACACCCCTGTTTTATCATCTGTACAAATTTCAGTTTTAAGTGTAGCTTGTATAGAATGTGGAAATTCCAACCATTTTGCAACAATGGCAGGAGATGTGGCATGAAGACTATACTCCCACATTATGAGTTCATGGGCATGTCAGTAGAGAGGAGCTCACACTGTAGCTAGAGAATATCTAGGGTTTTAAATAATAATTATTAGTAGGTTTTGGAGATTACAGTTTGCACTTGTAACTAGCTTGCAAGCACTGGGAAAGAAGCAGAAAAAAGTGCTGCACCTTAGTCTGCTAGAAGTTGAGAGGTAAGTACACTGTATAACCTATCTGAAATAATACTGGAATACTTGCCTTGAGAAAAATCCTTGACAATGTATTTTTCACAAATATCCCTCTCTCAGACTAAGATCTTATATTCTACATTTCAGTTCTGACCACTGAATTAGAAGAAATATTCTTTGTTACTATCATGGAGTGTTCCCTCAGCTACCCATGTGCTGCATTGCCTGGCCCATTTGTTTTGTCTCCTATTCACAACATACTCACTATCCCATTTCTTTTCCCCATGGGCACCTTTACTCTTTAGATTCCAAGCTTTGCAGAACATAGCAAAGCCATTTCTCAGGAGGAACCTTCTACCCAATTTCCTCTATCACACAGAGCTCAGTTTCTGCACTCCCCATTTACTTCCTGTTCCTGCCAATTGTGTATCTTCCCCTTATTGAGCTGATTACCTTATTAGTCCAGCCATTGCCTCCAAGTGTCAACAATCTGCCCTGTAACAGGTTAATTGCTTGCAGTTAAGCCTGTAATCTTCACTGTTACACAAGTACCTAAGTGACCAGGGTGCTACATCTACTATCACAGTTACCCATCATTCACCACTCTGGCAAACCTACTGGAAACTGGTTTGACAAATAAGAAAAGGGCCCTTTCATTTTGGATTATTAATTGTCATGTATAGATATTGGTAATTGTTCAGTTTATATTCATTACATTACTTGCATTTTTATTAGGTTTCATTCTGGAACTCAATGAGTTAATTTCTGAACAAGGATTTCATATAGCTACCACCATGCTCACTAAGTCATGAGGCTTAGATAAATATTAAGCAGCACAGTGGGTCAGATACACCCTTTGAGCTGTGGGATTTTGCTTTTCATAAATATTATACACAAAGAACATTCCTTTGCCCCTTGAAATGCAGTATGTGTTAGAGAATTTCTGCATGAACCTAAGCTATAGTTCATGTTAACGTGTTTTTAGAACACTTTTGTGTAGTTAGTTAGTAACCCTTATCTACAAATCCCATCAATGAAATATCATAGAGTTAATCAACCATGAAACTATTTAGAGAGTACATTTTCCTTATTCTAGGTCAGCATTTTCTGACTTTCTGTAAACATTCTCTCACATGATGCTTGTTAATAGGCTTCCTCATGCAGAAAATTCCTGGCAGCCACTAGAAAAGTTCTCCAAAAGACTGATTACTTTCCCTTGCCTGAGGCCAGCTGCTGATCATATCCCTTATGTAGCATGACAAACATAGTTAATATCAGAACACGCAGCCAGAACTGAAACATTCAGTCATGCACCAGTTAAAGCCTGGTCTGTGAACACACCATGAGGTATATTAGTATGCTAGGACCTGTTGATACTAGTTTCCAGGATTAAAAAAAAAAAGAGGGAGAAGGGAAAGGGTGGAGGATGAATTCAGCTGGACTTCAACCAAGGTAAATGTTCATTAGTAATTAAATAGTTCTTAGGCTGATTTCTCAGACCATGTCACTTTTTCTTTTCTGATCTGCTTTAGGAACACAAACCTCACACTCAGACCTTGATACGTTGCACCATCTTGTTTCTTGAAGACTGCTTTAAGCAAAATAAACAAATACATTTCTGGCAGGACTTGTTGTCCAGGAGCTAATTAGTTAATAGTAATGATAATGATCTTATACTTATATGAGGTGAAAGCCCATGCTGTCATATGAGTGTAATTCATAATATGTAAAAAGCAGAAAACGGCTGAGAAAAATAGAGAGATAACAGACCATGAATCCCAGTGATGACTGAACCTGGTGATATTCTAAACAAACAGAGCTTTCAGTTATGCTTGTAGCTGTTTCCATTGCTTCACACTAACTCAACAGACATTCTAGGCTTCAGAGTGCCACACAGATGGAGTGAAAATCCTGGAATCTTATTACATAGATAGTGTCAAAACATGTAACAAATTTTACTAACTGAAGTACAAAAAAGGAGAGATGCAGCCACCTTTGAGGTGAGGTGCAAGAACTGTTTAACAGCACACAGCAACACTACTAGCGTTTAGGTCAAAAAGGATGAATATTGTATCCACCTGAAAATATGCGAGGGATCTAGGGAGGCCCAATAGAATTTGTCCAAGATAGTAATACAAATACCTCTCTCTACTCCTTTGAAAAATGCTATAGGTTCTTAAAAGACCACAAGTCTTCAAGATATCCATTCTGTGTCTCACCAGTAGGGTTTCCCCAGAAATGTACCATCCAAGCATAGGCACCAACTCTGTGGGTGCTCCAGGGCTGGAACACCCACGGGAAAAAATTAATGGGTGCTCAGCACCCACCGGCATTTACCTCTCCTCTCCCTCCCAGCGCCTCCCGCCCACTGCGATCAGCTGTTTTGCGGCATGCAGGAGGTGCTGAGAGGAAGGGGGAACAGTGGGAATGGGTCGTGTCCAGGGGAGGGGGTGCAACTGAGTGGGAAGAAGCAGGATGAGGTGGAGAGGGGGTGAGAAAAGGAAGGGCGGAGGTGGGGGCTTGGTAGAAGGGGTGGGCTGGGGTGGAGCCTCAGGTGGAGCGGGGGCAGGAAGAGGTGGGGGTGAGGGTTTGGGGCAAAGAGTTGGGTGTGGGGTGGGGCCTGGGCCAAAGTGGGGGTTTGAGCACCCCCAGAGCCGGAGGAAGCCGGTGCCTGTGCATCCAAGTACTAATCTGACCAATACTTTGCTTATCTTATGATGTCTGGCAAAATCACAGCTTATGGAGGCACAGATGCAATAAAAAGTTATTCTGGGTACATTCCTCTAATCACAATGAAAACAGTTCAGTTGCCCACTTCCTTTCACGTAACTGCCTCCAACATGCATTACCCCTTCCGTTTGCCAATCTGTCCCAATTTATATTTAGCTCAGATACTCTGCTTCCTTTCCCAGACTTGAAGAAAGCTCTATGTAGCTTGAAAGCTTGTACCTTCCACCAACAGGAGTTGGACCAATAAAAGATATTACCTCACCTTCTTTGTCTCTCATATCAGTATCAGTTTTTCCCAGGAAACACAGTGGAACACATTATATATTATGGGCAGTAGACAGCACACATGAAGGACAAAAATTAACTAAGCCTATGTCTACACTACAAAGTGTTGCCAACTCAAGATATGTCGGCATACAGCTGCCACAGATGGCATATCACTCGTGTGCATGCATACTTGTTTTCTTGTGTCAGCACTGCACATACTCACTAGGAATGCTTGCAGTGCACCATGGGTAAGTATCCCAGCACACAACACATCACTGTTCAGCGCAGCCTTTTAGCTGGTTTTAGCAATGCATGGTGGGGCAGAAACAAGTCATGCAGGGGTGACTGGGAGCAGGAGGTCAACTTCCCATAATACAGTGTTCTCCATCCCATAATATCTGTATCCCATAATTTTCGCACATATTTTCAATTTCCCACAAACCCATGTAGGATTTGTCTATGTCCACCATCTCTGACAGAAACATGGAGACTGCACAGCTGTGCACTATTGTCTTGAACGTTGTGAGCAACGTTGTGAGCAACTGAATGGCTGATCCTCCTTTATTTGCAAAGCCACAAGAAGAACCAAAGGGAACATGATGATTCCCTGGCAGACAGTTTGCTATGGGACATAGCAAGAACCAATTCAAGGTTGTTGTTGGCATTCACAAAGCAGCTGCAGACAGTGG
Organism: Chelonoidis abingdonii; assembly: GCF_003597395.2. Taxonomy (NCBI): domain Eukaryota; kingdom Metazoa; phylum Chordata; order Testudines; family Testudinidae; genus Chelonoidis; species Chelonoidis abingdonii. The sequence goes on along the minus strand of NC_133773.1, from coordinate 116,871,771 downwards.
AGCTGTGTTCTGGGTTCAAGAAATGAGCACTGACTGGTGGGATCACATTGTAATGCTGATTTGAGATGATAATCAATTGCTGCAGAACTTTTAGATGCGTCAGGTCACCCTCCTGGATCTGTGTGCAAAGCTCGCCCCAGCCATCCAATGCTGGGACACCAAAATGACAGCTGCACTAACAGTGCAGAAGTGAGTGACTATCACACTGTGGAAACTTGAAACACTGGATTCCTATTGGTCCGTGGGAAGTAATTTTGGAGTGGGAAAATCCACTGTCATGCAAGTGTGCAGAGCCATTAATCATCTCCTGCTATGCAGGACTGTGATGCTCAGCAATGTGTAGGACATAATGAATGGGTTTGCAGCAATGGGGTTCCTGAACTACAGTGGAGCAATAAATGGGGGCACACATGTCTCTATTTTGGCCCCAGATCACCTTGCCACAGAGGACAGCAAACAAAAGAACTATTTTTCCACGGTTATGTAAACACTGGCGGTTCATGGGGATGCTTCACTGATATCAGCGTTGGCTGATCAAGGAAGTTGCATGACACTCACATCTTTAAGAAGCCAGGACTGTTCAGACAACTACAAGCAGAGACTTTCTTTCCTGACTGGCAGATTACCAATGGTGACATTGAAATGCCAATAGTGATCCCGGGCAATCCAGCCTACCCTTTCCTTCCAGGTTCATGGAGCCATACACCAACCACCTTAATGGCACCAAGGAAAGATTCAACTACAGGCTCAGCAGGTGCAGAATGACAGTTGAATATGCTTTTGGTAGATTGAAAGGGCACTGGCACTGTTTACTTACCAGATTGGATCTCTATGCAAAAAATATCCCAATGGTTATAGCTGCCTGTTGCGTCCTGCATAATATCCGTGAAGCAAACGGGGAAAACTTGCTGCAGGGGTGAGGTGGATTTTGAACAGCTGTACACAAGGGCTATCAGACAAGCTTAACAAGGAGCAATAGGGCTTAGGGAGGCTTTGAAAGAGCACTTTTAGTGAGCCACAGCAATGTGCTGTGTTCAACCTAGGGTAGCAGTCGGAATTGTGTGGTGCTTGCTCCACATCTGTGCATATATGACTGCTTGTGAACCTATTAATGTATTGCTGTACATTTATGACAACTATACTGTTTGGCACTGATCCTGTGAATGTACAAGACCACTACCTTCACTCCCAGCAGGCATTATATATCATGGGTTGTAAACTAATAAAGATTAATTACTTTCAGAACAAGAGAGTTTTATTGTCTTATGAAAGTGGCTCCAAAAAAAATCTGAAGAACTTGGAAGTAAACACATTTTTAAATTAAATTTTTTTTAGGAACTTTAATATATACACACAAGGAAGTAACATTGATGTCCATTGTAGCTACACAAACATTAGTCGTGGCTCTCTTAGATCAATGTGAAGCTGTGGTTGTCCATGGTTCCCCCGGGTGTGGAGTGGGTGTGTGAGTCCTGAAGCCACATGGAATGCTCAGGGTGGGGGATGGAGCAGACCAACGTTATAGTGGAAGTCATGATGGATTAAAAAAGGGAGGCAAGCCCAAGACTGTTGAATTTGGAGGTAGACAAGAGTCTATAGCATTTGAGTTTGCTGATGGAGAAGCCCCATAACATCCTGGTGTGTTTCCCTCTCCTTTTCCTGCACCTTTCTCCTGTCTCCTCTTTCTTTCTCCATCCAGTCTGCAATATTCATCCTTCAGGCCCTCTGGTCTGACTCAGCAGGATCTCACAGAACATATCCTCCTGCATTCTATTCTTTCTCCGTCTCTGGGTCAGTTATTCTGCTGAAGTGGAGGGGGAATCCCTCAAAGCTGCAATGGCTGCAGCTACAGATAAAACACACAGAGGATCCACTGTCAGTATAGTAGGAATGGAAAGCGAAACTTAAGATTCAGAACTCTCTCCTTCCCTTGTGCCCCTAAAGTGTTAAACAAGAGAAGCTTATTGACACTTCTGCTTTGGACTGCTTGTTCCCAGTGCCACTTTCAGCTGCAGCCATGGTGAGAATGACCTGCCAGGGGTGAGGGAAGCGAGGAAGGAATTGCTTAGTTGCATGAAGCTATATGGGAGTACAAGGCAGTGGCACTGAATACTGGCACCATTTTCCAGAGGCAGTGGTGATGTTAGCTGATATCTCACTCCTGATGGTAACAGAGGCACAGAGAGTGCAGCTGCTGCTGGCATCCTGAAGTCTCCCAGGCCCATATGCTGCTAGCCTGTTTACTGCAATGATGCCTACCAAAGTTATCACTGACTGGAAATGGGAAACTGTCCTACCACGGAGGAAGAAATAAGGCAGTCCTCCCAAGAAACTTTGGGCTGAATATTGCAGAGTACCTCCATGGAAGTTTCATTGTGATTTTTCAGAAGGATTAAAAGGACATCCCAGTGTACATAAACATTCTGCTCCTCATGGTCCCCCCGTCCAACTCTAGATGGGAATGAAAAAGAGATAGTAACTCTACCTCTTTTTGTTGTACCATTACCTCTTTGAATACAAGTAAAGAGAAGTCAATAGCTGTGTCCTGCTAAGTTGGGGATGCCATCATTATAATGGGAAATACATTTTCACATCTACCTGAGGTTTCTTCCCCTGTACAACGCTCTCTTGTGCTTGACTGAAGGGCAGGGCTGGCTCCAGGCACCAGCCCAGCAAGCAGCTGCTTGGGGCGGCCAACGGCGAGGGGCCACTGGTCCAGGTCTTTTGCGGCAATTCGCAGTGAGTCCCTCACTCCCTCTCGGAGCAAAGGACTAGCGCCAAATTGCCACCAAAGACTGAAGCGGCGGCAGTAGAGCTGTGGATCACGATCACAGCTTTTTTTTTTTTTTCCTTTTTGCTGCTTGGAGTGGCAAAAACCCTGCAGCCAAACCTGCTGAAGGGACTGGCTGGACTGTGGTGAAGTCAAAAACAAGTCCTGTCTCATGACAGAGCTGGACTCCCTGTTCACCTGCCTCCTGTACTCCTCCTCCTGGCTGTTTACAGCAGGGGCCTGTAACTCCAACTCCTTGGAGGTATCCACGGTGGTGTTCAGGGTTGTGGCAGAGTCTCCACCAAATATGGCATGCTGCTCTTTGAAAAAGTAGCAGGTCTGTTGCTTGGCACTAGATTGATTGTTGGCCTCTCTGGCCTTCTGGTATGCCTGATGCAATTCCTTGGCTTTCACATGGCATTGCTGCTGGTCTCTGTTGTACCGCTTTTCCTGCTTCACCTGAGCAATCTGCTCATAGAGTTCAATATTTCTATGGCTGATTCAGAGCTGTGCCTGCACAGCCTCTTCTCCCCACAGGCCCAGGAGATCCAATATCTCCTGTCTACTCTAGGCAGGAGCACATTTGGAGCATGTAGCCAGCATGGTCAGCTGGGCAGTTGCACACAACAAAGAGCAGATAAAGGTGTGTTCACCAAGCTGGACAACCAGAAAAAGCATTTAAAAAATGAGCATGGATTTTAAAGGGGAGGCTTCCAGTAGGCGTGATCCTTGGGTAATGAAGTTAACAATTGTGACCAGAGTGGTCAGTGTTGGGCATTGTTAGAAAGCTGTTGGTGGTAGCACAGTGCCTACACTCATGCTGCGTTGACGTCTGTACATCAGCCTTGGCTCAACGCCACTCAGAGAGCTAGTGTTGCTATGTTGGAGTAATGGGGTACTTAAATCAGTGGGAAACAAACGTAAATGTAGACACATACAAAAATAGGTCACGCAAGGCCGCTTACATCGAACTAACTTTGGAGTGTAAACCAAGCCTGAGGTTTTGAATCATCCTTCCACTTCTATTTTGAGGGCTTAAGAGGCTTAAGTGCAGGAGCACCGCCAGCTTTTTCGGCGCCCTACGTGGCAGAAGGTCCCGCCTCCGAAATGGCGCCCCCGACAGAGGCAGCGGAAGATCCCGCCCCGAAAATACCGACGACAACAGCGGCAGCTGAAGATCCGGCTGCCATGGTCACTGCCTTCCAAATGTTAACACCTTAGGTAACCGCCTTGGTCACCTAATGGGTTGCGCCAGCCCTGCTTAAGTGATACATAGACCTTGTGCTTACATGATTCACAGGGGTGAATTTCATCCTTTCCTTTGTAAACACTATTGAACAGTTTCCACTGCTTTTTACTGTAGCAGTGAGTTGCAAGTGGCTGACAGATGGAAAAACTCTTTCAGCTTCACTCTCCTCACCACTTTTTTACACCCTGATTTCCAGAGGATGCTGTTTTATCTTTGCCCTCCCTCCATCAATATTTCCCTTGCACTATCCAGTTAGAATCAGTATAAGGCTTTTTATACATGTTCCAGTGTGAGGAGATCCCAGCAGAAGCTGGTACATGGCTAAAACATAATTGAAAAGGCTTAACTGGCCACTCAGAATGTGTACACAGCCAAATTCTCCCTTTTAATCATTTCCATATCTGTACTTTTGATGTACGTACTATGGTTTTTTTCCACTGCAAAACAAAGGACTGACCTTCGCAATACACAAGTGAATCCTGCTTGCTTTGCACAGTGAGCCTAAAAATTGTGATTCATGTGCAGCAGTAATTAAGTTCCGCTAGCTCAAAGGTGTTGTATACAGTCTTTAGGAAAAAAAATGGGGAATTGGGTGAAAATGGAAAATATATTCAGAACCTTTACATTATTGTGTTGGAGCATTTGATGTTGGAGCATTTGATGTTCTACAGAGCTATGTTTGAACAGGTGGGCAATGGGAGAGCCCCTTTGAAATAAACAAAGACAGCCATGTAGATTTGTATGTTGTCTCAGAAAAAGAAAGAAATTAGACTTTTTGGTATATTTATTAGACAAATTCTGACTAGAAATAAGGCACAAATTGTTAACAGTGAGGGTAATATATATTCTTATATTGCACTCATTACCATTAGTATCTGAATGCGTTAAGAAACACAACTAACATCTGTCATGTGTGGTTCACTCTTTTTCTCATCCCCTCCTCCCCCAACCCAGGGGAGAAATGGTGTGTGCAGTGTAGTGTTTCATTTTACCATTGGAACCTAGAGACATGGTCGATTCTCCATCACTTGAAGTCTTTAAATCAAATCTTTCTAAAAGATATGGTCTGCTCAACCAGAAGTCATGGGTTTGAAGCAGACATGATTGTGTGAGATTCTATGACCTCATCTGTACTGTGTTTTTCAGGCTAGATTATCAGAATAGTCCCTCTGCCTTAAAATCTATGACCATTTAATGGGCCTCAAAAGCCTTGATGGCTGAAACCAATGTAAAATGTGTATTATAAATCTGAAATGCCTTTGCACCAGAGCTGAAATGACTTATAACTGGGCGTACTTTTAAGCTAACAATGCCTCCTCTTGGTAGTATGTCCCATCTGGAGCTTTAAGAACTGTGGTGTGTGTTGTGGGGTTACTGTGTGTTGAAGGTCTGGAACATTCTTTGCTGTAGCATTCCAAAGTCTTGCCAGCTGGAAGCAGTGACAAATGGAGCCAGGTTGGAGACTGAATTCAAGAATGAAGTGGCGCTGGGTGCTGATTGTGTGATAAAGTGGGAATTTCAAGCCAGGCCTGTCTCACGCTGCTAACTTGTTTATTTTGTAGGGGTTTTATTTTCCTGTTGGTGATCTGATCTAATTAAAATCATTGTCATTAAAAATTAAAAAGCATGATGGACAGTGTGGATTTTGGGAGACATAACAGCTCAAATGTTTGAAGACCAGGCGTCATAGGAAGTCTGGTGCCTAGATATCGTGAAGAAGGGTGCCTTACAAATACCATAGATAAAATATACTTATGATAGCAGAAGGGTTGAGCTTACAAAAGACAGCTCAAGAGTGCCAGGAGCTGTTTGGAAACTGTAAATCATATAACTTGCATATGCAATTATTTTTGAATAATTTTATTGTTTTCTGAGTTAAATTCACTCATGTGGTAAAGCACAATGCAATGCCTACTCCCCATTACAGCCACCAAAATTGAGAGTTAGTGATGCAAAGCCCTGCTGCTGGCTTTCTGCACATGGGAGGATTTCATCTGCTATGAATATCTTAGCAAATGAGTTTCCTGGTCAAAACAGTCACCAAAATTGCATCCTTTATAACTTTTGGCCCAGTGGTTAGGGTACTCATTGGGATGTGGGAGATCACCAGTTCAACTCCCTGCTCTGCCTACTAAGGAGAAGGGATTTGAACAGGGTTCTGCCATCTTTCATATGACTGCACAGAATGATTCTCCTTCTGTCGCTATCCTGATTACTACTTAATTAAAGTGGCACAACTTCAGTAGAAGAGATTGAGTAACTCCACATTAACATATCCCATAATCCAGTGATTAAGGCATTCTCCTGAAAGGTGGCAAATCCCTTGTTCAGATCCATTCTCCTCTGCAGGCAGAGGGCAGACTTGAACCAGGGGTCTCCGAGGTGAGTACTCTAACTACTGGCTAAAGGTTATAAGGGAAGTCCTCCTCCTTATAATGCCTAAAACCTTTTGTGGTTCCAGGCCTCTATTCCTCCAGTTGGATCCATGCCAACTGACCTGTGTATCTAGCCTAAAGAGCGTATTTTTCACCTATGGAATACTTGCAACTAGCTGCATACAGATGACCTACAGACCAAGAATTATTTGCAGAATAATTCTCAAGATTAAATATATTTTCAAAAGTTTAAATCTGTTGTAAAGTCCTAATCAGCAAACTCTTTTCAGGAGAAAATAAAAAGCATCTCCCTATCTTCATGCAGTTGATAAACAGTAAGATAGTTCTTGTTTTGCTGTAATCTGTTTTAGTTTTATATCTCATTGAAAGTTTTTAGTCTTTGTGCCTTCTTAAACCTCTGCAGAATTCTTAATCTTGGGCATGATATGTTAACAAGAGGGGAATGTATTTTAAAACTTAGCTCACCCATCCCCCACATTTGCTTGTAAACATATAAGAACATAAGAACAGTCACACTGGATCAGACGAAAGATCCATCTAGCCCAGTATCCTGTCCCTCAGCGTGAGAAACGTATTATAGGAACTATTAGAATGGAATAGTATTGAAAGATGAAGGTCACTTTGAATATTCATGAAGAATATTGCATATCTAAGCAATAAATGGTAATCTTCGCATTCCCACTTCCTCTAACCTAGAAACTTTGTTTACATTGTTGCCTTCTCTGTCTCTTTACATCCTAATAGCAGCTCATTATTATTTTTACCTTACATCTGTTTTGTTGTCAATTTGCAAGTACAGCTGTCATACACAGTACTAGGATAATAATGATTATCCAAGGAGAAGAAGAAAATAATTACTCATTTAAAAATAAAATAGACAAAGAACATTAATTTGGATTGTTTAAAGTACATGGGAATATTATTCTAAGTTATCTCTTGATGTTTACTTTCAGATACCCTTCGCCTGCCTGCATGCTTTTTTTTCTTTCTATATATAAAACAGTAAAAACTGCTTCTTGCTCTAAAATGATAACAAAGGCATTGTTTCCATATCATTTCAGCTAATGGAGACCTCCAAGGCTACCACAAAACAGAGATGAGAAAGTTACCAAGACACCAAAACTCTTGTAATTTGATCCAACTTTTACCTGTAAATGTGTTGCTTCAGGTAAAGTAGCCAAATCATAATAGCTACCAACTCTCCTATTGAACTTAATGAAAAGAGGAAAACACACTGAGGACAGATAACTACAAACAGGGATCTCACTTTCTAACCTTTTTGCATAACTCCTCAGCTTCTCATCACTTGCCCTAATGGGAAAGAAGTCTCAGACTCTCTGACCTCATTACCTTTCTCTTGGGAGCCGGAGAAGAAGATTAGGAGGTTTGAGATTAGAAAGATCCAGCTCATGTGGCTAGGAATTTTCTCTCTCCCAGCTCTAGGACATAAAAGTGCTCTATTTTAGCTTATTATATTAATGTTAGATCCCCACTCAGAACAGACAGGGGTGAAACGGAGAGTCATAGAACACTGTGCATTTGGCTAACGTGTCTCGATTACAGAAGGAAGCAAGGAACTAAGACAAATATGTTGACAAGTCACAGTTTTCAATAACATAGAGACAACGTTGGCGAGGTAATATCTTTTATTGGATCAACTTTTGGTGGAGAGAGACAAGATTTCACAGAGCTCTCTTTCCACTCTGTGTAAGAAAAAAACATGTCTCTCAGTAACAGAGTTTTGTCCAATAAAAGATATTACCTCACTCATCTTGTCTCTCTAATAACCTGGGATGAACACAGCTACAACCATGCTGCATACAGTATTCAATAATGACATGCCAAATAAAGCATTCATTTCCCCCTCCTTAAGAATCTTGGGAATCTGGAAAGAAGAAGGATGATATCTTTGTATCACATTATGATGCTGAAGTAATTTCTAGTCCATTAGTATTAAAAATGATGCTAAACAGTGCTTACTAGGGATACATATTTTTAAATCAACAGGCTGAGACAATTTGTACTCAAGAGTCCTAAAAGAGTTGACTGAGGAAATCTCTGGCCTGATGATGTTAGTTTTTCACACACCATGGAACATAATGGAAATTCCAGAAGACTGGAAGGGTTCTAATGTTGTACCAATATTAAGAAAGGGCAAGCAGGATCACCTGGGAAATTACAGGCCATAAACCTGACATCTATCCTGGGAAAAAATATGTAAAAGCTGATACAGAATTCAATTATTAAAGAATCAAAGGATGGAAAATAAGTCTTGTCAAACAAGCCTGATTCATTTTTTAAATGAGATTACAAGTTTGCTTGATAAAGGTAACTTTGTAGATATAACAGACTTCTGTAAGGCATTTAAATTAATATAGGATGACATTCTTATTTTAAAATGAACACTATATAAGATACATAAAGTGCATGTTAAATCAATTAACAAGAAGCTAACTGACAGATCTCCAAAAGGAGTTGTCGATGGGAAATCATCATGGTCTGGGGGTGTTAACAATGGGGTTCCACAGGGATCGGTACGATGTCTGATGCCATTCAACATTTTTCTCAATAATCTAGAAGAAAATATAAAATCAATGCTGATAACATTTGAGGATGACTAAGATTGGCAGAATGGTAAATAACGATGAGGACAGGGCAGTCATACAGCATGATCTGGATCTATGAATGACATTCAGCAAATGCCTGAGTATTCATCACCGTAGTGTATGAGATTGGTCTTCCTCAGACACATGAAAGTCTATCAGCCACTGAAGAAATTTAAAAGCTCTGTACATGGCTCAACCATAAAGAACACAAGAGAGGCATTATGACCCTAAAGATGATCTTCTTCTAGAAACCAAAAGGAGACCCCCATTTCCTCCTTCACTAATCAGGAGAGAGTTCAGCAATCAGGTGAGTTTTTAAAGTGATGAAGAAATTGTACATCAAGGTGCTGTATTTAGAGCAGGGGTCAGCAACCTTTCAGAAGTGGAGTTCCAAGTTTTCATTTATTCACTCTAATTTAAGGTTTTGCGTGCCAGTAATACATTTTAACATTTTTAGAAGGTCTCTTTCTATGTCTATAATATATAACTAAACTGTTGTTGTATGTAAAGTAAATAAGGTTTTTAAAATGTTTAAGAAGCTTCATTTAAAATTAAATTAAAATGCAGAGCCCTCTGGACCGGTGGCCAGGATCCAGGCAGTGTGAGTGCCACTGAAAATCAGTTTGTATGCTGCCTTCAGCACATGTGCCATAAGTTGCCTACCCTTGATTTAGAGCAAATCTTATCCACTTTTTCTGGATTAGCGTCAAATGAGAACCAGGGCCCCGTCTGCCAACTAATGCCTTCTGAAAGACCAACTGGCAGTCACTGACTGCTCCAGGTGGCTGCTGAATGGTTAATTAGTAAACAGATACCTGGCCTTAAAAAAAGGTTCCCTGAGCTTAGTTAAGGAAGGCTTTCCCAAGGAGACAAGAAGTTTCTGAGAGGCAGAACTCCTAGGAGAGCTGATCAGGTGAGCTTACCAAAGTAGGGCACCTACAGGGAGTGCTCCTGGAGACAGGAAACTCTCCAGAGAACCCACCAGAGCAGGAAGCCCGGGGAGGTGCTCCTAGAGATTCCTGAAGGGCCAGCTTCAGAAGGCAGGCATCCAGGAGTGCCTGGTCTCTGCAAAGGGAACTCCCAAATGGTAACAGCCTGCTGGAACTACATACTGCCCTGGGAAAGAGATGCCGTTGTTAGATCTCCATGGACCTCTGAATCCAGAGAAGGATTCTACTCAGGTGGCTCCAGGAGACTTGGCTCCGGGGGCAGAGACCTGAGCTGAACGAGTCCTGGATTAAACAAAATGCACTTGGTGCACTTGCACAGGGCCCCTATCTCAGGGGGGCACCCGATGACTGGGGTGGTGAAAAAAATCTTAGCAGTGCCACAACCCTGAGCACCAAGTCACAACACCACTCATTCAGGTTCGGCTTGGCTGCCCCTCCATCCAGTGGGGTGGGGAAAAAGGGTATTCAGGGGTCTGGGTGTGTATGTGTGTGTGTGTGTGGGCATTCTGAGGTCTGTGTGGAGTGGGATATGTGTGGGGTTGGGGCACTTTGCTGTCTAGTTTAGGAAAAGCTGGGGTGGGAGGCAATTTCCATAGAGCACAGGGCCCAAAAATTCTTTAATCCAGGCCTGGAGAGAACCCTGCTGGTAAAGGGCCTGAACAGAAGCAAGCAGTCCACTCAGGAGGGAACAGATAATCTAAGACTCTGTCTCCCAGCTAAGATGCTGGGGTAAAGGTTTGCTTATACCATTTATTTAATTTATTTATTTATTTTGTTAATAACTAAGACCTTGCAAAGGGAAGCACTCCTTAATACCTGAAGGCTTGACCTGTTTGGTCTTGTTTATATCCTGAGTGAGGGGAAACCAAGGCCGGGCTCACCTGCAGCCAGAATGCTCACAAGTACAGATTTTCTTGCAATATTTTGACAACTCTGGTGATGACCCCAGCTAGAAACTATAAGTGAAGAAAATTTTCCCCAAAATATTGGAACCTTAAAAGTTTGGTTGGATTCTACAAATGGGCAAATGTTCATAGCGGGTGGGTGGAGGCAGAAAGGAGATGTTCATTTGATCATGCTAATTTGCACAATCTTGTTTGCATATTAACTCCTGATTCCATGTAGGGCCCTAGAAATAATGATGGATGGCACTCTTACTCAAAAACAAAATAATGGCACTCTATTTCTTATCTACATTGCTACTACAATGGAGCCAAGTCTCCAGATCTGAATATCTCCAAACCTTGCGGCTCAGGCCCATCTATAGTTGTTGTACATGACTGCAAATTGTGTAATCCAGACAGCACCTAATCTTGGCTCTTCCTTAGATAAAACTCCCACTGAAGTCAAAGGATGAGAAAATACCACAGGACTATTAATAATAGTTATCGTATGTCAGTAGTTCCTAGACACCCCAACAAATATCAGGGCTCGGTAATACTGAGCATATTCCATACACATAGTAAGATACAGTTCCTGCTCCAAAGAGCTTACAATCTAAATGAGAAGACAGACAAAGTCAGTTATTATTGCCCTAATTTTACAGATGAAAAACTGAGGCACATAGAAACTCAGGGCCTGATTTTAACATCATTAGGCCACAGTTATTTCAGTGGAAATACTCAACAATACACCACACTGTGAGGTAAGGTATTATTCAGCATGAATAAGGATATCACAATCTAACCCTAAGTGTCTTGCCCAAGGTCACACAAGGACACCTATGACAGAAATGGGAATTGGAACCGGCTCACTTGAGTCCCCCTTCAATTCCTTAATCACAAGGTCATTCTTTCCCTCTGATTAGTTGTGATGGTGACCAAAATAGCAGAACAATGGTGTTGGAGGCTATTGTGCCATTGCTAAGCACATACTAAAAATTTAAGGATGCAAGATAACATTCCATCAATATGAGAAAATTGGTTTGTGTACGGTCATTCAGCTGCTAGCAAATGTTTACTCAGTGAAGATATTCTGTCAGGTTTATTACTTTCCAGTCATACTGAAGGCAAAAATGACAGGCTTTCTTCATTGCAGCATGAACCCAGTTTGACCCAAATCAGCTACTTGCTTGGTCAGTATCTGTTGAAACTCCACATGCAGAGCCTCCCTTGTAACTGCTGAGTAAGCATCACAATTTAGATGAAACGTTGTGCCCTGGGGCTATTGCACACTGCATGGAATAACTAGTCCAGCTGAAAATGCATTTTCAAAAGCATATCTATTGCTGCCAACTGTAAAGAGGTTTCTGTTCTCTCCACTGTATTTCCTCTGGTTTATGTATTAACATGGTTACTTGTCAAACTGCTGCTCTTAGCAGGGGAAATACCTTTGTTTGCTAATGTTTTACTGCAACAATAATAATAGGAGATTACCTATCTCCTAGAACTGGAAGTGACCTTGAAAAGTCTTTGAGTCCAGCCCCTACCTTTACTAGCAGGACCAAGTACTGATTTTTGCCCCAGCTCCCTAAGTGGCCTCCTCAGGGACTGAGCTCACAACCTTGCGTTTAGCAGGCCAATGCTCAAACCACTGAGCTATCCCTCCCCCTCTTTTTGATATGTCATCAAAACCCTTAATAAATAAAGTATACAACGACTGGTAAAACTGTCAAATGAACTGCCAAATATGGTTTGATTAATATATAAATATTTTTAATGGTATACGTTTGTGTTGCAGTAGGGCTCAGAGGCCAGCTAGATGAATACCTCTTTGTGCACTACACTTTACAACCATAGTAAATAACCTGGCATGCCCCAGAAGCTTACAGTCTAAAAGACAGAACATAAGGGGCAACACTTATGGCAGATCATGTCAGACCAATCTGATCTCCTTCTTTGAGAAGATAACTGATTTTTTCAGACAAAGGATTTCAGTAAGGCATTTGATACAGTTCCATATGGAAAATTATTAGTTAAACTGGAGAAGATGGGGATCACTATGAGAACTGAAAGATGGATAAGGAACTGGTTAAGGGAGATATTACAGTGGGTCATACTGAAAGATGAACTGCCAGGCTGCAGGGAGGTTACTAGTGGATTCCTCAGAGATCAGTCTTGTGACCAATCTTATTTAACATTTTTATTACTGACCTTAGCACAAAAATTGGGAGTATGCTAATAAAATTTGCAGATGACACAAAGTTGGAAGGTATTGCCAATATGAAGGAGGACTGGAATATCATACAAGAAGATCTGGACAACCTGGAGCGATAGAAATGGGATAAAATTTAACAGTGTAAAGTGCAAGATCACTTAGGGACTAACAAAAATAATTTTTGCTATAAGCTGGGAACATATCACTTGGAAGTGACAGAGGAGGAGAAAGACCGGGGTGTATTAGTTAATCACAGGATGACTGAGCCACCAATGTGATGTGGCCATTTTCATCTTCCTCTGCAGTACGGATCACCTGCAGGTTTAAATGAGTGTAAATGGTGGATTCTCTGTAACCTGAAGTGTTTAAATCATGATCTGAGGTCTTCAGTAGCTCAGCCAGAGATTAGGGGTCTATTATAGGAGTAGGTGGGTGAGGTTCTGTGGCCTGCCATGTGCAGGTGGTCAGACTAGATGATCATGATTGTCCTTTCTGACCTTAAAGTCTATGAGACACAAACAAATGGGTTGGGATAGGAGTGAGGAACTGGATTCACAAAAATTATAGGTATTGTACAATTCATATACCCACTCATGACATAATTGCTAACTTACAAATCAAACAATCAATAATGCGAAATTAAAAAAATCTCATAAATAAGGTTAATTAAACATAGTCACAAATTCATCCCAATAATCTATTTACAAGGAATCATTTTCACCATCTTTATTGGTGATCCCTTTATACCAGCTTTGAGACTCAGAGATTTACTTGCTCTTCCTGAAAGTAACCTGCGCCTGTGGTAACGTCTGTCTCAAATCTGGACTTAGAGTTCAGCCTCTGAGTGTTTACTGTGAACCTTCCCCAAGCTTATACCCAGCTTGGATCTATCTCACTGCCACCAACTAGGACTATGGGGTTCCTAGATACCCCAAGTCACCCCAACCTTTCCCTGGGGACCCCAGACCACAACCCCTGGTCTCCCATTCTCAATGGAAAACAGCTCTTTCCCTTGTCTCTCGTATCTGCTCCCCGCTTTCCCCCTTCCTTTTCCTGACAGCTGGGCGATGCAGTACTTACTCTTGAAGTGCAAAACAAAGGGGAAATCACCTCCCCCTGAGGCGATGCATTCAAATTAGTAAAGCATATAAGAGAGTTTCACCCCTTCTGAGCCTCACCGGAGAAACCAAAAACCTCAGCCAGGTTTTAAAAAAGAACTTTATATAAAAGAATTCCTCTTTTTTTT
>NC_133773.1:116804584-116834662 GCF_003597395.2 Chelonoidis abingdonii | reverse complement strand
GGTTAGCCAGTGGGGTGAAACAGAAGTCATTTTTGTCTGGCTGGTTTGGTTTGCCTTAGAGGTGGAAAAATCCCAGCCTTGGGCTGTGACTGCCCTGTTTGAGCAATTGGTCCTGATTTGACACTCTCAGTTGGGTACCGCCAGAACCGCATCGTCACAGTCCCACAATCAGGGCTCTGTCAGAATAAGGGAAAGTGCATTGCAGACTTGAGGATTCACGTCATTTAACCATTACCAGAGCAGTGTTTAGATGATAAAGAAGTAAGAAAACCTGACCTCTGTTTACACTAAAGCTTCCGTCATTGCTACCCATGGTAGAGCTGAACCTGCAGGTTACAAATGCTCCCTTTGTGCCACTTACCATGGATTGAGTAAATCCCCAGCTGGTATAGAGCTGGAAGAGCTGGCTCTTACGCTACTTTTCCCATAGATCCAAATGCAGAGACAGGGAGGAAAAATAGCCGGAACATAATGCGCTCTAGCTATCCCAGCTAGGCCTGGCCCTTTTGCCAGTTGATGTTGATTAGAGCAGCTCTTCTGCTCCTTTAACTTGAACCTGGGACAAGGATTGAGTAGAGAATCAGAGAGTTGTAATTGGATCCCTGATAGCCCCCATCTCTGCTACATCCAGTGTAAGCTGGATACAACAAAGATTCTAAGCCATTGTTTGTAGGATTGGTGCACAAATTGCTTATTCTACTCTCCTTTTCGCACTTCTTGCATAAATATACATACACGATGTATATGTTGCTTTCCGTCCAGAGGTATCTCTGGCTACAAACTCTGGGTCCTATTCTGCAATCATGCTCACCTCAAGTAGCGCTTACTATGTGTATAGTCAGTGGGGTTACTCCCCTGCATGTGCACTACTAGGTCTGACAAAGCGTCTGGCTATCTCTATATAGGGCTCACTTCTGAAAGGGAGCAGGGTAGTTTTTCTGCACCAGTTAACAGCATAGGAAAGGAAATGAAAATGAACTTCTCCAACTGAAAATCCAGAAGATATTTCAGGTAGGCAGACTGTCATTTCCCAAACTGGAATTTGGCCATGACACTGCTCACTTTAACAAAGCTACTCTTGTGAAAAATGGCCCTGGATCTTTAATGATCATGAATGGTCATTGGTTTTATATTGTATTTGACAGACGTAAGTGTCTCTAACTTCCTAGGTATTGTACATTAGCCTTTCATTATTACCTAATATCTTTAGTAACAACTTGAAAGTTAACAATGTAAGAAAAAATATTATAATTAAATGAAAATCTTCAATTTTAGCATCAAAATATCTTCTTTTTATGTTACTTTTTTTTTTTAAATTGCATCTGTTTCTGTTCACATTTCTTGGATTTGGCACTGGGAAATCATAATTCATTTAGAATCATTTTCCTTTTCCTCAAAATTTACCTGGCACTATGGGCAACTACTATAGATGCTAATGTGTACACTCTGGATCCAATCCTCAAAAGTCCTTACCTCCACCCAGTACTCCTATGGTTTCACTGGGAGTTATGAGAGCTCAGTAGCCATTGGGTGGGTTATCAAGTTGGCTAGTATTTAATAATTCCTGTCACTAATATTTCCAATGTTATCTCATGGCATTGTCTCACAGTATTTTTTTTAATCTCTGCTTGATACATTCGCAGCCTTGTGTTAACTGTTTGTACATCAGAATTCCCTTAGCACTGTGAAAACAGGCTGTCAGGATAATGTATCCACAGCAGCTTGATACAAAGATATCCCTTAAACAATTTATGGTGTCTTTTAATGCTTTAAACTCTGATACTCAAAGTATATTCTCTATTTCTTTTAAAAAGAAAGTCTTAATGGTATCTTAAATGACCCGTAATTTAATGGCTAACAAAATGGCAAGATGGCAGATTTTATTACAGATCTTAAAATACTGCACTTGATTTGTTCCAAGACATCAAATCCATAATTCCCAGTGAGCATTATGAGTTCATTACTTTCTTTCTGTAGTTTATAAACTATAACATTATTTTAGCTTGAAAATAAGGAGATGCAGAATTGCCTGTAACAATTGAGAGTATCTATGCACTTATCAGATGCTGTACAGATAATATGGATATTGAATGCCTTTAGCCCTCTGTATCCATTTTTTAGAGCAACAAATAACCCATGTAGAATTTGCATTTTCTCTGTTACTGAAATGTCTTATTAAGGGAATAGACAAAATCAGGTGTAATTCAGCATCATGTTCCACATAGCTATTTGAAAAGAAGGTGTACAAGTCACTACAAAAGGTAGTATATAACGTATAAGATGACAGCATAGTACATCACTAAATGACTACAGGAAGCCTTCAAAGCTAATATTTATTAATGAATATAAATAAATATGTACGCAATGTTGACCCAAATCTAAGTAAAATATAGCGACTGCATCTTTCCTGAAATAGTATAGTTGCTCCATCTAGGTTGTGTTTCCTTAGTTTGTTTATGGGAAGGTGGGACAAATGGGCTAAATGGCCTTCAGTGAGTTGTTATGGACTTACAATGATGTAAGTAGGAACTATTGGGAAAGGGATAGAAAATAAGACAAGAAATATCATAATGCTACTTTATAAATCCATGGTGCACCCTCAGCTTGAATACAAGAACTAGCAGTCACCTGATGAAGTCATTAGGCAGCAGGTTTAATACAAACAAGAGGAAGTACACTTTTGTACAATGCACAATTAACCTGTGGAACTCACTGACATTGGATGTTGTAAAGGCCAAAAGTATAACTAGGTTCAAAAATAAGTTCATGGAGGATAGGCCCATCAATAACTATTAGCCAAGATTGTCAGGGAGGCAACCCCAAGCTCGAGGAACCATAAACATTTGATTGCCAGAAGGGGAAGACACAGGTGGATCACTCCAACTATTTTGTTCTGTGCATTCCCCCTGAAACTCTGATACGGACCACTGTGTGGGACAGAATACTGAGCTAGGTGGACCATGGATCTGTGCCAGTATGTCAGTTCTTATGTTCTTAAATCACTGCAGATTTTTTATCTTTGTCTTTTTATTATTTTTGTGGAAATATAGTTACATTGATTCATGCCTCTGGGTCTGCTTATATGCAAGACCTTCATAGATTGATAGGTTTCAAGGCCTGAAAGGACCATTAGATCATCTAGTCTGACCTCCTGTATATCACATGACAGAAGTTCATCCAGCTAGCCTTTAATTGAGACCAATAACTTATGTTTGGCTATAGCATTTCTTCCAGAAGGGCATCCAGTCTTGATCTGAAGCCTTCAAGAAATGGATAATCCACTGCTCCTCTTGGTAGTTTGTTCCAGTGGTTAATCAGTGTCACAGATAACACATAACTATTGACGGTGGTGGTGGTAGGGACAATTTAAAGGTTCTGGTGGTATACAATAGGGTTCAGGGCAGGGCATATAAACCCTGTCAGAAATCTCTGCGGGAGGGAGGGCAGGTGACCCCACATGTCCCTGCATGCCTGGCCTCTGAACACTATTAAAAATGTGTGCCTTATTTCTAGTTTGAATTTGTCTGGCTTGAACTTCCAGCCATTGGTTCTTGTTATATCTTTCTCTGCTTGGTTAAAGAACACTTAGTATCTGATATTTTCTCCCTGAGAAGAAATCAAATCATTATAATCAAAGACATGCAGATTATTATATTTTCTAGTAAAGTCACATTTGAACTTTGACCCATTCTTTCAAAATACTAGTAGTTATTCTCTGGTTGAATTATGAGCTCTTCCACGTCAAAAACGTTGGGTGTGTACTCTCCAAATTTAGAAAATGACTCATAGGGATTGGACTGAATCCATATTCAGCGCCAGTCATTGCAAGAAGTGGTGGTAGGGCGAGATTTCTAAAAAGAAACATTTTCATAATGTGAACTTCACATTTTCTAATGAACACTTCTTCTCCCAACCTCACTTCTAGTCTGTTACGAAGAAATCAAGGGGCTTTTGGTGAGTGCTACATGAAGATCAGAGATGTCAAAGCCTTATATAGCTTGCACATAGGTGTTTGAATTTTAATAGCCAGAGGCAGTCTGATTTTATGGAGGATTCACCCCTATTTATTGTACTTGCTCACAGAAACAAGAAATATTCCCAAGGCCTTCCTATTCAGTGTCACATCCTCTGGAGTGTAAGTAAGTTAGAGGGACAGACACATAATCTGTGAAGGGTATAAATTCAGTTCTGAGAAAATGAAGTGCTCATTTCTGCCAGCACCATGCTTTTTTAGCCTTTTATAATAACTCCCGCAGCAGTGAAGATATTGTCTGAGTGCACTTTGCATGGCGGGCAATGTATCTAGGGAACAAGTATTTTGCCAAAACAAATTTGCTCCACTAACTTTTTAATTATAAATACATGCCACAGACTTCCCTGATGTTTGAAACTAGTTCATCGTGCCTGCATGAAACTGCCTGATTTAGGGCTGCTGTTGCTTTAGATTACAGCATATAACTGCAGCTATTCACAATTCCTACATCAGGCAGAAGCTGGACAGTTATCACTTGAAGGGCTCAAGAACAGTTCAAGTAAATCTAGGCAATACTAGGGTGCAATTACTATTCTGCCCCAGAGGCTGCAGCCTGTCTGCCCTGGTGACTGGGAATCTACAGAGCTGGTCTTTAAGTTGTGGTCCTCTCTGATTTTGAAGAAATAGAAATTTAAAAGAGAATCTCATCTTCCATTTAGTGTCTAGCCCTTTCCCTTATGTATATAGCCCCAGCAAAATCAACCGATGCAAAGTTGTTGCTGTGATGGAAAGGAACAAACAGCCGGGCTACACTTCTATAGCAAGGGGCAGAGGGAGACCAGAAGATACACCTGCCCCATGCCCCCTTCTCCCCTACACTTTATATAATGTGAATCTGTTAATTTTGGGGTCCAGCCTCAAATCCTTAGGTTGGCTTTGTGCCTACTGATGAATATGGTGGACAAAAGCAGGGAATGGCAAATATTTGTTTTGCAGGCCCTCCATGAAACACTAACTCTGGCTGTGGGACTCTGTGTCCCTGGTCTCCACAGAAGCCCCAATCTTGCAAAAAGAATTGCTTGGGCAGACGCCTGTACTCATGCAGCATCCTAATGGTCTTGACGGGACTCCACACAGACTGTCTCCGCCTTCATAGTTCTCTTTGCAGGATAGGGGCCACAATTTCTTCCAGCAGCAATTGATGGCAAGATCAGGATCTTGGCCTCTATTTACAGGCTTCTACAGTCTTTGCAAATGTAGTCACATCTGAAGTGCTTAGCTACAATGACTGTGGAAAAACAGCTTTCTCCGTTGTCAGCCTGAAATGCTGTTTTCAGAGATCTCACTCATAGCTTGCTGGATGCAGTATAAGCTCCTGAATCTCTATTTTGAACGAAAAGGGAAAGCCAGACTTATCCTATTGAGGCTAATACAGCACTTCTATCGAACAATTGTAAACAATATATCCCTCAAACTGAAATCAAATACTAATCAATTAGTCTAACACAGAACAGTGTTTATATATAATGTACATTGGACTGAAAGAGAATTGCTTCCCATTCTCAGGTAAGGCTCTGATGGTAAAATTAACAAATATGATTCAATTTTCTCCTCAAGGCATGAAGATGGAGAAAAAAAGCAAGGAAAGCAGGAAATAGCTTCTGCATTTTTTCTCTAATCAGCCATGCATATTGCTGTTGAAGGCGAGAGAGGAAGGTAATATGAGAATCAGGCATGAAGCCAGATGACATTGTGTAAGGCATCTCTGTATAACTGCCAGCTATTGTCTTATAATATAGAGCACCGAGGTTTCTATTTAGCAGTGTTGATTGAATAGTAAAAAAATAAAAACAAAAAATAGGCTAGGATATTGTCTGTAATCAGCACTGTACGACTGCAATTGTCTATGCTTGATATACTTAATGGGGAAGCTAATTACCGTGTTTGTTTTTTATTATGTTTGCTATATTTGAAGGAGAAGTAATATGCTTTTTTTTTCCTCCATGGATTTAAAGAAAACAAACAATACAAACAAAAACATGGTGGGGAAAAAATTCAGCCCTAATTAATGCTCATCAGGATCCCTGTTTTTATTTTTCAAGGAGAAGATGGAAGGCAAGTACAGAATATCTGATGAGCTAACTAACTTGTCCCGGTGTGCATGCAAACTGGGTTACTGCTGCCCTGAATGTGGCAGAAAGGATGCTGAAGAAACTTGGTCTACAGTTATTTTATTTACCTTGTGTACTTGTGCAGATATTTTACATAACACTTCACATTTAGCCTTAGGAAAAGAAAAAAAGTCATGAAGGACTTTAAAGGTGGCAGATTGGCTACTTCTTAATAGAAGGCCAGAGATTACCCATAGGATAGGCACAATCATACTTGCAATACCCCAACAACGTGCTTCATGTTTCTGAAGGGACCATATAGTCTCTAGGCATGGGCAGTTTGTTCAGTTTCCATGCCCATTCAGGACTTGGCTGCTGTGCTGAGACTTAAAGTTACCAGCTGTGATTATGGGCATCTGTCCGCTAGTAACTTGACCGAAATCACCAACTCATTTTACATAGGTCAATGAACGGTCTTCATACAACGATGATTATTGCTTACTATCAGCTGGAGCTCGACTGAAATCAGAAATTTACAGGAGACAGGTTTCACATTCCAATCAACAACCCCCTTGCCTTCCAGATTGCCTCCTACTTTATACTTTTGAAAGCTTTCGTAGACTCAGTGTGCCTTTCAACTCTCACATGGGGAATGTATAACAAGAATTCATTTCTGCACAGCTTTTTTATTATTCTAAATACATTACCCATAAGAAAGAACTAATGGCCAGCACCACTTCTTGTTGTTACAGACTGGAACATTACCCTGTTCTCTGGAATAGCCTTGAATTAGAGAAAGCAGAAAGTTTATTTTTTAAATAAATTTGAAAAAACAAAACAAAGTTTTCATTTAAGATAGTTTATCCCTTGCCTAATGCAGCTACATATGAAAAGTGCCTCAGCACCCTTAACTATAGCATTGCTACCAAAAAATGCTGCTATATGACAAATATAACTGCAGCCATATTGTTAACTCACAATAAGTTATCATGTACCATAGGGGCAGGGATCTGCTGTATGTTAGAGATCAAATGCAAGTGTGACAAATTAATATAATAAAACTACTGTGGTTATTTGCTACAACTCCAAGGATTTAGTTTTTGAATGTCGATTTTTAAAAAACCCTCAGAACATTTATGAGAAATAAAACATATTACCAAGACAAAGCAACACTCAAAATCACTTCTAATCTCTTCGATTAAGCCACTTACAGCCGATACCAGGAATTTTTCTCCTCTAGCTGTTTCCTAAACTGCCTTTCCACCCCGCCACTAAATTGAAAGAGTGCTCATCAAGATTTCTAATGACCTCTTCATCCACTGTTACCTCTCTAGCTGATGACTCGCATGCCTTACCACACTTGACCTATCTCCATTTATCAGAGTGGTAGTTGTGTTAGTCGGTACCCACAAAAACAATGAGGTTCTTTAGAAGCACCATGCATCTGAAGAAGTGGGTTTTTTACCCACAAAATCTTATGCCCAAATAAAATCCATTTATTCAGCCTCTCATTTTGGACCATTTCTCTGTCCTACCATTCTTCATGACTTGCCAACAACTCAAACTAAATATGGCTGAAATCTTGCTCCTTATTTTATTTCCCAAGCCCTCTGCATTTCTTCCTTTATCCATTATGGTGGATGGCCCCTCCATCTTCCCTATCACTCACCTGGGTATCATCTTTGACTCCTCCCCATCTATCCAGAATGATACCAAGGCATGCCACTTCTTCCATAACTTATCAAAAGTCCAATTCTCCCTTTCTGTTCCACAGCTAAAACACTGTCTTTGTCCTTGCCTTTGGGGGGAGGGATAGCTCAGTGGTTTGAGCATTTGCCCCCTAAACATAGGGTTGTGAGCTCAGTCTTTGAGGGGGCCACTTAGGGAACTGGGGCAAAAATTGGTCCTGCTAGTGAAAGCAGGGGGCTGGACTCAATGACCTTTCAAGGTCCCTTTCAGTTCTAGGAGATTGGTATATCTCCAGTTACTTGACACCTGAGCTTTGGATAACTCAGTGGTTTGAGCATTGGCCTGCTAAACCCAGGGTTGTAAGTTCAATCCTTGAGGGGGCCATTTAGGGACTGGTCCTGCTTGGAGCAGGGGTTTGGACTAGATGATCTGCTGAGGTCCCTTCCAACCCTGTTAATCTGATTCTTCCACCTTGTTTACTGCAATCTCCTTCTCAGGGGCTCTCTTCAAACTGCAACAGCTAAAATTATGCATCTGTTTTCAAAAGCAGGAGATGTTATAGAATATTAGGGTTGGAAGGGACCTCAGGAGGTCATCTAGTCCAACCCCCTGCTCAGAGCAGGACCAATCCCCAGACAGTTTTTTTGTCCCAGTTCCCCAAATGGCCCCCTCAAGGATTGAACTCTGGGTTTAGCAGGCCAATGCTCACACCACTGAGCTATCCCCCCCTTGACTGGTTGAGAACATTTTCCATAGTTTTAGTTTAATGTATTTATTTAGTTTTAATATAACAGTAGCCTCAGATGACAGTGTAAGTAAGACAAAGTTGGGGACTGGGTAATCACAAAGTAACATTTGAAATCCTGATAGACTTGGCTGAGGGAGAACAAGAACAAAAATGCCAAGAACGAGGAAAAGGCAGCTACAGAGAAGCAAAAGAAAGAAAAGAGAGAAGCAAAAGAAGATTGTATCTTGGATTTTTATTAAAACTGGAAAAGAATAATAAAATTTTTATTAATATGCCCCCTGTATCTAAACTTCTCTGACAGCCTAACGAAATTTAATTAAAATATAATAAAAAAGGAAAATAGCCTAATAAATTTGTAAGCCAGTGAACAGAAACCTCCAATAATTCACCTTTCAACAGCCCATAAGTAAAACAACTACCCACCATGAATGCAAACTGTAGATAAAATATCCTGATTCTGCTCTTACTCCACAATGTAATTCCATTGATTTCAATAGGATTACTCCTGATTTACGCCAATATGAGTGAGCTGGGAATCAGGTCTCAAAATGTCTTTGATTACATGTTACAGCTCTATGAAGGAACTTCCATGAGTCATCAGTAGAGAAGTTTCTACTTCGCAACCTCTCAGAATTACACTGGCAGATGCTCAGCAGGACCAGCCCCACAGATCTCTGTTACCCCAAAGGGAAATAAGGGAGCCTCTTGGGTAGGATGCATTAGTTAATGTTTGTACAGTACTTTGAAAAGCTGTGCGATATTAATAATTACAAATAATATACACACAATAATGATAATTACACACACAAATAAATTACAGGAACATTAAGGTTGCAAAGTCAAGCACTCAAAAGTTAGGAAATGTCAGAATTAAGGTTGCCCATGCAGTCTGAATCCAAGCCCCTTGTGCAAATGAATTATGATACAATTTTTTTTCAGTGAATGAGCAGTCATTCAAATTTCTTTTTACTCTCAAAAACTGAATGCGTGGTCCTGGGTCTTAGGTTTAGCACACAACATTTAAACCACGCACTAAATATAAAATTACTAATTTCCTTGTAGTGATCTCATCATGAGTGCTTCACAAACATGAATGAATTTATCTTCACAACACCCTTGTAGAATAAGTGGTGGTATTATTACCCATTTTACATATGGAAGACTGAGATAGAAAGAGATTTAAGGACAAAACTGTCAGATGGCCCCTAATTGTCAATACCCAACTTCAGACATTGGGGAGTTAATTCTTCAGATCAGTTAGCAATTTTTAGTTACTTGATAAAATATTATGTTTTCCATGCATCTGACGAAGTGGGTATTCACCCACAAAAACTCATGGTCCGATATGTCTGTTAGTCTATAAGGTGCCACAGGACTCTTTGTCACTTATTTTTTCCACAGTACCCCTTGCTCATAATGGGAAGTGCTGAGCAACCTCAATAACACGTGGTTTTCCCAGTCCCACCTATAATAACTATGATAGTACACTAGATATACATAACATGGGACCAGTCTAATACTAAAAATAAAACTTTTAAACTCACTGGACAACAGTCAGTCAGTACAGGATGCATCACCAATTTTAAGAATGATCTCCCATGACTGTCTTTTTGTTCTGTGTTTGTGCAGCACGTAGCACAGTGGGGTCCTGGTCCAGGACTGGGGCTCCTAGGCACTACAGCAATACAAATAATAACAATAATAATTAATTGGTTCTGAACAATAAGGTAACCTTATTGTTTTCAAGGGCCTCTCCACTTTAAGCTATGGAGTAAGCTAAAAAAAATAATGAGATACTCTGGACTTCTGTAGTGACTGTGTGGAAGGGTGCTTGGTGTGGTCCTGCAGGCAGTCTGCCTTCAGCTTCCTAATGGTTCTTCCAATAATTCACACACAAGCCAGAATACTTAAAGTAAGATTCCCCCTTGTGGGGTCTTATTTACTAAGTCATTTCAGAACACTGAATCATTGCAACGTCTCCCTAACACGGGGTAATCAATTATATTTTTGTCAAGATCCAATTTTCTTGGTCAAGGTATAGTCAAGATCAAAACTCCAGAGAAAAGAAAAAATAACAATTATGATAACAATAAGTAAATAAAAAGATTTCAGGGTCCATTAAAAATTGTCTGGAGGCCCAGATTTGGCCCACAGTTTGCCTATTGACTATGCCTATGCTAACCCTTCCTCTCTGTGGTTCAGGAGTCCCACAGCCCTCCTTCTTGGGGTGTGCTGGCAAACGGGCATTCTCCTCTACAAACTGCCTATCTGTCCTCTGGCTCACTAAAGTCTTCTCCTCTGTTGCTACTCTGACATAAATTAGCCTCCTGATCTCCCTGTCATGCGACTGATAATTCTTCCCATGTAGAGAGGAAAGCTGAGTGAAACCTAGGTAGGGCTACATCCAATACCTCTTGAAGGGGCCAGTCACCCTGTGACAGCCTGGCATTTGAGCATTTCAAAACACTTTGTAAACATTAATTAATTAAGCTTCATGACATCTATGTTTGGTAAGTATTATTATTGCCATTTTACAGATGGGGACACTGGGAATAACCACTACCAAACAAATACATTACCCTGTCCTGTGAAATGCTGAATGCCTCTCGTGAGGGACGGGGACCCTTTCAATTCCCATCACTTTACTGTCAGGATTAGGTCCTAAACTCACAACAAAACAAAACTGCACGCAGGAGAGCACACCCTGGGAGATGAATAGCAATCGTCACATGCCGGTCTGGAATTATCAGACTGGAAATAAGGCGAAAATTTTTAACAATAAGGATAATTAACCACTGGAAGAGTTTGCCAAGGGGCATGGTGAATTCTCTATCACAGGCTATTTTAAAATCAAGATTGGATGTTTTCTAAAAGAGATGCTCTGTGAATTATTTTGAGGGAGCTTTATGGTCTGTGTAATACAGGAGGTTAGACTAGTTGGTCACAATGGTCCCATCTTCCTTGGAAATCTATGAATCTAGGCCAATTAGAGAATTAAAACTACAGCATACCTAAAAGCAATCAGTCAAAATTAACTCAGCATTGATTTTTAATAAGTAGGTTCACAAGGTCTGGTCCTCTCACATTTGAAACAAATAGGAAGATGGTACAGTATTTATAGACTGGATTTTAAAAAGTAGGCGCAGCTAATGCATTCCTTTTTGTTAGGCTCAGTTCCCTTGTGCCTGTAAATTACTGTGTATTTCAAGGGTTATTTAATTTTTAATACAGCTATCTGTTATGTAATCAGATCTATTTTAAGGAAAACTTATTATTATTGTGTCTTGCAGCCTGACTAATTTCCCTCTAAAGGTTCTAGAAACCAATTGAGTGTGGTTTTTATATAGAGGTATGTCACGGGGCTGATACACCCCATCACCAGGGGACTTATAGCCCTGCGTCTGCATCCACTTGACTGACCTTCAACTCATGGTGGTACAGCCTGAGGCCAGAGTCAATATGACTGCTCTTCCTCACAGGGCTGCATGGCCCAGTAGCCTGAGCCAATATGGCTGTCCTATTTAGCAGGGCTATTTAATATAGCGGCCAGAGTCCATGTGGTTGCCCTCTATTTCAGGGCTACCTGGTCTAGTGGCCAGAATCAATATAGCTGCCTCCCTTATCAGGGCTGTGTGGCCCAATGGCCAGAGTCGACTGGACTACCCTTGCTTGAGCAGTAGGGCAGCATGGTCATGTGACCAGAGTCCACATAGCTGCCCTCACTCGCAGCATTGTGTGGCTCCATGGTCAGAGTTGATATAGATGCCTTCCCTCTCAAGGCTGCATGTCCTATTGGCAGAATCAATATGGCTGTCCTTCCTCGCAGGGCTCTGTGGCCTAGTGGCCAGGACATCTTGAGAGGTGGGTCACTGCCTCAGGGCAGGTGGCAGCCAGGCTAGGGGGACCCAGCCCCTCGCTACTCCACCAGGTCCCAATCCAGGGCCCTGATGGTGGCGGGCTTGCCCTTCATCTGCTCAGCAGGGATTCTGCTGAAACACGCTGAGCCAAGCCCCAGTTCTATGACTGGTTCCCTGCTAAGTTTCCCAGGGTTACTTTCTACCTGTTCTTATGCAGCTAGTCATTTTGTGGGTCCCACAGCCTCTCTTCCCTCTGTGGTGTCAGGGGGTCTGGCGGTCATTGGTTGTTATAGTCTGGCTGACCTCTGTGTCCTGGAGTATCAGCGGTCCCTACACAGAAGCCTCTGTTCTCTTTGGCAATCAACCCCAACTGAGCTGCGCTGCTCCCTTTTATATCCAGGTTCCAGCTGGAGCATGCCCAACAGAGCCTCCTCAGCCCAGAGAGTGGGATTAACCCCTGTTGAACTAGTGCAGGGCTGGTACACCTCATCACAAGGTACGATTGCTCTTGTTTTCTACCATGTTAGGAGAACTGAAATTAGGAAGACCTGTCAAATACACTTGGTATTTTAAGTAACAGAGAGGCAGCCTCTATCAAGGTATCATGCAGAGACTCTGATTAGTTTTCTAACATCTGATGAGAGAATGAGGTCTTCTCATTCTGATTTTGGCATTAATGATGTGAAAAACCATTGACACCACAGGATCCTCTGTTGCCTCCATTGACTTCAGGGAGATGAGATAAGGCAGACCCAGAGCTCCAGATGTCAACATGAGGATAAACTATTTCAGTGCCCAAGAGACACAAGCAGAAAGTCACTAAACACTACTGGTCGCTCCAAGGCACTGAAATCTTGAGCAGGAATCCAGAAGAAAAACAGATGGAACAAGATCATCTATTTCTGCTCTAACCTAAGATGTTATAGAACATATGGGGAAGAATCAGGGAGGATGGAGGGATTTATTTAAACATAATGTACACAGGAAGTGGGATTTTATTTACATTTATTGTACGTAGTTTTGCTCAGGAAAATAAGAGATTGATATGCACAGGTGAGAGTGTTAGAGCAAGGGAAGGAAAATCAAGAATCTTGGGTCCTCTTTCTAAATGCCATTAAATCAGTGTGTGATGCTGAGCAAGTAATTACTTTACCAAGCTTCAGTTTTCACATCTGGGCAATGGAGTTAATAAGAGTTGCTAACTTCATAGGAATGCCGTGAACCTCAGTGAATTAATGATTGTAAAGCACTTTCACTCAGATGAAAAGTGGCTTAAGGGACAAATACAGTCTGCTGTTCCTTGGACTTCCAGCAGAATTTGTGAAACGGTAGACTTGGATGTAGAAAGAGCAGCACAAGAAGTGTGTACCCCCTGTGTGGTAGCCCCTGGGGACATGAGTAGGTTTGGCACTGATGACTGAGAAGGGGCCAAACTTCTGCTGCTGATTTAACCCTCCTGTCTTCCCACCCTGTGGGAGACTTGTGTGAAGGTCCATGGAAGGTACTTAGTAGCCTTCACACAGTGGAGTCCTTATAGTCTCTGTACCTCCATCAGCTCAGCACAAACCCTAAGCACGCCAGCCAAGGACTGATCTCCAGGTTGGACCTAAATATGCTTAGTATTACAATACACCTAAGAAATTGGAGATATTGTGCAGGAAGATTTATTGGTTAATTCATATTTCACTCTTCCTCCTAGGTAAGCAGAAGGAAAAAAAAAGCAGTTACTGTCAGCAAGATCTTTTGCTCAGCAGATGTTTATAACAAGAAAGCAAAATAAAAGTTAATACGGGCAGAAGTAAACAGAAAACTTCCCCAGCTTAGGGTTCACTTGGAGCATGGGGCATGAATGCATGGACTGGGAAAGCAAAATGGCCAACAAACAGTGCAGTCCACGCATTACGCTTTTCCAGGATGATGGGTAAACATCCTCCACATAAAAACATAGGGAATGTGGTAGAGGGAGAGCCTGGAGCAGTGGACCTCTTGAAAGACCTGAGGCCTGAACTAGAAGCTATAAACCGAAGTCAGGCCATGTATTAAAGCTTGACATCACTTTTCGAACACTCCACTGGCAAGGTAAGGAACAGCCCAGATATGCTTAGAAAGAAGTCCTTTCCTTGGCTAGGAGAATGCAATGCCAAGCCATGAAGCTTGGCCCAGAAAATGGCTTTAAAGACCCACAGGCTCTGATAAAGAAAACTCCCTCAATAAGGAGGGGGAAAAGGACCCAATTATAGATGATCTGGTCATCTGAAATCTCTTATGACCCACACTATATTTGACTTCCCTCCCTATGAGATCTTGCTAATGCAGTAAGACATGTTTTAATCAGATTCCAAAATAAATACAGTTGATGCAAGGGCCAGTACCCTGGAAAGGATTAGTTCTGCTTCTGCCACTTTTGTATATATTAAATTTTATTCGGTTTCCTTACAACCAAGAACATTGTGTTTCATGGATACATTTTAAGGCAGTAAATTTAAGTGGTGCAAACTAGTGGTCCCATTAGTGAAAAGTGGTGAAGCCTGTACTTTAGTAAGCACTCCACTCTAATCTTGCTACCACTGTGTTGTATGGAAGACATTAATGTGTTGTTTTAATCTAAGACTCAGGCACTCAAAAGCTCTCATCAGGAATAATTTTCAGCCTTCCAAGAGAGAGGAGATAAAATAAAGCACTAAAAATAAATAATTCAAGGCAGATTTTATTCATGTTTTCTATGGGCAACTATTTGTGTAATTTCTCTTACGCTGCCAGTCTGAGCTGCATCTTGTAGGGCTTATTGCTTCAGACAAACTGTTTGATTTATGCATTTACATTTTATTATCAAGGCAAGTTTAAATCTATCTGGGACTTTGTTCACATATTCAATACTTTAAAAGAAAAAAAAAAGGACCATAGACAAGCATCAGCAATTTCTCCAGTCCCTTTTCAGAGCAGAATGTATGAGTTCTTTCTGGTTAACCCTGTTTATACTGTATACAAAAGAACCTGGAAGAAATGGCCTATTGGCCCAGTGTGAAATACCTAAATACCCTGGAACTGCAGATTTTTGTTGCAGCAAAGACAATGCTGGCCTTCAGCTACCATGTAGTTTACAGTGTGCCCTGTCTAGAGTAGGAAAATTGGTTGTGTTTTAAAACATGTTAGCTACCATGATTTTAATTAACAAGTACTAATATTGATACAGTAATCAATCATTAGTGAGCAATGCGTTAAAACTTTAACCACAGCTTGGTCACCCTATCTACCTTAAATGTATGTAACTGCCCACCCATTCTGTTCTCAATCACATTCCTTCTACTCTTTGTTTTTCATTGCTGGCTTGCCCACTAGGTGTTGGCTGCAGGGAGATTTTGTGACCACTGTAGGATTTGAAACTAAGTAAGGGACGGACAAGGGTAATCATTCATGTCCCAGACAGCAGGGTAAAAGCTGAGCACCTGCAGGGATCAGGAAATAGCATTACTGGCATTACTCTTGGCCACATCAGATTATCAGGAAAAATTACACCATGGTATTGTAGAACTTTCAAATAAATAAGAACATTTGTTAAATCAAAACCCAACTTCATTTGCTTTTCACAATTTTTTCATTAACTTTTCTGTTAATTACCAAAAATCTTTGAGTGGCAGGTCACTTCATGTGAGTAAATGCTCACCCTGAAAGAGTTGTCCAAATAAGTTGTTAACTTAAACAAAGGCTGTGTGCTATCAAAGGTTGTGTGTCACTATCCACAGTGACTCTAAGAGCTCTGCCTTGAGTGTTAACAGACACTTTCAACCACACTTCTCTAGCTACAAACTATAGAAATGATCCCTGAAAGTACAGTCAGTTAAATTAGACCCCATCATTTTGTATGTGTAGTTGAGATTATGTTTTCCAATGTGCATTACTTTGCACTTATTGATACTGAATTTCATCTCCCATTTTGTTGCCCAGTCACCTAAGTTTTGTGAGATCCCTTTGTAACTCTTTGTAGTCTGGTTTGGACTTAACTATCTTGAGTAATTTTGTACCATCTGCAAATTCTGACACCTCACTGTTTACTCCTTTTTCCAGATAATTTGTCAATATGTTGAACACCGCTGGTCCCAGCACAGATCATTGGGTCAACCCGCTATTTACTTGTCCACTCCACCTATTCCTAACCTTTGTTTCCTGCCTTTTAACCTGTTACTGATCTATAACAGAAACTTCCCTCTTATCCCATGACTGCTGTCTTTGCTTAAGAGCCTTTGGAGAGGGATGGGGTCCAAGGTGTTCTGAAAGTCCAAGTACAGTATATCCATGGGATCACCAGTTTGCTGATCTTCTCAAAGAATTCTAATGGATTGGTGAAGCACGTTGACTCTTCCCCAACAAATCATGTTCATTTATGTTTCTGTTAATTCTGTTCTTTACTGTAGTTTCAACCAATTTGCCTGGCACTGAAGTGGGGCTTACCAGCCTGTAATTGCCAGGATCACCTCTGGAGCCTTTTTAAAAAAAATGGGCTTCACATTAGCTATCCTCCAGTCATCTGGCACAGAAGCTGATTTAAGTGATAGGATACACACTACAATGAGTATTTCTGTAATTTCATATTTGAGTTCCTTCAGAATTCTTGGGTGAATGTAATTACAATGAAACCTCATGACCCTCCTTTGATGTAAGTTAATGTTGTCCCCATTTACTGATGGGTAAAGAGAAGCAAAAAGGAGTAAAATAACTTGCATAAGGACACACAATGGATCAGTGAGAGAGTTGGAAATAGAATCCAGGTGCCTGAACACTCTTGATAGGACACCTATCCTCCTCCCTAGGCTTTTGAGCCTGAGCGCCAACCTAAGCCACAACTTCGAAGTGCTGTCCACACATTTATGTTTAGAGTGCTACTGCAAGCCTCTTTCATCCATGTCTGTGGACCCGGGCTGGGAGGCTTGCTTCTGTGGGCTGTGCAGACATCTCCAGATGGGGGGAGGGATAGCTACATGGTTTGAGCACTGGCTTGCTAAACCCAGGGTTGTGAGTTCAATCCTTGAGGGGGGGCATTTAGGGATTGGTCCTGCTTTGAGCAGGGGGTTGGACTAGATGAGGTCCCTTCCAACCCTAATAATCTATGATCTCCTTTGGGGCCTATTTCTCTGCTGCCTTGCAATGTCTGAAGTCATTTGCACCAGTATAAAGTTGGTGCAAAAAAAAAAATCCAACTGATAGTTTTATACCAGCTTTGTACTTGCTTTGCAGAGATGTAAATGATTCCACCAGGTATAAGGCAGTGGAAATTCAGACCCTTAGCTCCCTTATTGGTTACCTAATGTCACTAGGGTACTCGAATAAAGCTGAGAACAAGTGATAAATCAGATAGAGAGATTTTCTGAACATAAGTAGGAAACCCTTCTGAATGTTAAAATTGACCATTATACTCTCTCTCTACAGGAAAGAGAAGCAAATGACCCTTTGGATGTATGGCAATTTTTATGTATATCACTCATCTAGCATGATATTTCTAAGGCATCTATCACTGAGATATTGAAGGCTTGATGCAAAGCCCACTGGAGTGAGTGGAAAGACTCCCATTGACTTCAGTGGAGGTTTAAATCAGGCCCTAAGTCACTTGGGAAAAAATGAATGTTGCCTAGCTAGCACAGCATTCATGTTGTCCCTCAGTGTCTATTAATATTCATTAGAAACAGAGAAATGTGCTTAAATGGTGCAGAGGTTACACTAGCATGTTAACACCATGAAATTCCCATTTACAACTAGCTTTTCATTTAAGTAATATTTCTATTAAGAGTAACGCCTATTGCCTGAGAAGTTAATGTAGAAAGACATCACATAGTGTTGATTAACAGCCACAGTGAGGTGGTAACTACCAACAGCTGTCTTAATTAGACAATGGGCCAAATTCATCCCGGGCATAACCACTGATTTGGTTTGTTAATTGCTGACTTTTCACAGTGCCTTGTGTATATTTAAAGAACTCCTGTAATACGCTGCTCCTTCTCTTGTTTGGTGCCACGTTCTCCATGTTCTCTAGGCTCTTTTCCTTCCTAATGCATTAACCTTCAGTGACAGAGACTGAACCTCAGTCCCTAATTTGTGATTCATGAAAGACAATTATGGGGAGTTATAGAGGAAAATGTCAAACTGCCTGCTTTGAAGGACAATACAGAAACTAGCTGGAGCACATATGCAGTTTAGTCTGCAAGATGAGAAATCAAAAGTAGGTTGTTAAGCCTCTGAAAGGTGCCAACTAATCATCATTAAATAGCATTTGTATCCTCAATGGCCCTTCTCTTAGAGAAAGCATTGAGCCTGTGAGTTGGTAAACTGGTTTGGAAAGCAGAGGTAGCTGCCCTGGATCAAGGAGAGGTTTTTCAGGACATATAAACTAAACTCATATGCAGAGTTTAATAATCTGAATCAGGGAGGGAATCACTCATCTTTCTCTGGATACAGCAGCAGGGGCTGACTCTGACATGACAATATTGGAGCAGAGTTTTGCTTTTCAGACATGTAGGATCTGGTAACTAAGGCCTGGTCTACACTACAAAGTTAAGGTGATGTAACTGCCCTCTTTGTGTATGCAGGGCCAGTGCAAAGATGTTTCGCATCCTAGGCAAAACTTCCACCTTGCGCCCTCCCCCGGCCCCGAGCCCCCGCCCTGAGGTGCCCCCCCTACAGCAGCTCCCCTCTCCACCCTGAGGTGTCCCCCCTACAGCAACTCCCCCACACACCCTCACCCCCCCCGTACCACAGCTCACCCCTGCTCCTTCTCCTCCCCAAGCATGCTGTCGCGGCTTCACTTCTCCTGCCTCCCAGGCTTGCGGTGCCTAAACTGATTGGCACCGCAAGCCTGGGAGGTGGGAGAAATGAAGCCACAACAGTGTGCTCAGGAGGGTGGCGGGGCACGGGTAAGCTGGGGCGGGGAGTTCCCCTGAGTGCTGCCCCCCTCATTACTTGCTGCAGGTGGCCCTTCCAATGCCCCCCTGCCCCAGCTCCCTCTATCTAAATGCCGGCAGTGACGGGGTGGCCAAAGATCTGGCCACCACGGTTGCTGAAGAAGAAAATGCTGCCCCCCAAATCCTAGTGCCCTAGGCGACCACCTAGGTCACCTAATAGGTTGCGCCGGCCCTGTATGTATTTGCCTATGCTTAAATTTGTCTTCCACTGAGCAGTGTTGGAACTGAGCCATGGTCAAGGTACTGGCTATGGTGTCCCTAGCCTAGTGTCAGAAGCTGGGAATGGGCGACCGGGGATGGATCACTTGATGATTACCTGTTCTGTTCATTCCCTCTGTGGCACCTGGCATTAAGCACTGTTGAAAGACAGGATACTGGGTAGATGGACCTTTGCTCTGACCCAGTATGGCTGTTCTTATATTCTTAGGTCGACGCAGAATGAATGTAGCCACTGCATTACCTGTGTTGACACTAATAGTCCTCCAGCAGCTATTCTGTAATGCCTGACACTGTCCTCTCTGGTCACAATTATGAACTTCACTGCCTAAGGGTCACAGAGACCAAAAGACACCCCCTCTTAGAATCCTATGAATTTTTGAAATGCCTTTTCCTGTTTGTCCATCTTGGCAAGCACATCTAGTTGCTTTCTCTTGTTGCGCGCAACTGCCCAGCTGACCATGTCAGCTAAAATGCTGCAGACGTGCTCTGGTCTGGAGTAGACAGGACATATTGGATCTCTTGGTCCTATGGAGAGAAGAGGCTGTGCAATCACAGGTATGGATCAGCAGTGGAAATGTAGACATCTATAAGCAGATTGCATAGGGGATCTATAAGCAGGTTGCATAGAGATTAGCATGTAAGCAAAAGAAATGTGGCAGGCATATCAGAAGACCAGGAAGGCCAACAGTTGATCTGGTACCAAACTGAAGACCTGTCGCTCTTACAAAGAGCTGAATGACATATATGGTGGAGACCTCACCAATGCCCTGCACAAGACGATGGATGCTGCCAAGGAGCCCGAGTCCCAGGTCCCAGGCGAGAAGAGCAAGAAGGAGGTGGTAGAGAAGAAAAAGCAGGAGGATGGGGGAATATGTGATCGGGGGGCATGGGAGGTTACAGCAATGCCACAAGCCAGGACCTGTCTGAGACTCTACCACAGTCCAGTCAGTCCCAGCAGTCAAGAATAGGTGAGCCTGAAGTAGTGGATGGGTCCTCAGATAAGCGTGTAAACTTAGCAGGATACAGTTATCGACTTTTCATTAATTAGTCTTAGTAGAAAAGGTAGAGGTACAACACAGATAGGTAGCGTTATCTCCATGTGTCTTAGGAAGTCAGTCACATAGTTAACCCATTTTAGCACATCCCTGTGCACCCCCTCTTGAGCACTTTACACTTGCTACTGGCAGGAATAACTTGCCTGTAGCATTGTGCATAAGCCAAGGGTGAACAGAAGAGCACTAATTTGTGCCTGTTTGGCAAACATCCACACCCATGTCATGCCTTTTCATTCCCCTCTTGAGTTAGCTGGAGTCTGCCGTCCAGAACAGTTTGTTTAGGTACACAGAGATGTCCCTTGAATCCTCCTGAGAGCTCTTGATGAAACTTCTGTGGAGGTACTCTGCAATCCATTGCTGAAGGTTTCTATGGCTGGCAGCCTTATTTCTTCCTCTGCAGTAGGGCACTTTCCCATGTCAGTTGGTCATAACATCAGCAGGAACCATTGCGGTAAACAAGCTAGCAGCATACTGGCTTGGGTGGCTTTGCCAGCAGCAGCTGGGGTCTCTGGGCATTTGGCTCTATCATTGTATTAGAACACTATCGTTCATAGTATACTTACAGCAGCTCCTTATGTGGTTAGGTAATTTTGTGTTACCGAAACTGGCTCACTTTCTTCCAGTACGACATTGTGGAATGTCTTTCCATTCCTCTCTTCCCCATTCTGACTTTGAGCCTGCCTTCTATACTGTAGTGTTATAACACCTTTCTAGTGCAATCCCTGCCATACAGTATCACCCTAAACTGTTTTATGTGCAATTTGACTTTGCTACTTCCTATTTCCTCTTACTGCTCCTCTTCCCCATACACACGGTATTCATTATAAATCATCTCCCTTCATATGTTCTTGCTGAAATAATAGTCTTGTCGGTCATGTAACTTTATATCTGTCTCTGCTCGTATCTTTCTCCCTTTTTAATCTCCTTTGCATGTTCTTCTATATCTCCTCTCCAAAGGAAGCAATTCCAAACTCTTGGTGCTTCCTGTCACTTCATTCTGCTGAAAAGCTTCTCTGCTGCCATGCATCTGAAGTCCCGTTCTATTGTTCTGGTGTCTTTTTAAGGAATGTGGGATGTTATTTTGGAACAAATAGGTGATTGCAGCTCACAGAGATTTATGTGCCAGATAGTGAGGCTCAGGAAGAAAGGAGGAGGGGGTACTCAAAAATCAGATAGTTTTTATCTTGGCTGCATTCCCTGCTCCCCTTTTCTATAGCTACCTTTGGGTTTTCTGGGAGCAAGGGATGCTCATCTTTGCCCTCATTCCCCAAACTGATAGACCTCTTTTGAGTGAACTCCCTGGCTCCTTTCCACAGAGAATGGCAGAGAGACTGTTCCCTTCCTAAACTCACATATGCCTTCAGGCTGAAGACTGCAGGCATTTCTCCCTGCTGTGTAGACTGTTCTTCCCTTTATCTGGAGCAGCAGATCTATTTATGCCAGGGGTCTCAAACTCAATTTGCATTAGGGCCAGGGCAGGTGCCAATCCTCACAGCAGGCTAATGATGTCACTGAAGACGGTGTTCAGAAAAGAAAATGTTCATGTTGTATTTTTTATTTTGAGTTTCTTAGAAATAATAAAACTGTCATACAACTTTATACAATTCTTCACCTGCCAGAGAGTTTTTAGTGTTTGCCAGACACCTGGCAATGCATCAGTTCTGTCAGTTTGTTGATGTTTGGCCTCTGAGACTGAGCTGACTCTGCCCAGCAACTAATGATGATATCGCCGTCCCTCTCCCCCAGCCAATGGAAGGTATGGGGGGTGGTGCCTACAGTGGACATTGCTGGCAACTGTCTGCCTGTGTCTCGCCTCCCATCTCTCCTCCATGGGCCGCAGTGTGGAGGTTGATGGGCCACAGGTGGCCCGTGGGCTGGGAGTTTGAGAGCCCTGATTTATGCTGTCACTTTAGGAAACAGCAGTCTGTCCCCTTTAAGTGTTTTCTCAATCATCCGCTCATTCCACCAGCACTTTTAAATAACCAGTCAGGGGAGGATTAAGAATAGAGGTAACACATGGGGGAGGAACATGCGAGGTCACCTTTCTCCCCTCCCTCTCCATTTGCTTCTTCGCTTGTACTGAGCATGCTGACATGGACTGAGCATGCTCAGTAACAGTGCTGGAGCTGGCTACCCTCACTCTGCCCTCCTACTATCTGCATGAGTAGGAATAAATGTTCAGTTTTCACAGTGGAGAGGTGTAGATAGCAGGATCTGCAAAGGATCTCTATTGGGACCAATGGTGTTCAAGATACTGATACTGAATGGTGTTCAAGATACTGAGGTGATAAAATCATGAGTGGTGTGGAGAAGGTGAATAAGGAAAAGTTATTTACTTGTTCCCATAATATAAGAACTAAGGGCGACCAAATGAAATTAATGGGCAGCAGGTTTAAAACAAATAAAAGGAAGTTCTTCACACAGCGCACAGTCAACCTGTGGAACTCCTTACCTAAGGAGGTTGTGAAGGCTAGGACTATAACAGGGTTTAAAAGAGAACTAGATAAATTCATGGAGGTTAAGTCCATTAACCAGGATGGGTAAGGAATGGTGTCCCTAGCCTCTGTTTGTCAGAGGATGGAGATGGATGTCAGGAAAGAGATCACTTGATTATTACCTGTTAGGTTCACTCTTTCTCGGCACCTTACCTTTGCCACTGTCGATAAACAGGATACTGGGCTGGATGGACCTTTGGTCTGACCCAGTATGGCTGTTCTTATGTTCTTATAGCAGTTTGCAGACAGTAGAAAATTGTTTGGACTTAAGTGAAAAGAGTTACAAAGGGATCTCACAAAACTAGGTGATTGGGCAACAAAATTGGAGGTGAAATTCAATGTTGATAAATGCAAACTAATGCACATTGGAAAACATAATCCCAACTATACATTCAAAATGGTGGGGTCTAAATTAGCTGTTACTACTCAAGGAAGAGATCTTGGAGTCATTGTGGGTAATTCTCTGAAAACATCCACTCAATGTGCAGCAGCAGTCAAAAAAGCTAACAAAATGTTAGGATCCATTAGGAAAATGATAGGTAATAAAACAAAAAATATCATAATGCCACTATATAAATCCATGGCATGGGCACACATTGAATACTGTGTGCAGTTCTGGTCACCCCATCTCAAAAGACATTTATTAGAATTGGAAAAAATACAGAGAAGGGCAATAAAAATGATTAGGAGTATGGAACAAGTTCCATATAATGAGCAACTAAAAGACGGACTTTTCAGTTTACAAAAGAGACGAATAAAGGGGAAGATGATAGAGGTCTATAAAATTATGACTGATGTGGAGAAAGTGAATAAGGACGTGTTATTTGCCTCTTCACAGAACACTAGGGGTTACTCAGTGAAATTAATAGGCAGCAAGTTTGAAAAGGAAGTACTTCTTCACACAATGCACAGTCAACCTGTGGAACTCATTGCCAGGGAGAGGCTGTGAAGGCCAAAAGTATAACAGGGTTCAAAAAAGAATTAGGTAAAATTCATGGAGGATAGGTCCATCAATAGTTATGAGCCAAGATGGTCAGGGGTGCAACCCCATGTTCTGAGTGTCCTAAGCCTCTAACTGCCAGATCATGCAATAATTTCCCTGTTTTGTTCATTCCCTCTGAAGCATCTGGCATTGGCCACTGTCAGAAGTCAGGACACTAGGCTAGATGGACCACTGGTCTGACCCAGTATGGCTGTTCTTATGTAGTTCATTTGAGATCCCCGGGTGAATGGTGTTATTTGAGTGCAAATAATCTTAAAAACAAATGTTGAACATTGTGAGTATCATAATTGTCAAAGTTGACATGAATCAGTGTTTTGGTCCATATTCTCAGCTGCTGTAAGTCAGTGTAGCTCTGCTGAAGTTATGGCAATTTTTTTCCTTTAGGTAATATTCTGGGTTTTGAAAAATACAATACGAAACTGATATAAGATAATGAATAATGGTATTTTTTATTAAAAGAAAAAAACAAACTAAAAGGCACCTTTGAATATTATTGGTATAATTTATCACAATCATGTATATGAACTTCTGTTTAAATAATTTTATCAGGTTACTTTACCTCATTATCAAGTTTTAGCCTAATGGCAATGTGAGGTTAAAGTACTGGTTTACCTTGTACTGAGATCTATCGTTACCTATACAAAGAGGAACACTTCAATCTCAAACCCATTTTTCTCCATCATCCCAACACCACACCTACACCTATGAATGATGTGCCCCATCTGACCCCAGTGACAGAATTCTTTGTACTGATTCAGTCAATCCCTTCTTCCAAACCAAAGTTGTAACAAATTACTGTGTGCCATAATGGGAACCCTTTACTCAAAGTGAATAGTACTTTACTCCAAAAATGGTCCTTTGACATCAATGGAGGTGGTCTATTATGAGGGTAAACTGTGACTATTATAACCACTGCTGCTGCTGGTATCCTAATTCAGGTGCATAGTCATGCAAACATGCATGGGCAGATATGCATGGCTGGACATATTGGGTGAAATCCTGGCTCTACTGCAATCAACAGGAGTTTTGTCATTGATTTCAACAAGGCCAGGTTTTCATCTGTTGGATCTAGGCTTAGATACTAATACCATGGATACTAGCAGAAACACTGGTTTGTCCTTCCCACTTAGATCCTCTAGAAAAGTAGGATTACTAGGTAGTACAACAGCACTGGTATCACATTCCTGCTGTGGTTGCAAACACATTCTAAAAATAGAACACTAAAGTTTGTACTTAGCTGCAATTTCACTCTTCATTCTCCCAATGAGAGCACAGAGGTGACAAAAGAGTGGAGGCTTGAAATGCCATTTAATTGTAGGGATGCTATAGTTGTGTGGTGGTCATCCCTCTCTCATTGGATCAGAGGTGGCTACGCCATCTCACTCTGCCGTCGGAACCTTGGTTTAGTATTGGTGGTGGTGGTAATTAGCATTTAGGCATTAGTATCCCAACTGGCCTAATGAGGTTAAATTCCCTGATGGGCAATTAGCTTTGGCCTGTAGGCAGAAACAGGTTCTCCCAGGGTCCGGTATGCCCTCTCCCAGAGGTGGGAGGTCAACAATCAACAGTCTATAGCCCTTGGGCCCTTTAAGCAGGATTGTGCAAACACCATGGTCCTTTAGCCCTGATCTCTTAATGCAGAGACCAGGCAAACTCAGTTGTCAATTAGCCCTGGTTTCTTGACGCAGAGACAGGACAAAGCCTGTAGTCAAGTTGCTCTGGTCTCTTGGTTCAGAGACAGAGCACACGCAGTAGTCTATCAGTTCAGGATCTTTATTGCAGAACCTGAGCAAACCCCAGGGGTTGGGTGTCCAAGCTCTGGCGGATGGCCAATGAACACAGGCCAATGGGCCTAGTGAGGAGGCTGACAACCAAGCAGTGAGGTGGCAGGTGGGGCCTGGGCCCACCCTATTTCACCAGACCCTGACCCAGGGCCCTAATAGTGGCAGAGTGATCCGCCACTGGGCCAGCAGGAATCCCAGCCACAACAGGCTAACTGTGCCTCAGGCAGAGCTGTAGCCAGACTAAAGTATAGCCAGATTTAGTTGGGCATTGGTCCTGCTTTGAGCAGGGGGTTGGACTAGATGACCTTCTGAGGTCCCTTCCAACCCTGATATTCTATGATTCTTTGATATTTGGGCCACCTCTTCCCCTCCCCTTGGGGTGTACCTGGGTCAGTGGGGCATCCTCTGACTCTTCTGAGTAGGTGGCCCATGGCAGTCTCTGCAGGTCCATGGCAGAAGCAAAGTTCCCTACCAGGCAGGGAATCACTGGGCTCAGCAGCAGAGTCAGTGGCCAGGAGCAAGCAGTATCCATCTGCCTCTCTTAGTGTCTCAGCCCCAACTCAGCGAGAGACCCTGCCCTTTATACTTCCTGTTCCAGTTCCTCCCCCTTGGGCTCAGAGGGAGGCCACACCACTTCACTACAGATGCCCTGCTTGGAAGAACTGTAGGAACTGAGCACTGAAATCCACATAGAGGGTTCAGTCCTAGGTAGTTCTGATCCCCCTCAATTCCCCAAGAGCTTAATGAGAGTTAAGTTAGTGCCTTGCAGAACTGGACCTCTAGACTTTCGACTGGAGCAGGGCTGAGAAGAACTGTTTGTATGGCTCATTACAAAGTTAAATCTATTATTCCGACCTTCAGGGCTCTCCCCATAAAGAATGAGGTTTGCACAAACAGTGGGGAGAAAATAATTATCCTAGCCATGCTGTGTGCCCTCATCAAAATGAAGGAACAAAACCCAAATCCAGAAGCATGAAAGTTTTCATAAAAAGTTTTATCCTTCAGATTAATAAAAAGAGGTACTATGAAGAAAGCAGAGAGATTTGCATCAGATTAAAAACACTCATTACTAAGCTTCTACCCTGAGATGGCAAAAATAAAAAACGAGAAAAAAAACCCACCCCCAGCCCTACACACAAACTGATTTCACAGTAAATTCTAGTAGCTAATTATTTGCTCAGTTTCCTGCTGATGTTCCCT
The DNA here is from genome assembly GCF_003597395.2 of Chelonoidis abingdonii. NCBI lineage: Eukaryota > Metazoa > Chordata > Testudines > Testudinidae > Chelonoidis > Chelonoidis abingdonii. Next base: position 116,807,578 of record NC_133773.1, on the reverse strand, counting down.
GTCTGAAGTGAGACTTGATGAAGACTCCTGAAGCTAGTATTGTCAGTGGGAGAACAGAAAAGATGGGCCAAATTAGTTTAGAAAGAACCTTCACTGCTTATCAGTCATGCCTGCAGTGAATGTGCCTCGTCACTTGTCTGGTACCTGCTCACAGCCTCCCATTGACCTTCCTCTTTCATGGTCATTTGAAGTGCAGAAGTTCTTTTAAAATCTTAAGCAGTAAAATATCCCAAACAAAACACAATCTGCTATCAAAGCACCGATCCCCTACACCCTCAAGAGGCATGAGAGAGGGTTTGTCAGGGTACACTCATCAGTGGAGCATCGCCTTGTGGCTGCATCTGGGGATTAGCTCTCAATTGTCTGATGCCCCCTTCCATCAGTGGCTCACACCACAGCCCCCCTGCTCTCTAGGAGTTGCAGCAGTTCCTCTTTGTTTCATGGTCTTCCTCTCTGCAGCATGGTCCTCCAGCCAGGTAACTATACAGAATTTTTCCCTTCTGGGGTAACAAAAATCTCACCAGACCAGCTGTCCAGGTGCCATTCCAGGCAATCTTCTGATTCAAGCCTAAATCTCTTCCCCCTTCCCCAGATGCAGCCTACTAGGTTAATTATCCCCTTATGAGCCACCTTAACCCCTTTAGGTGTGATATGGGGTGACCACCACATCACAGGTTGTTGTGACATAAAACTGCCAATATGCTGAAAAGCTCTGCAGACAGACTTCAGAAAAGCCAAGGAACCACTTCCATACTCCAGAAGGGACCACCTTAAACAAGAAATCACATGTTCCCACACAACTCATGCAAGATATCCAAAACAACTATGAAATAACCTGATGACAGCCATTCAACACAAAAACAAAAAGTGGAACCAACTAACTTCTCCACAACCCAGAGAACACGACCTTCAGGAGAAACCATTGCATCATCACCCATCACATGGACACTTAAATATTCTCCCTTAAACTCTATCACAACTTCAATAACCACCATCCATCCATCCAACTCTCTGGAATACTCTCACACTAGCATCAAATTCCTGGACATCACAATCAGCTTCAACATTGGAACCCTACAGACAACTATATACAAGAAACCACAGATCAGCACATCTGCCCTCATAGATCAAGTAACCTCCCCAAACACACCAAGAAATCTGGATATACACCATAACACATTCTTAACTGCCTTTACCAAACAAGGACACTCCACCAGATAAGTAGATCACATCATAGAATGGGCCAAACAAATACCCTGAGAGAACCCCAGATTCCAGTTATGGAATAGTTCTAATATCATGCTAAATAAAAGAACAGTTTAGTTATTCAGCTAGTTTGACATCCTCTCTGTTTTACAACCGAATATCTCATATTGGGTGAGCAACAACAGACAAACATTTGTAGGAAGGCAGGGCATAGCTCTCTGAATCGGTTCAAATTTCCTCCTTTTTAACAGTGGCAGTTTTCCCCATCCTCTTCCAATGGTGAGAAACTGACTGTTTCAGAGTTGGGGAAAGGCAAAAATGGCTTAAGGGAACATGGGGAGAAAGTTTTGTATCTGATCCAAGAGGAACATGAAACTGATTTTTTTGTTTGCTTGATTTAAAAAAACAACAGCTTTGTGCTCCAGGTAAACTGATTGGCTAGTGTGTGCCTTTGAGTTTGCAAGGACCCCATGGAGATATCCTCCTCCTGTCTTAGTACACTAAAAGCTGTGTTATCCATCTCTTTACCAACCAGAAAGCTCTAGAAACAGGCATTTCTGATATCCATTCAAAGTCTGGTTGGCACAGAGCTGGCAGACGCCCTACCTGGCTCTGCGTAGCTCCCTGGAAGTGGTGACATGTCCCTGTTGCTCCTAGGCAAAGGAATGGCCACAGGGGCTCCGTGTGCTGCCCCTGCCTTTCCCTGAGCACTTGTTCCACAGCTTCCATTGGCTGGGAACCACAGCCTATAGACGGAGGCAGTGCGAAGAGCCACCTGGCCACACCTCCACCTAGGACCATCAGAGACATGTCACTACTTGTGGGGAGCCTCACAAGGTGAGCGCCACCTGGATCCAGAACCCGGAAACCCCTCCCATGTCCCAACCCCCTCCTCAAGTGCCCTCCCACACCCAAATTGCCTCCCAGAGCCCACGCTGTGCACCCTCTCCCACACCCCAACCCCCAGCCCTGAGCCCCCTCCTGCACCCAAACTACCTCCCTCCATTGGTAAGTATAACTTTCAGTTAACTGGAATTTCTGACTAACTAGTACCCCTCATTCTCCCAACATGCCAGATAACAAAGCTTTTAATGTACTTTGTGTCCTTGGGGGTCAAACACAGTAAGCAAAAGAAACTTCTACCACCCAGATAGTGTTTGGCTGCTGAGAGTGATGATGCAGTGAATTAATGACTGAGTTTATTCTACTTTTTCCCACCTCTGGCTTTGTACTGGGGGGCTAACTCTATAGAATCAGATTATTCTGATCCGATAATTTTATGATGTATAAGGCTTAATGTGCTCATTTCAAATGAAGTCAAAGAAATCATAGTTACAAAAAAGTCTTTTTTAATAAATTACAATTTTAAAATTAATTTAATTTTCATTTTTTAAACAATTTATGAATACCTCTGTCTCTCTCCAGTGTGAAACTAAGGCCTGGTCTACACTACGCATTTAAATCAATTTAAAGAGTGTTAAATCGATTTAACGCTGTACCCGTCCACACTACAATGCCCTTTATATCGATATAAAGGGCTCTTTAAATCGAATTCTGTACTCCACCCCGACGAGAGGAGTAGCGCTAAATTCGATATTAACATATCGGATTACGGTTAGTGTGGATGGAAATCGATGTTATTGGCCTCCGGGCGGTATCCCACAGTGCACCACTGACCGCTCTGGACAGCAATCTGAACTCGGATGCAGCGGGCAGGTAAACAGGAAAAGCCCCGCGAACTTTTGAATTACATTTCCTGTTTGCCCAGCGTGGAGCTCTGATCAGCAC
>NC_133773.1:116776841-116800531 GCF_003597395.2 Chelonoidis abingdonii | reverse complement strand
ACGCTAGCCTTGGACCATGGACGCACACTATCGAATTAACGTGCCTAGTGTGGACACGCACACTCGACTTTATAATATCAGTTTTAAGAAACCGATTTTAGCTAATTCGATATTATTCCGTAGTGTAGACGTGGCCTAAAAGAGTTGTCAGCTTGCCTTTTGTTTCTAGTTAATTTCACTTTCAGGTTCTCATGCATTAACACAATGCTGCATTGTTTAGATTGGAAACATCAGTGCAAGGGAATGTTTTTAGATTTAAAAAATAACTTTTGCCATTGGGATTTTTTTTTTAAATTATGAAAACATATTTGTCTTAGGCTTTGTAAAAGCTTGTTTTTAAAAGTCTAAAATTGGGGGGAATTTGATCTAATTGTGTCTCTAAGTCTTTGAACATTAGATGACCAAATGCTATATGAGAGTAAAGTATTGTTCTTATTATGATCTCTGAAACGATCACAACATCAGGGAGTAGAATTAATCACGGAGAAATGCCAAAATAAAATACTTACTTGCCTTTCCAGATATGAGTCCGTCATTGCTGAGCAATGACAAAGATAAGTGTATCCAAGTAAGGAAGAGCTGCCTGCAAACATCTCTATTATGGAATTAATGGAAGCCTAGAGGCTTTACAGTTTTCTATCTCTCACTTGTCACTAGCTGTAGGTAATGGTGATAATATTCACTTTTTTTAAAGAAAAAAAAACCCAACTCCCATTTTATGACAACTGACCACATTTCTGAAGTTCTGATTTCAGTTCTCGTCCCTGTCATTTCCTGTCTCTGTAGTATTAGTTTAGCAGAAGGTATTGCTTCCACAGGTTAAAAATTATGTTAAATTCTCATCATATCAACCCACTGAAATTAGGGTAAACCAGTTCAGAAAAAAACTGGAAAGCTACACATCAAAAAACTCCAAACCTGTTGCCCATTTCTTTAACTGAATCTGAATGTAACTTTTTTTCACCAGTTCACCTTGTTTTCACATTATTTTTCATTTTGTAGGCCAAATCCAAAGCTGGTGTAAATCAGTTTAGCTCCACTGGAGTCAGAGCTCTGCTGATTTTTTGCCTGCAGAGGATTCATTCCACTACTAGTCTCTACATTAACCAAACACCCCAGAACATGAAGTGCCACCATACCTCAGAAGAGTTTTTTCTTGCAAGCCCTCTGAGTTTCTACCACGGCATACTAAAAACATATCAGTCAGTCAATACAAATATCTCAGACGCTGTCACAGGGTGCTCCACTCACCACTTGTCTGGTGCCTCCTCCTGGCCACTTGGGGACTAATTCTTGAGGCTGACCCCTCCTCTCGTGGTTGCATACCATCACATCATGCCTCTCTCCAGTCTGCAGCTCCTTTCTCACCTCAGGAACTGCAGCATCCTCTTTGTGACTCAGTCCACTGGCTAGGTCACTCGGCGATCCCCCTCCACACTTTCGGGGGACAGTCCGTCAATTCTCTGTCACTTCCACAGTGACCCCAGGCAGTCTTCCCATTCACTGCCCCACCAGTGTATTCCACTCCTGCAATGGCCGGCAGAGGAACCCAGAGTCACTCTCTACTCTGGGTTCCAGCTCAGGGACCTTCTACATAGCAGCCAAGGTCCATTCCCTGCATCTTGCTGCCTGTCCTTGAGCCACCTCCATACTTCCTAGCCTTCTTCACTCCTCTGGGTCTTCACTTCCTCCTACCTCTTCCCAGGGAGTAAGTGTCCTTTCCCAGCAGCAGCCCCTATCTGTTGCCAGCTTCCTGGCTTTATTGGCCCTGCCCAGCTGTTCCTGTCCAGCGGAACCTGCTTGCAATCAGTGCCCTGCTTCCTGGCTCTTCCTCCAGCTACAGCCTGTGGAGTTAATAGGCCACCTTAACCCCTTCCAGTCCTGTGAAGGGTGGACACCCCATCAAAGATGCCTTGTTAAATCTTCACTGAGTTTGTAAATTTCCCTTCCACCATGGTAAATTTCAACTTTAACCTCTAGATAAAGATTTTGCACTTGATCTTACAGGGTGATTGGTAGGAAACTTATTTTCTCTTACCAAACAATAATTTCAGTTTATATCCCTTGCTGTCTGTAGTAGTTTTTTTCCTCCAAGATATGAAATACCTAGGTTTCCATTATTTTTTCCTAGTATGTTTCCCCTGGGGGTTGACCACAAGTTCAGATTCTAAGATCAGGAGAGTTGTAAGGCTTTTGGGCAGAGCAGACTACGAAATGTCATAGCACAACAGCAAAGCAAGATGCACTTGTTTGCCAATTGCCATAGCCAGGTACATATTGAACCATGCCATTTGTATCACACAGCAACTACAAACCTATTATTATATCTAAACGGAGGGAGCAATGAATTCTTAATTTAAAATGACTTTTCTGCATTAGGGATTTGACAGCGAGGATGAAGGAAGTGGCAGTCTGGTGGAAAAATCATTTTGTAAAAATGAAATATTGATCTCATATGTACTGTGTGTGACTGCTGTATGTCTGTATCTGATCCTGAATATTTGCACATGCAAAGAAAGCTAAGTTAGAAAAAAACACTCTTCAGACATATATAGATGTAGGGGCACAATTTGAACCTTTCTGGGAAGGTAAAATATGTTCACTTAGACTGGGAAGAAAACTCTCACATGTATTGATGCGCTGGGATTTTGTGAACATGAGTTTTGTCTGAGGAGAATTTAATGCTGTCTAAGGAGTCCTTAATCTGCATTTTTATGGTTAATTAACAGATTTAATATGACTAGCGTGCCTGTACTGGAACAGTGTCTTTTTCCTTGCTGAGCCTTAACAGAAATTTATTTTGCAGTCCTCAAAATGTCGAGTGCATGATTCTCCTTTACTGTGAGGTCCCTTTACACATCCATAATTTAACTTCTTTATATCTTATTTTCATTTTCGCTAAAGCCTCTTCACACCACACTTTCTGATTCTTTTACACTGCCAGCAAGGTGTAAAGGGGTCTTGGTAGAAATACAAATCAGACCCAGAGCAGTTGAATTATGGAGGTGCCATTAAGAATGCAAAAGGCAGGGATTTATTCTTTGGTTTGGATACATAATGTAGGGTAACCTCAAATTTACCGCACTCACGCAGTATCACCAACCTCACATATTCAAAAATTATGAATTAGCCTCCTTGCCAATCCATGAGAGAGTCTTTAAAATCAAGATTTTTATAATCTACTTGGGCCTTGGGGATTTCTGACCCCACGGGTCATGTTTTCAATCTTTAATTTGCAACAGTCAGGACTAGAAACTCCTTTTTTTAATGTTTAAAAGGAAAGCTTAGATTCTCATCTAGTACCATGACTCCAGCAAGTGGTTCTTTAAACCCCCCTCACCAACTATCAGACTCATGATAAAATAATGAGAGTTGGCAACCTGATTTATACTTCTTGAGCACAAATGAATATTTTCAGGTAAGCCAGCCTCTTACTTCATTCCAATGATAAGCATTTTAAAATGGACCCTTTCAGAATTCTTTGATGTCTAACTATTTAAAAAAATCTTTCTAGCAAAAAATAATATAGGATACCATATTAGTTGTATTAGTGATACAAGCTTTATGTGCAAATGTCAAGCTTCTTTTAAAGGGGTGGAGTATGGATGCCTGCCTAACATAAAAGCATAAGGAATACAAGCTGGAGAGGGGTGGTTTAAAGGTTTTATCAAGGTGAGTTTGAGATGAGCAAGTTACTCAGAAGCGGTGAAGTTATGCTACCCAAATGGACGCCAACAAAACCTTTATTTCCAAACACATCACCTAGTTTTTGATGTAATTTTGGAACTGTTAAAATAATTTTGCACCTAATTTGACCCAAAATCTTCAGCTGAAAAAGCGTTCAGTACTCCTGTGCTTTATTCTATAGAGCTGAAAGGCAGTTGATCTCTGATGCTGGAATAAGGGTAACAGCCAAAAAGGGTAAGGAAAGCTACTGAACTCGGAGCAGAGCTAGGGACAGGTTCTTAGGCTAAACGTATTCCAGCCCTATGATCCCCATGGGGAGGAGGCAGTTCATGATGGAAAATGTAGCCCCAGTGCTAAATGCTCAATCTTCCAACTCACTAAGTGGCACAGTCTCAGAACAAGTCTCATGAAGCTCCATGTCATCATTTTTAAAAGACCCAGCACAATCATCTTTTCAAAGTGTTATTGAGCTTTCCATTCCCAAGGAAAAATAAATGACAACAAGGAAAAATAATGAGAGCAGCTCTTGTCCGTGATGACAAGGAGTAATGAAACAGCAATGTGTGACGGCAGCAATTTTTTCCCACTTCTAAACAAAGATTCCTTATCTGCAGGGGAGTCAGCACTGTGGAGTCATACACAGCTTTCTCTCTCATTCAGCTTCCACTGCTTTGTTCACTGATTTAAAGAAGAAATTTCGTTCCTGGAGTACCCTCCTCATTCAGGCTTAGACTGTGCCACTTACACACATATCACAGTAAGGGGCAGTGATGATCATGTTAGTCCAGAGCCTCACCAGGAGTCCTTCTTCCCCAAGGAGGCAGAAAAACTCCACTTCAGGAACTTGTATACATGCAGAAGTCAGATGGCTGATGCTACACTTCATGGCTCTTATACAAGCCAGAACGTCAATACCCGTGTTCTATGGAATGCAGAACCTGCTTCATGCCTAGGAAGGTGCATAGTGGCCTAACACGGCAGTGAGGAGACTTGGCCATTTTTCCACCCTCTGTGCTCTGGCTGGCCACACAAGCTGATGGGGGAGCATACTGAACCCCACAGAGGTATGTAGCAATGGTTATGCAACCTCTGCATGTCTGGGAGTTCCAGGCCTTCCTCAAGGCAGAATGTCTCATGATGCTTTCTCTGAGACAATGAGGATCCACCCATCCCTATGCCCTCCCTCTCAACAGGGCTAGGCAGAATATGGCACTTAGATTATCTTTTTTCCACTCTCCAATTGAAGGGAAGGTTCATATCGGCGAGGCAGCAGCTGAAATACTAATTAGTGTTCTGATGATATCTGCAATTTCAAGATTTCGTTTTCTTTGTTGAGGCCTGCACAGTCAGCCTTTAAGTTGCAATTCAGCTACTTTCACTGTAAATTAACTGTGTTCTTTAAAGAGAAGAAAAATCTAAATGTATAGGATCTTTGTCATTGGATCTGGATAAAGTACTACCCAGAAGTCTTGAAATGTTAGCAAAGAGTTGAGCCTAGCACCAGCAAAAAGATGAAACTCTGGTGTGGGCAGTAGAAGGGAAAATATCCTTCTGGAACAATATGTAGATGAATGCCACACAGTATTTCACACGTACCAAACTGGCAGATATTACTTGATCTTTGCTTCATATCCATCTAATATTCCCCTTAAAAAAGAAGCTGTGGGCCTGAAGTATATCTTTAGTTCATCATTAGGAGACATTAGGCTATCATTAAGCACAGCAGGGTTATCCTACCTAACTAATGTATGCTATTATTTCATCTCAGTTATACAGATGAAAGGACATTTATCATAGTGTGTTAAAAACAATGTCTACAGCAAAAAGTTTGCTGTATGGCTGATAGGTGTTTAGCATTATATATGAGAAATGCAAGCAACCTGTAAATAGTAAAAATGTACTCATAATAGTACCTTCTATGCAAGAATACGCCTTTAAAAGCAACTGTCTATGTAGGATACCTCCTCATTACCCTGGGACCTACTGGACTGAACAGTGATTTCTGAAAGTACTAAAGAGTAACACCTGCAGCCTAAGTTATTCAGCCCAGTACTAGACATGATGAAGCAGCTCGCTAAATACTGCTTGATGATGGCTCAGTCAGGAAGCACAGAAGTATCCTTTGGAGTTTCCGGTACCTTAAAACAGAAGGGCAATTCAGAATATAGAGCTATGGTGCAGGGGAAGAAACATAGCAGGTTTTTTGTTCAAAATTAAGAGAGTTATTCCATTCACACTAGGGTGTGACCTTGGAGAAGTCATGTAGGCCTAAATTCACAGAGGGACTTACGCATTCTTATGCTGAGCATCACCACATCTAACTTATAGGCACCTGGAAGATCTCAGGAACAACACTGTAATCCATGAGGCCTGAGTAAGGTGCTCAGGCTTCCTATACAATGCATGGGGAGAGACAGGTGCCTAAGAATGAGAGTCACAAAAGTCAGAACGCTGGTGGGTAGCCACAGAACCTAGTCAATGGGAGATGCCAGGGAAAGGCATCTCTCTCTGATTGGAGCTTCAGTTGTGAAGTTTCTCCTGGAGTCAGGTGCAGGAGGCATTTTTTGCAAGAAGCCAGAGGAGCCCCTCCCTTGTAACTTTCAGCCCAGTGGTTAGGGTACTTACCCAGGATGTGGGAGACCCCCAGTTCAATTGCTCCTCTGCCTGATAAGGAGAAAGGATGTGAACAGGGATGTGCCACCTCACAGCTGGGTACCATAACCACTGGGCAATATGATATGCTGATATAGGTCTCCCTCAATCTCTCGTGCTGGAACTGTTCCAATTTGGATAAATAATTAGTCACTAGAACAGGGGGAGTGGAACCTGGTGCTTCTGCAGCATAGGTTAGTGTTTTAACCCCTAAGCTACAGAGTTATTTTCATGCTTGCTCTCTCTGGCCCAGTGATAGAGTGGGGGTTTTGTGAAGGCCAGTGCTTATTTGGTTAAAGCTACTCCCTATAGTACTGCTTCCTAACCAGTATTACCCACCATACACCACTTGTACATGATAATTTTCTAACAAGATTGCTGTGCTGTACTGGCATTTAAAATCATATTTTAAACTTTGCTGTTACTAATGTATGCAATGCTCTGTTTTTAACAAGCAGCAATCATGTACAGTCTCCTTTGCACAGAGAAGATGATTCAGGTTGTCCTCTATAAAAGTAATATCCTTGACTGAGCTGAATACTGCCATAGACACTAACAGCTGTTAAGGGTCAGTACAATGTTATATTTCTGGTTGTGATGCTGGCAGACAAGTTGCTAGCTCATGCTGCGGCCCCTAGGCCTCACTGAACACTGACAAATGCACAGCTGGAAACCAGTCTGACTCACCTGTGTGCTAGTTTTGTTAAAATAGGTATTAGGTTTATAAAAATGTGTTTAGACTGCATGAAATGCTTGTGCATTGCTGCATGTATTAATCTAATTTATAATCTCTGTACCCCGTGTTAGAAGGTAATATTGAAATGTTTCCTCTACAACTAAAAAAGTATTTGCTCTACAACTATAAACCCTGTCTCCAGTCAGGAGAGAAGCATTACCAAGTGTGAAATGTTACTTTACCACAAGAGGTGTCATCTCCTCTCCGACAAAAGAAGGCCCATAGACACCAGACGAGCCATTGTGGAACATCAGTGGACAAAATTTTTGTTCATTGCTCCCTCCACACCCATGAAGAGGAGACCTGCACAAACACTCTTTCCCATCAGCTTCAGCTCTGGGGAAGGGAATACAAATCTCTGCCAAGAAGAAATTGTTATCCCTAAACTGCTTGGACTTCAGGGGGAGGACAAGAATTCTATTTAGGCCTTATCTACACTACAAAGTTTTGTTGGCAAAAGCTGCCTTTTGCCGACAAAACAGGAACGTACACACTACAAAGCTACTTTTGGCAGCGAAACTCTGCTGTTTTGCCAACAAAATAAAACCACCCCAACGAGAGGCATAATGCTTTTTGCAGCAAAGTTAAAAAGACAAAGCGTCAGTGTAGACACTGCTACTTGTTTTGTTAGCATAACTGACTCCCACTAGTATCCCACAATGCCTGCTGTGACTGCTCTTGCCCGACAGGCATGCACGCCTTCCCTTTCAGAGCTCCAGGACGCATCGGACAGCTGAGCGTGCACTAGGAACATAGCTGCAGATGCAGGCTGGAGAGGGAAGGGAGGGAGAGACATGCTGCTGTGCTGCTTTGACATTAATCAGCACTGAAGAGCTCACAGAGCTACTCAAGATGCCACTCCCAGCAGCTGAGGAGGCTATGGGAGAACTCGGAGGGAATCACAGAACTATAGGCAGGCAAGCAGAGTGAGATGTTTTGGGAGAAACTGCTGTGTCGAGCAGAGCTGGGGGCTGATGTGTATGTATGGGGGTCCCCCTCCCCTGCCTCAGGATAGGTCGGTCATCCTGCTATCTCCCCCATCCCAGACACACCACTCTCCTCTCCCTCCCCCACCACAATTCAGTTGAAAAAGCAGCTGACAATCTACTAGGATGCCCCTGGAATGACGAGATTGAGAAATCTGCAACATGTGATGCTGTACCTGACCCATGAGGCATTGCAAACCGTTCCCAGAGCACCCTGGGGTCAGTTGCACAGTGGGATAGCTACCACAGTGTACTGCTGTCTGTGTCAATGCAAGAGCTGTTAGTGCGGATGCACTCTGCTGACACAAGGAGCTAGTGTGGACATGCCACAGTGGTTTTAATTAAAACACTTTAATTAATGCAGCATAACTTTTGCTGACAAAACTTTGTAGCGCAGACAAGATCTAAGCATAAGCAAGTGATTCCCAACTATTTCATAGAATCATAGGATTGGAAGGGACCTCAGGAGGTCCTCTAGTCCAACCCCCTGCTCAAAGCAGGACCAATTCCCAACTAAATCATCCCAGTCAGGGCTTTCTCAAGCCTGACCTTGAAAACCTCTAAGGAAGGAGCTTCCACCACCTCCCGAGGTAACCCATTTCAGTGCTTCACTACCCTCCTAGTGAAAAAGCTTTTCCTAAAATCCAACCTAAACGTACCCCACTGCAATTTGAGACCATTACTCCTTGTTCTATCATCTGGTACCACTGAGGACAGTCTAGATCCATCCTCTTTGGAACTCCCTTTTAGGTAGTTGAAAGCAGCTATCAAATCCCCACTCATTCTTCTCTTCTGCAGAATAAATAATTCCAGTTCCCTCAGCCTCTCCTCATAAGTCATGTGCTCCAGCCCCCTAATCATTTTTGTTGCTTTCCGCTGGACTCTTTCCAATTTTTCTACATCCTTCTTGTAGTATGGGGCCCAAAACTGAACACAGTACTTCAGCTGAGGCCTCATCAATGTTGAATAGAGGGGAATGATCACGTCCCTCAATCTGCTACTACTCATACAGCCCAAAATGCTGTTAGCCTTCTTGGCAACAAGGGCACACTGTTGACTCATATGCAGCTACTCTACCATGCCATGCTGAGAGATGGTACCAGTTGGTCTGCGACTATTTATTGGATATATTACTCCGGGGGGATTCTGAAGGACTGCGTGCCCATAGAAAATAGCTCCCCCCCCCACAGATTTCCTGTTTCCCTGCAGAAAGAACAAGTCAAAAATTACATAGACAAGTTAGATGTCTTCAAATCACCAGGGACTGATGAAATGCATCCTAGAATACTCAAAAAGCTGACTGAGGAGATATCTGAGCCACTAGCGATAATCTTTGAAAAGTCATGGAAGACTGGAGACATTCCAGAAGACTGGAAAAGGGCAAATATAGTGCCCATCTATAAAAAGGGAAATAAGGACAACCTGAGGAATTACAGACCAGTCAGCTTAACTTCTGTGCCTGGAAAGATAATGGAGCAAATAATTAAGCAAATCAATTTGCAAACACCTAGAAGATAATAAGGTGATAAATAATGGTCAGCATGGATTTGTTAAGAACAAATCATGTCAAACCAACCTGATACCTTTCTTTGAAAGGGTACCAAGCCTTGTGGATAGGGGGGATGCGGTAGTGTGGTATATCATAACTTTAGTAAGGCTTTTGATACTGTCTCGCATGACCGTCTCATAAACAAGCTAGGGAAATACAACCTAGATGGCGCTACTACAAGGTGGGTGCATAACTGGTTGGAAAATCATTCCCAGAGAGTAGTTATCAGTGGTTCACAGTCATGCTGGAAGGGCATAACGAGAGGGGTACCGCAGGGATCGGTTCTGGGTCCGGTTCTGTTCAATATCTTCACCAATGATTTAGATAATGGCATAGAGAGTACACTTATAAAGTTTGCGACAATACTAAGCTGGGAGGGGGTTGCAAGTGCTTTGGAGGATAGGATTAAAATTCAAAATGAACTGGACAAACTGGAGAAATAGTCTGAAGTAAATAGAATTAAATTAAATATGGACAAATGCAAAGTTCTCCACTTAGGAAGGAACAATCAGTTGCACACATACAAAATGGGAAATGACTGCCTAGGACGGAGTACTGTGGAAAGGGATCTGGGGGTCAGGTTAAATATGAGTCAACAGTGTAACACTTGCAAAAAAAGCAAATATCATTCTGGGATGTATTAGCAGGAGTATTGTAAGCAAGAGACGACAAGCAATTCTTCTGCTTTACTCTGCACTTATTAGGCCTCAGCTCGAGTATTTTGTCCAGTTCTGAGTGCCACATTTTAGGAAAGATGTGGCCAAATTGGAGAAAGTCCAGAGAAGAGCAAGAAAAATGATTAAAGGCTATGAAGAAACATTTTAAAAATTGGGTTTGTTTAGTCTGGAGAAGAGAAGACTGAGAGGGGACATGATAACAGTTTTCAAGTACATAAAAGGTTGTTACAAGGAGTAGGGAGAAAAATTGTTCTTCTTAACCTCTGAGGATAGGACAACAAGCAATGGGCTTAAATTGCAGCAAGAGCAGTTTAGGTTGGACATTAGGAAAAACTTCCTGTCAGGGTGGTTAAGCACTGAAATAAATTGCCTAGGCAGGTTGTGGAATCTCCATCACTGGATATTTTTAAGAGCAGGTTGAACAAATACCTGTCAGGGATGGTCTAGATAATATTTAGTCCTGCCTTGAGTGCAGAGGACTGGACTAGATGACCTCTCGAGGTCTCTTCCAGTCCTATGATTCTATGCATCAGTATACACTGTTCTGGATTGTTATCAAGCAGAACCCATCATCAGCATGGATGCATGTCCTCTGGACAGGGCCGGTGCAACCTGACCCAAGGGGTCCCCTGGGTCAGGGCGCCGCCACGGCCGCCGGCAGCCCAAGGGGTCCCCTGGGTCAGGGCACCGCCGTGACAGTCGGCAGCCCAGGGTGTCTCCTGGCCCTGGGAAACCCTGGGCTGCTGGCTGCCGCGGAGGTGCTCTGACCCTGGGTCAGGGCGCTGCGGTGGCAGCCGGCAGCCCAGGGTGTCCCCGGGTCAGGGCGCCTCCGGAGGGGGCGGCAGGCAGCTCCCGTGGAGCTGCCGCAGTGGTGCCTGCGGGCAGTCCGCTGGTCCGCGGCTCGGATCGAGCTGCCACAGTCATGCCTGCGGTCGGTTGGCTGCTCGTGCGGCTCCGGTGGACTGCCCGCAGGCACCACTGCAGCAGCTCCACCGAAGCTCCGGGACCAGTGCATGTGGCAGCGAAAATGCTGTCTGCCTAGGGCACTCAAAAACCCTAGTGCCGGTCCTGCCTCTGGAATGGTGGTTGAAGCATCAAGGGACAAATGAATCTTTAGCACATCTGGCACATAAATATCTTGCGACGCCAGCTACACGCGAACACCTGTTCTCACTTTCAGGTGACACTGTGAACAAGAAACAGGCATCATCTTCTGCAAATGTAAACAAACTTGTTTGAGTGGTTGGCTGAAAAAGAGGTAAGACTGATTGGACTTATAGGAGCTAAAGTTTTACATTTTTTTTAATGCAGGTTTTTTGTACATAGTTCTACACTTGTAAGTTCAACTTTCATGATAAAGAGATTGCACTACTGTACTTGTATTAGGTGAATTAAAAATACTATTTCTTTTGTTTTTTACATTGCAAATATTTATAATAAAAATAAATATAAAATGAGCACTGTATACTTTTTATCCTGTGTTGTAACTGAAATCAATATATTTGAAAATGTAGACTACATCTCAAAATATTTAAATAAATGGTATTTTATTATTGTTTTACAGCATGATTAATCACGATTAATCTTTTTAACTGCATGATTAATCGCAATTAATTTTTTTAATCATTTGACAGCCCTACTTTTTATTTTAAATATGCAACCTTAATGTTGCATTCAGATATGGCTTAGGTTGGTTTTGCATTTAACAGAAGTAAATAAAATTCTATGTATTTTTTTTCATGATTCTGAAAGGGTTAAAGAGAAACACATTTACTAAGTGTGGGCGAATGACCTTGTAGGAAACAGTCTGGCACGTGCCAGCAGTTCTTTTTTCCTTTGCGTACAGCTTCTAATGGAAAAGTACTGCCTGCCCTCTGTAAATTATTAATTTCTTCCTGTTATCAGATACTGTTGGTGAAAAGACAAGTGACCACAGTACTGATTGTCTGGATTAAATGAATGCCCACTGATACCCTTTAAACCTTACATATGTTTTCATCTACTTTCTACTGAGCTCAGCCTTGCACTAGGCAAAAGATTATTACACACTTTTAGCAGCTCGCAAGTAATAAGCCATTTCTGCTTCATTTTAGCTGCTGACTTAGATGAATGACTTCATCTTACTTACAACCTTCAGCTGATCTAAGATGTCAAACAAACTTTAAATTAGTATATAGTCAGGCTTGTGTGAACCTGAAAACAAGACAAGGTTGAGATCCTTTTCATTAGCCAGAACTTTTTTATATTACTAAAGTCAAAGTTTGGATACGTTGGGAACAGAGACAATAGACACCTCTTTAGTCAAATGCTAATAATCATTATCAGTGTCAAAATCCAGTAGAGACAAGGTGGGTAAGGTAATATCTTTTACCACCTTCTGTTGATGAGAGAGACAAGCTTTCAAGCTACAGGGAGTTCTCGTTGTCCTGAAGAAGAGTTCTGTGTAGCTTGAAAGCTTGTCTCTCTCACCAACAGAAGTTGGTACAATAAAAGATATTACCTCAGCCACCCTGTTTTTCTAATATCCTGGGACCAATATAGTCCAACAAAGGAAAATAATGCTCAGCACATTTTATAAAACCTAGCAGGATTATGGATCCTGGTAATTAGTAATAATGTCATAAGCAACAAAGTGCACTAGCTCCAACTTTTAGTATACAGGGATCCATTCACAAAAGTTTATATACCAAGTACAAGCATGAGGTATTTATAGAGAAAAACACATAACAGACCCACCAAATGGCCCACATTGTTCAGCATTGCTACATCACAGATTGCTATATTTAACTCCCCACCATAGACTAGTTCAGAAGGTACAGTATGCAAGTCAGTAATGGAGAGCAGCTGTCCAGAAAGGTCTAATCTATTGAAAATTACATTTAGGCTTACCCATACAGGCCAGAAAAGTGTTCCAAATGGCAGCTGAATACATTAGAACTAGCAGCAGACTGACCTAACCCTCCACAATTGTCTCACATCAATTTAGAGGCTTATGCATAACATTTATGTCTAGAGTTACTGAAAGTATAGCTTCAAATCCCAATGGGGTCAATTCAGTACTGTGCCCCTATGAAGAAAATAAATAATGGGGAAGAATCTTCTGGATGGGGCTGTCAAGAGAAACTTCAAAGTTAAAATGCAAATTGAGTTAAGCATCTACTGGATTTCTCTATTTGCCCTTTTAAAAGTTCATTATCCTTGTTATGAAAGCCTCTGGCACTACCTGTGAGAGACTAAAAACCATCACATGGTGTGCCATTATTTGACATCGCTGATAAAATGGATTACATGGGACTGGTCTTGTAGTATGTGACTTGTAGTCAGTCAGCGCTGATGTAAGCAAAAGAGACATCGCTATCTTCACTGGAATTACACATGCTTGTGCCAGTGATGAATTAGGTCAACATGTTTTGCATTGTACTCTGAGTTAGTAAAACAATAACAACCACCAAAATCCAAAAACCACCTGCAGGTATGTTGGGCCAAAGAACTTCTAAAAGAAGATGGAACAGAACAATTGTTCCTACACTGCTGCTTGCTGCTAACGAGCAGCAGATTTGGAGCCTCTTCCTGCATCTCTGGGTCACTTGAATAATGCTTAATTCTGAACTGAAATCAGTTCCATTGACTTCAGTGGGACTATTCATGAGCAAGAGTTTGCAGAACTGGAACCGCTATGCCCTTGGTACTATTGCAAAAATTGAGAAAATAATGTTTTGGCTAGGAAAATTGTGGTGAAAATCCCCCAGATGTACTATGCAGACACAGAAGCAATAAATCTGGTTAGTGTTCATATTATTCATTTGTCCATATCACTGAACCAGCATAGGATCTGGCACAATTTGCTGGCAACCTTTGCTCAAGAGATACTCAGATTTAGGACAGCAGTGAAATTGCATGTGGAGGACAATGATATCTTGGCAGACTACATGGAGGAGCTTGAACAGTTCTTCATATATCTGGTTCTAGCTACCGCTATTAATCTCACTGGGCATAAGCACTAAATTTAACCTCAGATAAATAATAAATAATACTTATAATACAAACCACTATAATAATTGTCACCTGTATGGAACTGAGAGATCTAAACTCAACATCACTCTTGCTGGCAGAGAGGTCAAAAACTAAATGGACATGGAGCTACCCGCTCACCGTTAGAGTTAATCCCTCCAGGTCAGGTTTGAGGCATATACCTAAGGCACTATGGGAAGCTTGCACCTCCATTGCTGTACCCATTCTGAGCATAAATGGAGGATTAGTGTCTCCAAGGCTGTAAATCTGGTATCTTCCATGTGCATTAAAACACTTTGGATGGGAACTTGTTAGGGAAGAGTCTGGGGAAGTCGTTTTGCTGGCTCACATTCTGTAGAACATGAACCTCCAAGCAAACCAGAAAGTGTTGGTTCAATGTCAGCTCCTGTGAATGGGTTCTCTTGAGTCTAGTACACTTTAATCACATGAACTGAAGACTGCAATGTTTGTTCACCCTTGATTAAAATAACCCACCTGTAGTGAGGACTCCTTGGGCAGCAGGAAGATAGGAAGCTGAGCATGTCAGTAGCAAGAGTGAATAACAGGCAGAGGGGATGTTGCCTTCACAGAGTCATTAGAATATTGTAGCTACCTTCTCTATTGCTTGTCTGCACTGATCACTGGAGAAATTAGTGATGGGATGATTAAGATAAACGCTGCTACTGGTATCTGGTACCATTCTTTACCCCTTGCTTTGAACAAATTCAAAATAAATTAGAAAGCAAAGGAGACCCCACTGTATTGTATTGTCGCTGTCACAAGAAGTTACTGTTAAGCTGTTTACAGACTCCACAATAAGTAACGTATTTGACAGGAAAGAATAAGTGCTGCCAACACTGATTGTTTCAGATTTCAAGGGCAAATTTGAAACTGTACTTTCACAGTGAGGGAACATAGCTCATTGGAAGGATGTTCCCATAAACACTTTGGGAGATATGACAATCTGTCTGCTGGCACAATGCATCAGCAATCCAGTAACGCCTACCTGGCTCATGTGGGAGGGTGAAGAGTTTCAGGTGTACAAAAGGGAAGAAAGAAAATGAAAGAGGCCAAACAGGAGCAAGGAGGAAAACGAACCAACGGTGAAAATAAAAACAATCAGAGCAGCCTGGAGCACTTACTCGTTGTAAGAAAAAGGGAGTTATGGCAGCAGTGTCCTCATCCAATGGGTGAATGAACCTCAGAAAGCTCCGAGGTCCCAAGAAGTTCAGGCAACTCTTCTTAAGTGAATACTGAGCTTCTTTTCTTACCCTTCTTCCCACCCACAAACAATGATATTGTTCTAGGTGCAACCTAATACCTACCTGCCTGCAGAGCTGTTCTCTTGTCCCCATGAGTGACATCTTTTATCAAAACAATAGTATGAAGGGAATCTCTCTCCCCTTGCCTTTCTTCTTTTCCTCTCTATCAGCTATAGTCCTCTCTCTAGAACTTTGTTTCCTGTGTCTATAGTAAAACCCTGTCATCCCGGTGCCAGCTGCTCCAGTCTGCTGCCTTGAGCTTCTATGTTCCTGTTCAGCTTTCCATGTTGCTTCCTCCATTCAGAATCCTTCAGGCTTTCATTGTGCATGTATCCAGGGAGAGTCAGAGATCTCTGTGTGTGAACAAAGCACTGGGCAAGCATTCCAGGCAGAGACAATATTAGTGGAGGGCCATCAGAGCAGTGAAAGAGAAAGATAAGGATCAGGTAAGAGAGGTGCGAGAAGAATGCAAATCAGCATCTGTCTCTTTGGAAAGGAAATTTCTTTTTGAGAGTGAAGAGAGAACAGCTGGCAAAGCAGAGAAATGGCATGGTTGAAACTTTTCTGTTAAAACTTTCTCCAGTGGAAAACTAGATTTTTGACAAAATGCTAATTTTCACAGACAGTCTCTGTTTTCCTCAAAAATTTGGTTTTTCATCAGAATATCTGTTTTTTAATTGAATTTAATTTTGGGGGGAGGGAGGAGCAGTTTTTGGCTGAAATGTTTCAGTCTTCAAGTAAAAATGAAAACTGTTTTCATTTTTTCAACAAGACGACAAACATTTCTAAGGAAACGTCTTAAGTCCCACCACTCCCTATTTCCATCCAGCTCTAGGAGGTGGCTGATCAAAGCTAATGTACCTCGAATTCTTGCAGCCAACTGCTCACAATCAATCTACAAACCAAGAAGTACTTGCAGAATGTATATGGAACATCATTTTGAAGGACAAATAAAAGTGAGAAAAATGCAAGCTGTTTGTGTTCATGGATAATTCATGAACAACAATAACAAAATTTGGCAGATAAATTATTCTTTACAGATTCTACGCACAACACTATTGCAAACATTTCCATTTTCTGGAGCACAACATGCTGAATCTCCTTTTTTTATATCTACCTTTACTCAAATTTACAAAGAAACAGGGTTGTCTCCTTTCTTATATAAAGGAGTTTCCTCAGCCCAGCATGCCTTGCCTGCATAGGTAGCCTTTGTGAGATCATTATTCTAGATGGCTTAATTTTTCACAGCAAATAATAAAAATGAAGGTGAACATTGGGGGTTTGTAGCCCTTACACAGAGTCAGTGCTCACATGTGTTAACTCTTTGGACTATTCACACCTCAGTATTCTAATGAAAGCTATGCTGCATAGACAACCTGCTCCTGCTCCTGCTCCCATTTAAATCAGTGGCAAAGCTTTCTTTGACTTCACTGAGATGATCAATCCTTAATCTTCCTAGGGCCAAATCCTGCAGTCCACTCCCTGCTCAGGTTCAAATCCTATAGAAGTTAATAGGAGTTCCCTGCCTGAGGGCCAGATTGTGCCTGATCCATATAAAAATGTGCAGTCAGAGAAGGGCATATAAAGAGCTTTTTTCTTCTGAGGGTTGTATTATAACCAGACAGAATTTCAGCCCCTGAGCTTTGGGGAGCACAGGGCTGCTGCATCTCTGGCATGCTGAAGGAGGAGAATCTATTTATATGACCCTCATCCACATAGCATCAAAAGACATCACAATTATAAATTATTTTTTTGCTCACATCACCCCTCTGAGGTAGGGAAGTATTATTCGTATGTTATAGATGGGGCACAGAAAGACTAAGGCCCAGATTTTAAAATATTTTTAGATCATTGCACTTAGTGTGGCTATGCCAAACTGATTTAGGAGCCTAAATTTCATTTTTCAAAAGGGATTTAGGCACTTTGGAGTCTAAATCCCACTGGCACATGATGGCATATATCACATTAGTAGATGGGCAAGTGAATGAGCCTCTGATGGTGTGGCTGGTGTGGTTGTGTCCTGTGATGGTGATGCTAGAGTAGACAGGGGGACAGAAAAGGCAACAGCGTTTGGTCCTGTGGTGTGGTGTGGTGTGTAGTCGCTGGTGACTATTTGCTTCAGGTTGGGGGGCTGTCTGTAAGCAAAGATTGGCCTGCCTCCCAAGGCTTCTTAGAGTGGGGATCGTTTTCTGGGATAGGTTGTAGATCGTTGATGATGCGCTGGAGAGGTTTTAACTGAGGTCTGTATATGATGGCCAGTGGTGATCTGTTATTTTCTGTGTTGGGCCTATCCTGTAGTAAGTGACTTCTGGGTACCCATCTCACTCAGTCAATCTGTTTCCTCACTTCCCCAGGTGGGTATTGTAGTTTTAAAAATGCTTGATAGAGATCTGGTAGCTGTTTGTCTCTGTCTGAGGGATTGGAGCAAATGAGGTTGTATCTTAGGGCTTGGCTGTAGACAGTGGATCTTGTGATGTGTCCTGGATGGAAGTTGGAGGCATGTAGGTAAGTATAGCGGTCAGTAGATTTCTGGTACAGGGTGGTGTTTATGTGACCATCACTTCTTTGCTCTCTCTTATCCAGGAAGTGGATCTCTTGTGTGGACTGATCCAGGCTGAGGTTGATGGTGGGGTGGAAATTGTTGAAATCTAGGTGGAATTCCTCAAGGGCCTCCTTCCCGTGGTTCCATACGATGAAGATGTCATCAATGTAGCATAAGCAGAGGAGGAGCACTAGGGGACGAGAGCCGAGGAAGTTTTGTTCTAAGTCAGCCATAAAGATGTTGGCATACTGTGGGGACATGCAGGTATCCATACCAGTGCCTCTGACTTGAAGGTATAAATTGTTCCCAAATCTGAAATAGTTGTGGGTGAGGACAAAGTCACAAAGCTCAGCCACCAGGTGTGCCATGGCCTCATCAGGGATATTGTTCCTAACAGCTTGTCGTCCATCCTCGTGTGGAATATTGGTGTAAAGAGCTTCTATATCCATGGTGGCAAGGATGGTGTTTTCAGGAAGATCAACAATGCATTGTAGTTTCCTCAGGAAGTCAGTGGTGTCTTGAAGATAGCTAGGAGTGCTGGTAGCGTAGGGTCTGAGGAGAGAGTCCAAATAACCAGATAATCCTGCTATAAAAGTGCCAATGTCAGAGATGATGGGGCATCCAGGATTTCCAGCTTTATGAATCTTGGGTAGCAGATAGAATACCCTTGGTCGGGGCTCTAGGAGTGTGTCTGTATAGATTTGTTCCTGTGCAGTAGCAGGGAGTTTCTTGAGCAGATGGTGTAGTTTCTTTTGGTACTCCTCAGTGGGATCGAAGGATAATGGAGTAATGTAGTGTTGGAGAGATGTCTGGCAGCCTCTTGTCCAGAATTTGCCCTGTTCATGATGACTACAGCACCTCCTTTGTCAGCCCTTTTAATTATAATGTCAGAGTTGTTTCTGAGACTGTGGATGGTGCTGTGTTCTGTACAACTGAGGTTATGGGGCAAGTGATGCTGTTGCAATTTCAGCCTGTGCACGTCTGCAGAAGCACTCGATATAGAAGTCCAGTCTGTCATTTTGACTGTTAGGAGGCTTCTATCCAGAATTCTTCTTCTTGTAGTGTTGGTAGGAGGTTCCTGTAGGTCAGTGCTCTGTTCAGTAGTGTGTTAAAAATATTCCTTGAGTCGGAGACGGCGACGGCGACTGCTTAGAATGAATATAAGGATTCCTCAACTGTAGAACATGCAGGTCAAAGGTTCATTGAGGAGGTAAAATTTTCACTTTTTAAAACTTTAAATTTAAAGGAGTCAATTTTGAAGGGGGCTTCCACCCAACTTCCAATCAATGTGGATGTAATCTATGTCCTTTAAACACCAAAGAATTTGCAAATGGACTTTGACTACATCACATTTATTTTCACCCATACAAGCAAAGCCACAGGGACAAAATGCATCTAAAAATATAGGTCAAAGAAATTTGCAGGATTCCAAAGAGGGGAGGAGAAAGCATTTTAGTTGCACTGGTATAATTTTCTTTCAAATGAATTAAACCATACCAAAAAGACAGTGACCTGGAACTTTACAGGGATGATTTACCCATATTGACACCTTGCTTTTTAAACTCAGTTAAAAGAACTTGGGTCCTTTAAATTAGATCCACAACATAGAGAAGGCTATTTTCCACAAGTGATTTCAGTTAGTAAAATAAGCAACACTGTTTAGAAATGCAATCCCATTTAAAATGCTGTGTTCTTAACTAGTATACAAACATTTAATATGCCTAGCTATAATGGTTTACTTAGTCACAAATAGTAGAATTTGGAACAACAGAAAATCCATACATAAAACAGCCACTGTATAGATAGCTACAGTCTTGATTTGTTTTCTTTTCCCTTTTAGTTAGGTTTTCTTCAAGCTCCAGCCATTAACTCTGTTTTAAAACAAATTGTCCAAGGCTTTTCTTTGATAATGGTTTAATTTTAGTTTCTCTTCCACCCCCCAAACACAATTAACTTCTATGCCTGGTATCTCTCATCAGACTTTCCTGTGTCCCCTCACTTGAGCGGCCTCCAAAGCAGGTTCATTTAACACCCACAAAGTTCTAACAATAGAAATCCTATCCTTACTTATCCAGCTTCTCTCTGCACATCAGCTCATACGGAGAGCTCCAGCTTCCTGTTCCACTTACAACAAAGCTATCAGGGGCTGTGGGCAGCAGTGCTTCTACAAAACTGCTTAATCCAGTCCTAACAATTAAAGAATGGACCAAGGACATACCCCTCTAACAGGAGTGAGACTACTGCTGCTACCTTTTAAGAGGGTATAAATATGCTGCTAAGACTGCTGCTTGAGGTACTGATACTGGCTCTGGCTTGGATGCAGCAGCCTTTCCTTTTTCTCTTCTTCCCAGGAAATAGAAGAGCTAGTTATTTTGGGCACCAACCTAGCCCCACCAGAGTCAGACATAGCCCCATTATGGGCCCTCCCCTGCCATTATCTGCATCTAAAACTCCCGAGGATCTCAGCATGTAGAGACAAGATGGAGTTGCTGCTCTTCCACATATGCCACTAAAGGCATCTTGAGATGCTATTTTTTTACTGCTGTAAATAATAATTGTTCTTTGTACTCGTATAGTGCCTTCCATCTGTTGGTTTCAAAGCACTATGCCGTAGTCTGACATTGTACACAATACATAAGCCTTCCATCACCTCTATGATACGGGTAGGTAAATGTTACTATTTCTATTTTTACAGATGGGGGAAAACTAAGCAGATTCTGAGACTTGCCTAATTCCTCAGTGGGAGTTATATCAGAACCAGGATTAAATTTTCAATTTTCAGATGAAGTCAGTGGTGGCTGTAGGGGCTTAACACCTTTGAAAGTCAGGCCTCTTCCATTTACAGATTTAACTTTCAGAGCCCAGGTTTGAAAAATTTGACCCCTATTTACGGGTGAAATATTTACTTCAGGCATGACTCCATGGCCTGCTTAATATCACAGTGAATTTGATACCATGTGGCCTAACTTTCTCTGTTTACAAAGCCAGTGCAAATGCTCAGAATATGAAATAATAGAAAACTTTACACTGAATGAAATTCTCCCTGTCGAATGGGCCAGTTCAAGGCCCATGTGCGACTGAAGTCCCACTTAAGCCAATCAATTTTATGGATGTAAGTAAGTGTTCCAATGGCCTTCTGTGCAGGGATGAATTTCACACACAGAGACTCAAACTTCCTTGATACTCACCAGAGTTACTGTAGTTAGGTCAGATTTCTTTCTGCTAATATTGAGGCCACAGTTAATGCTAAAGACTCTGGCACAGAACTTGCTGATCTTGAGACTTGCTGAGACTCTGCAGTTGCCAGTGACTTCAGTAAATGCCACTGGTGCTCTGCATCACTCAGCATCAAGTCTAACATTGCAAAAATCAGTAAGATAATCAGAGCGTGACTATAAAAGGTATTTAGGTGCCTAAAGATGCAGCTAGGCACCTAGTAGGATGTACATCTAAGTGATATGGAAAATCCCACTAGGCACCTATCTACATCTTGGGTACAGAGAAATTTCATTTACCTTTAAAAATCTGATCCATCAGGACTTCTCATGCAGCAGAAATTTAAAACAACATTTTCACCTCCAAGGATCTCATCACCTGCAGATTGTGGAGGCTTTAAATTCCCTGATTTGCTACAACGTGATATTTAATATGAAACAAAATATATATTCTACCTGCTATACGTGGACCATATGCCTTGTGTGTGCGTGGTTCAGTAGACGAGGCATCTCACTCGGAGTCAGATAACCTGGCTTCTTTTCCTGGCTCTGTCATTAATCTGCTGTGTGATGTTGGGGAAGTCAGTTCACTTCTGTCTCATCTCTTTAGTTTGTAAAGCTCCTGGGGGAGGAACTGTCTCTTATTATATATTTGTACAGGCCCTAGCACAATGGGACACTGATCTCATTTGCAGTCTCTCAGTGCTTGTATAATATGACCACTACCACTAGTAATAATAATCTCCCAATAAACCTAATGAGACACCTGATTGCACATTACTGGGGAAAGAATCTGTCAGTTCTATCCCTGTGTTGGCAGCTATTAATTGCCAACATTACAGTGAAGTGTTTCCTTTGAAAATGATTGAACATGAAACTTAGATTATATTGTGCAAATCCTCCTTCACTAATATCATCTTGCTATATCAAAACAACCTACATTATGGGACAATATGGGCATTAAAACTGAAAGGAAACTGATTTTCTGGAAGAAGGGGAAACTTTACTGACCAATTATTTAATGGTGATTTTCTGCTGTGGCTCTGCTCTGGCACAATTTAAGTACTACATTAGTCCTAAGTGCATCAACACGGGAATCTCAAGTAGATAGTAGAGAGGTTATTTTACCTCTGTATTTGGAACTGGTGTGACTGTTGCTGAAATACTGTGTTCTGTTCTCATGTCCACAGTTCAAAAAGGATGTTGATAACTTGAAGAGGGTTCAAAGAAGAGCCGCTGAGAATGATTAAAGGATAAGAAAACCTGCATTATAGTGAGCTCAATCTCTTTAGCGTAACAAACAGAAAGTTAATGGGTGACCTGATTACAGGCTGTAAGTATCTCCTTAGGAACCAAATATTTAATAATGGGCTCTTCAATCTAGCAGAGAAAAGTATAACATGATCCAATGGCTAGAAGATAGAATCTATTAATTTATGAACTCCACCCAAGAAAAATAATTACAAAGGAGTAAATAATAGCAATACTTAAAGAACAAATACATACTAAAATAAACCATCAGTCTAAGGTGAATTGAAATTACCAGCTCAGATTTCACCCTTTGATTAACCTGTTTTCACAGTATAGGACGGTCCAGTGCTTAGGACACAAGGCACACGTTAGGAGACCTGAGTTCAAATATCACAGGCTTCCTGCATGATCCTGGGCAGAGCACTTCATCAAGATTTTTAAAGGTAGTTAGGCATTGTTGCACACTGCTTAAGTGACTTAGGAACATAAATCTCATTTCAATATGGATTTAGGCACTTAGCCTAAATCCCATTGATTTACAGTGAGATTTAGAGGTCTAAGGACCAGATTTCAGGCATTAGTACCTATTGATTTCAATGGGTTTTAGGTATGCTTTTGAAATTTCTACTATGCACCTATCTACTTCTGTAGGCACCTAAATACCTTTGAAAATCTAGTCCCTAGACTACTAAATCACTGCTGAAAATGAGATTTTTGCTCCTAAATCACCTAGACCTTGCAACGAGTGGAGCCAATGGCTAATTGCCTTTACAAATCTATACTTTAGCATTTATGTGCCTCATTCCCCATCTGTCAAATGGAATGAATAGTATTTTCTAATCTCACAGGGGTATTATGAGGATAAGCACCTTAAAAATACTGTGAAGCATTCAGATACTATAGTAATATGTCATAGGATCATAGAATATCAGGGTTGGAAGGGGCCTCAGAAGGTCATCTAGTCCAACCCCCTGCTCAAAACAAGACTAATTCCCAACTAAACTGTCCCAGCCAGGGCTTTGTCAAGCCTGACCTTAAAAACCTCTAAGGAAGGAGATTCCACCATCTCCCTAGGTAACCCATTCCAGTGCTTCACCACCCTCCTAGTGAAAAAGTTTTTCC
>NC_133773.1:116698619-116776438 GCF_003597395.2 Chelonoidis abingdonii | reverse complement strand
CATATCCAGCATCTCGTCCACTGTAACCCCTAGGTCCTTTTCTGAAGAACTGCTGCCTAGCCACTCGGTCCCTAGTCTGTAGCAGTACATGGGATTCTTCTGTCCTAAGTGCAGGACTCTGCCCCTGTCCTTGTTGAACTTCATCAGATTTCTTTTGGCCCAATCCTCTAATTTGTCTAGGTCCCTCTGTATCCTATCCCTACCCTCCTGTGTATCTACCACTCCTCCCAGTTTAGTGTAATCTGCAAACTTGCTGAGAGTGCAGTCCATGCCATCCTCCAGATCATTAATGAAGATATTGAACAAAACTGGCCCCAGGACTGACCCTTGGGGCACTCCAATTGAAACCAGTTGCCTACTAGACATGGAGCCATTGATCACTATCCGTTGAGCCTGACATCTAGCCAGCTTTATGTATCTTAGTTTATAGAATCTTAGCTTATAGATACAAGTATCTTAGCTTATAGAATCATCAATATCAGGACCAGATCCTGAACTGAAGTAGCAATACTGAAGTCACCAGCTGAGGATGTGACCCATAATGTCCATCATATATAACAACATATTAAACTATTCCAGATTACCCACAGATAGAATAAAATTAGTTTCAGAAAAATGCAAACTGCTGGATTCTAAGTCATTTTTGGAAAATCTGTCCTTGTCATGTAAGTGTCAAAATGGGAGCTAGACACTTTTGAAAATCTGGCCTTTACACAACCTGTGTACTGAATATTGATTTGCTTCCTGGCTAATTTTACAGTAAAATATATTTAAATCAGGAGATTGAAAAAAAATCAAGGGTCAGGTTCTAGCCTTTGCTCAACAAGGAATACGATTTAGCAAGTAGTCCCAAAGATAATATTTACTGTGGCTTTCCCCTCTTCTGCAGTCTCTCTTAACCAAGTTAACATTTCCTAGTTGCAGAAATACAAGACGTGCATTTCTAAATCTGCAAAGCACCTTGAACAACAAGTAGAGTAGCAACAAAAGCAAGAAAGAAAATGGCTTTATCTCTGTGGCTGAGAAAAGGTCAGATTCTGTACACAAGGGAAAATTTGGAGTAGATCCGCTGAAATCAGAGGAATGACCCCGGAGTTATAGTGTGTAACTGAGATCAGAATCCATCCAAAAGTATAATTTAGTAAGGTGGAGCACTGAGCTCTGTAGCACTGAACAATTTAGACATCCGCGGGCTATGCCGCATTTATGTATTTTTATTTTTTAACATAATAATAGCGTAGTGCTCAGGAACCCCACTCACTGACTAGGACCCCATTGTGCTAAGCACTGTACAAATGCAGAAAAGAAAAACAGTCCCTGCCTCAGAGAGCTTACAATCTAAGTATAGGACAAAAGACGACAGATGGATGCAGACAGACGGATGGTTGAGCACAAGGAAGCAATGAGATAATATTGGTCAATCTGATAGACGGCTGGTGTGGTGAGACTACAGCCTAACAGTTGACAAGTTTTTTTGTAGGCATCATGGCAAAGGAGTTTTAAGGAGGGTTTTGAAGGGAGTACAAAGAGTTAGCTTTATGGATGTTTACAGGAAGCTCCTTCCGAGTGTAAAGGGCAGCATGGAAGAAAGCACAAAGGTGCCTGTTTGAAAATGTAACCAGTGGGAGATGAAGGCTGGCGTTACTGGCCAATTGGAGGCAGAAGTCAACTTTTTAGTAGTGAATGAGATATGATAAGTAGAGGGGATAGGTCATGAAGGGCTTTGAAAGTGAAGGCATGCAGCTTCTGTTTGATACGATAGGCATGGGGAAGTGGTGAAGGAATACAAAGAGAGGGCTTACACTGTCTAAGGGCATGTCTTCACTGGCAATGTTAAAGCAGCATAGCCTCCAGGAGAGGCATAGCTACCAGCTGTCTACACTTGCACTGGTGCACTGTCTACATTGGCACTTTACAGTGCTGGAACTTGGAGCACTTGGGGTATGGGGGTTTCATGCCTCTGAGTGAGAAAGTTGCAGCACTATAAAGTGCCAGCATAGACAAGCCCTAAGTAACAGGCTGAGAGAATGATCTTTGCAGTAGCATTCTGAATAGATGAAATCAGGGAAGACTGCATTTGTCCAGGTTAGAGAAAAAGATATTGCAGTAACTGCACACAGAGATGAGAGCCTGGACTAGAGTTTTAGCTGTATAAATGGATAGGAAGGCCATAACTTAAAAACATTATGCAGAAAGAATCTGCAAGTTTTATGTACAGCCTGAATGTGAGACCCTTGAGAAGGCATGATGGGGGTGCTGTCTGCAGTGTTTGAGAAAGGTGGTGTAGGGGAGAGCTAGGGGGAAAGATTCAGAGCTCAGCTTTAGCCATATTGAGCTTGAGCTGGCAGCGAGATATCCATGAGGAGATGTCAGAGACCAACCAAGATTTTGTTTTGAACACCAGGAGACAGGACTGGAGTAATTAAAGAGCTAGATCTGAGAGTCATCAATGGGAAAAAAGGAGAAGAGAGAGCAAGGAGGAGATGGACAAGAGCAGACAAGAAATCATCAAAGCTGATGGACTGGAAGTCACAGAAGGCCCAAGTGACAGGGAATATGTGTGGGCTGATGGGTAAAGTGAAAAAGATCAGGTGATTTTCAGAGATAGGGGACTCAGCCACAAAGAGATTAGTAAGAAAGAAATGGCTTGTGAAAGCTAACTCAAGTGAGAGGAGGGATAGCTCAGTGGTTTGAGCATTAGCCTGCTAAACCTAGGGCTGTGAATTCAGTACTTCAGGGGTACATTTAGGGAGCTAGGGCAAAAATCTGCCTGGAGATTGCCCCTGCTTTGAGCAGGGGGTTGGACTAGATGACCTCCTGAGGACCCTTCCAATTCTATGAATAGCCCTTTTGATAAGTGGAAGTTAAACCAGAAATGCAGGTCAAATGAAGATGTGAGGTGAGGAAATGTGCAGCTAAGGGCTGATAGATCATCAATATAGAAGCTGAAGTCACTCAGGATGAGTGTGGGAGATCCAATACAAAGTTGAAAAAATCAAAATGAAATGTTTTGATCACCCCAAAATGAAAAATTTTGCAGAATTTTCCTTCATGGAGAATTTTGCAATTTTCTATTTTTATTCTGATTTGTAACGAAGCTAAATCTCAAAATCTTTTGTGAAGTAGAACTTCCATCCTCTACACAGCAATAGCTGCAAGTCAGACAGTTCTTTTTGCATCCGATCCTGCTTTTCCACATTTATCTGACACCAGATTGCTAAACAATGTGTACACTCTTTTGTCTATTTAAAATCCCAAAATAGTTGCTCAAATTAATCTTGAAGCTTATTGACCCATTCAGCATAGTGACAGCTCTCACATTTATCTCTTAAGCATT
Organism: Chelonoidis abingdonii; assembly: GCF_003597395.2. Taxonomy (NCBI): domain Eukaryota; kingdom Metazoa; phylum Chordata; order Testudines; family Testudinidae; genus Chelonoidis; species Chelonoidis abingdonii. The sequence goes on along the minus strand of NC_133773.1, from coordinate 116,773,101 downwards.
CCTTGGCAAGGCTGAAAATGAGAAAGACAGTTCCACTGGAGCTCTCCATGAAAAAGTTTCAGATTTGTGTGGGAGACTAATACCATGCAAACAAATCCTGACACTACTTGATTATTGTCTTGACGTTGGAGATTCAAGTCACTTAGAGATCTGAGTCATTTAGCTGTGATAGAATGGCCCAATTGCTTGCCAGAGGCACTTACAATCCTCAAGCTAAGCAACATATCATTTGTTCTCAATTAAAAATGGCATGATCCCTTCCAGAGGGCAACAGACCTTCCCTCTTCAGAGCCATCAAATCTTAGAGTGGAGCATTGTAATCAGCTTCCACTTCCTTATGGGAAGTCTTAAATCAGAGCTGATTTAAACTACGTGATCTACTAAAGATCATTGTAGTGATGCAACATCATTGAGACTTGCCACACATCTTCACCACAAAGATATGGCCTAGGTATGATAAAGAGATATCAAAATAATTTTCTTTCATGATAACTTAGATGGTGATAAGAAGTGATACCAAAGGGATACCAAACTTTGCTCTATTTCAGGAAAGCCATCTGTGAGAAGCCAGTGAGTTTAGACAAATACACACCCAGAGATTCCACATGTTCAAGCATATGCAGATCCTTGAAAGGCCTTGAATTTGAAGCAACCTGTAAGCTCATTTAAGATCCTATTATTCCACAAGAAAAATAAACATTTGAGCTATGGTTATGCAATCTGCATTTCTCTCTTTACTACCTCCTTCATCGCAATATCATCACATGAATTTTTCACTCTTCATTGGGTAATCAGTCACCTAAAACTAAACATTTACACTTCTGAATTGTTTCAAGGCATACATTTTTATTTAGAACAAACACATATTGTTTCACAATCCACAAAGATGAAGGATATCAATGTTTTCTGCTGCCAAAGAAGCAATTTCATAACTGATCTTTGTCGAAATTGCAGTGCAATCATTGCCCTTTTTGAACAGTTTGTGTTGGCCAGACTAAGAAAAGGAATCCATGAGCAACAGAAGCAATTTTCTATTTGCAGTGTTCAGCTTGACACTTCATGAACTGGCTGTGTTTCATAGCATGGGGTCACTTCACGTTCTATTATCTGGGCACTGCAACTATTGCTTTGCACAACAAACAAATAATAGAGCCCTTGTTTTTCATAGCATGGTAGTTTCATTGAACTTCTGTTCTGCAAAATCCTGCCACATCTCCAGGGAAAATAAATTTTCAAAACAAATCAATTTCACCTCTCAAGGACCCACTGCTGGGCCACTCTTTTAATACTCTACTTGTCCTACTTGACTGGATCAAAAGCACTTTCTTCTTAATCTTTCAGCATAAGTTTGACAGTTTTATGGGGAAGGGTAGCCTTGTGCCAACTTTACTTTTCAGTAACACTTTTACCAACATCCCCATTGTTATCTATAATAACCTGTTCCATCAAAAAACTAGTCCCTGACAAGTACAAACAAAAACATTGCACCTTCTGTAGTTTACTTTTTCCCCAAAAAGAATGCTCAAGTTCACCTTTCCTTGGGTTTTGACTCAGACTCACACAAGGACTTCTGATGCCCTCTTCTCTCTTAGCAACTGCAAACAAATATTTTGGCTCCTTTATTCATCTACTCTCTGCTCCAGAGATAACTGTAAAAGCCTCTGATCTCCTCCAGACCTCCACCCATCTGGTAAGTGCCACCAAAATCCCCATCTAGTCTGTTCAATTTCACTGGCAGTGGCAAACAAATGTTCCTACTTACATCTGCTCCACTGGTAGCTTCATGCAAAGGCCTCTACTCCTCTCCATAAACAAAGGCCCCCAGTCCAAGTGGCTGCAGAGTTCTCCACTTTAAATGTTAACATATTGAAAATAATATTTCTTAGCTGTTTAGTATCAAGAAGTGGCTTCATTCTTGCTGGGAGCAAAGTGTTGCAGTGAGTAAAATCATCATTGGACCTCACAGACAGTAGTGGATCTTGAACAGTTAGGGGCAGGGAGACAATTAATTTCATGTAAATATTCAGATCCTCTCCAGGTATCTGGAAAATATTTGCAGATCTTGAAAGTCTGATGAATTTTAGCGGAAATTATTCTTCATTTGAAAATTCACAGTATTATTTTCTGTTTGTTGTTCTCCTTGTTAAAATGTTAGTTATTTCAGAGAGCAGAATCAGTATCATTTGACTTAAGTGGCCAAATCACACAACAGCAGTAATGATAACAAAGTAGAAGCAAACAATCTATAATAGCATGAAAATTTTTCATCCAGATTAGTCAGCAGATACAGATAGATAACAAATACATGCAAAGAAAGGCAAGGAGCAGTGTTGTGAATGACTTTCATACACACCTCCCAGTGCTATTTATTCAAGGGTGGAGGTAGGGATGAGTTTGATTCTGTTGGAGTCACCACAACAAAGATATAGTCACCTACCCGTTTAAGACACAATGATGGAAACATGGAGCAGAGATGAGACTCAAGGAAGAAACTGTCAATATTGTCATACGTGGTACCAAAGTGGTCCTTTCAAATGTGTACCTCAGTAGGCTCTGCCACTATTATTTTACAATGAATTCAGAACTCCAACATTTCTTTATAGCCACAAGTCCCACCTTTGCACAATCTGTAAACAGCAGAGAAAGCCTGGTGGAAGCTTTATAAGAGGAGATAATAATAAAGGCATCTCATCGTCATCAGTGCATGTGTTGCAGTTCATTGTAAGGTAAATAAATAATGGAAGAGTCAGCTAAGGGATGCAGCTGAAAGGAAGACTTTGTTGCCATGTATAACACATTACTAATTATATTGAGAGGTGATAGGCTCTACAAACCCCACTATGGCCAGGAGGGGGTTAATGATTACACCTGTAGTAGGTGTCAAGAATGGAGAGGGGAGTTAAAAGAACCTGTCTTAGGTCACTTGGGGGCTCATCAGGAAGGGGAGCAGATCTCTGTGCAAGCCTCCCTGAGGACAGGGAGTCCAGGTCCAGAGAGACTGACTAGGTGGCCATTTGTTTGAAGTCAGGTCCTGAAGTGAAGAGCAGGGTCCTGCGAAAGACTTACTGGAGGACCCTCTTGAGTTCCTTGTTTGTCCTCATTTGGGGACTTTCTGGAAAGTGTGGAACTTGAAAGGGTCTTAGCTGGAGGATCAAGGCTCTACAACATCTGACTCTGTGAGAGATGGTGGCTTACTGGTGGAGATCTTAAGGCAGGATGAGTAGTGCCACACTGGACTGCAAGGGGTGCTATGGAGGCCAGTCCTATCACAAGGTATTTTCATTTCAAATCTCTGCACTGATTTTAAAACAATCATGCAAAGAGGCATGAGAATAAGAAACTATGGGCAAACAACCTCTATACAAAGGGGGAAAAACTCCTTGATTGCAATAATACATTACTTTTGCAACACTTTCGCAGGGGTCTCATACTACTCACCTGCACATCTCTGTGCTCTTTAAACAGGAGATAAATTCTTCCCATAGCATGACATTTTTCTCTTTTCTCCTTAATCTTATAAATAAGATGCTCATAGGAAGCAATTTCTGTCATGTCAACAGATCAGTCTTTGGAAGTGGGACACACGCGCTTTCCCACTTTACAAAGATCAATCTCTTTGCACCACCAGAGGCAACCACAATTCATTTTTTAGAATACTGCAGAGTTACAGGAACTGAAGACAAATGATGTAGCAAATATAACTCTGACTGCCTGATAGCTTATGATACTAGGCTTTTTCCCTAACATTTTGATCAAAAATTTCTACTATTGAGACATTGCCAAAAATGTGTAAAATTATCACCCTAATTATAACCCAGCCAGTAAACAACATTCTGCAGTAGATACATATGAACAAGTGGCCAGTAAATCCTTTGTAATATTTTAAATTGTAATTTAATTTAGAACTCAGTAATGTAGCCCAATATATTTGACCATTGGGTCCAATTAAAACATACATTTAATTCACACCCTGTCTCTGTCAGATTGAAATACAACACATATGATAAATAAATCCAAATACCAGTAGATACAGTTTTGATATTACATGAGAGGGGTGAAATGTCTGATGCTGAAAGAGCTACAGGAAATGGCTCAGGTGCTCTAGCCAAAAAGTAATGAGAATATCTTGAAAATATGTGAAATCTCAGTTGTTGATTGCTTATAATGATTATGAAAGGGCATGAAATACATGGACATATGTTCATCAGGAATATTTTAATTGATATCTATATATATCTATTTGGCTTACTGCTTTTTTAACAGGCTGATCCCAAATAGTGCAACCTCAGGTTTAGGTTTCTGTTTACAATGCTCACATTATATTTACATTTACCCTTCATGTGTTTCATGTTTCTTACTTTGCTTCCAACTATGCCAAGGAATATGCATTTAAAAACGTGTTTGTCTCCTCACAACCCACCTTCTCCCATTTGGTATTGCCAAATTCACATGAAGTCACAATGCTCTGTTTGTGACAGCATAAAGACTTCCATATTCTCTTATTAACCCAGGACTATGTCTTTCCTATGGGATCAGAAAAAGAGGTCATTGGTAGGACAATTGACTAGATGAAATTCTTGCACAGAGCCTTATCTCCCATCTCTATTACTTGAACTTCTTCCTTTCTGGCTTCCCTGACTCCTGTCTCACCCTCCTCCACTCCATTCAAAACACAGCTGCCAAGATTATCTTCTTAGCCTGTCACTTTGACCTCCCTCTCTCCATAAATCCCTCCCCTGGCATCTCTCTCTCTAGCATATCAAGTTCAATCTTCTTGTCTTTACCTTTAATGCCCTTCATAACTCTGCCCCCCTCCATACTTATCTACTCTTGTCTCCTATTGCATCACCTCATCCACTCCACTAACAATGCCATCCTTGTACGCCCTTTTGCAATCTTCTTCAGCTAATGCCTGAAGCCTCTCTGCTTCCCTTTATGCACGGAATTCCTTCTCTGAAAGAAATCTGCAAGGCCACAACTTTTCCCCAAACTTTCAAATGCCTCTTCAGCGAGCCACCTTTGCTGTTGCACCTGTGCGATATCAGCCAAACGATAGCTAGCATAAGGATTATTTGGGGACAGCCTATATTATTAATGTATAAATAACAAACAATATCCATGTGATTTAGAACTACTGAGCTGGCCATATACTGTGTAACATTTTATTTAAGGCAATTATATGGCTCCCATTATCACAAGTGCCTTACAATCTTTAATGTGTTTATCGTCACAGCAGCTCTGTGAGGTAGGGAAGTGCCATCTTTAGTTTACAGATGGAAAACTGAGGCACAGAGAGACTAAGTGACTTGCCCAAGGTCACAAAGACTGTTGTAGAACAGAAAATTGATCCCAGTTCTCTGAAGTCCAATACTAGCGCCTTAACCACTAGCCATCCTTCTACTCTTTGTAATGACACAACCTTATCACTATTATTCTCCTCTTCCTTTCCTCCTGTTGATACCTCAGTGGTGAATCTTGTTTCAAATTAGTTTGGGCTACATTATGGTTTTGCCACTAGCCCCAGGTTTGAGGAAGCATGCTGTGCTGCTCTAGGAACAGACGAGGAAGCAGAGTGGGAGGCGAAGAATCACAATCTGCCTTCCAGGTTCTCTGTTCTCCATAGGGGAAAAAACATATCCTGTCAGCCCTATGCCTGACTCAGTTTACATCCCTTGGAAAGCTTGTGCAGCTGCACTGACTGGTGCATTCTTTACCTCCACACAGAGGGGGAGTAGCGGCTTTGCAACAGCTGCCTCCACCCTCCGTGCTGACACTTGAGATGCAGGAAGATGGCACAGGGTAATAAGGGGGTGCCTAGCACCTTCCTACTTCCCTCCATAGGAGCTTTTGCTCTTTGCAAGATCTTTAAGGCATAGACCATATCTTCTCATGTGTTAGCACAGTGGCTATTACAATTTGACACCCATCCTAACTGGAACCTTTGCAATGGAAATAAATAGTCTCCTCTCTCTCTGACTTCTGTCTTCCCTGGGAGAACCCAGCCAGTCAGGCTGACCCTTGTTAAAATCAGGCCCAGATTAAAGAATGTTGAGGCCTGGAACACTATGGAAATATCTCCCCATCACCACCTTCCGTAAAGCACTCCTGCCCCACACATATCTTACCCCACAAAGACCCTAGAATGCCTCTCTCACCCCACATATACCACAACAACTGGCCACCAGCCCCGCCACCTCAACTTATTCTGACAGGCTCCACACACATCCCAGCAACCCATATGTCCTACTTAGGGCAGCTCCAACATGTCAGTCCCATCAGCCACAGCCATCCACACCCCCTGTTCACCCTCACTGTCCCCAACATCCCCCGCATTCTCCATTCCCCTCTCCACCCCCAACATTCTGCACTTGCTCCCCACATCCCTCATTCCCCTCACTCCCCACAACATCCCCATTTTTTCCTCATTGCCCCCAACATTCCCCATATTCCCCTTTTTGCCCCCATATCCCACATTCCCCTCACTGCCTCCAACATCTCCCATGCCCCTCAGCCCCCGAATGTGCCTCTCAACTACCCCAACTCATTCCCCTCAATGTCCCAAATATCCCCCACTCACGCTCAAACCCTCTCCACCCAGGCCCCCAACATTCCTCACTCATCCTCTAACCCACCATCTCCACCCAGATTCCCAGGACCTTACCAGTGTCCATCCCAGGAAGAGCCCATCCTAGGTGGGATAGGGTGGCTCTTCCAGGCCCTGGCCTTCTGGCACCACTCTCTCCAATCACCCACCTCACACTCATACAGTCCCATGCTGATGGAGCGGCAGCCAGAGCAAATTTGGGAGCATTACATTGCGACTTGGTGCATAGGGTCACAGCACCGCTCAGTTTTGGTCGATGACCCCCCTGAGATGGGGGCCCTGTGCAAGAGCACTGAGCGCACATTGGATAATCTGGGCCTGGTTAAAATACAGATAAAACATAACTTTGTATCCATTGATCTGTCCTGCTAAATATTTACATGGCCAATATTTTTGAGTTACTGTGGTATGGATCCCTATGCTATAATTTTAGGTCTAGTCTCTGTATAGATATAAAACTATATTATAAGAACACTGGGAAAAATCAGCCAAGTTAATTTCTTTAATTTTTTTTTCTAGTTTGCTCTGATGTGAAAATACTTCTCTGGAGGCCCAATCTAGCTCCCCTTGAATTTAAAAGGAGTAGGATTCGGTTCTTAGTTACTGTGCTCAAGATGGAGCTCCATTTTTTAGAAAGTATATTCTAATTGTCTCATGCCATTCAAACTTTCTCTTATCCTCTGCTTATTATCTGCATCTCTATTGCAAAAAAACCCCTCCCTTCCAGTGCTGATCACACTGCAATCAAACTGTGCTGAGTGAATAGGTCTGCATAAACCTTCTGTGCATTCAGTGCATTGAAACAGTGGTCCCTGAGGACTAGTTCATTGTATACTGTTCCTCTCAGTACTGGCAGCTGATAGAAGTTATAACCTAAAGATTCTGCACAAACTGAAAAAACAAATGTACTAGGAATGGAACCAAGGGAAAAGCAAGAGTAAAGAAAAACAACATGAAAAAAAGAGATAATTGGGAAGGAGGGAATACATTCCAAAGGAAAAAAATGTAGCCTGAGTACAAAAAGGATAAGCCAAAAACAAACAAAACAAAGGAACTAAGTAGAGTAGTTAACCAAATAAGCATAGTAGTCAATCAAATAAGCACAGGATAAAATGGTTGAAATGAAAATGAAGGCAAGGCACTGAAAGAAAAGAGAGAGAGAAAAGAGTGAGCTAAAGGTATAAACAGACCAAATTTGAAAAAAATACTTAAGAAAATGGTCAGAGAAGAATAAAGCAGCTTAAAGAAATAACTTTTCTTCCCACAAGAATTGGGAGGCTATTCTAAACAGTAAAGAAAACAGAAACAGAGTTTGATACAGTGAATAAATTCATAGATTTTAAGGCCTGAAAGGACCATGAGCTCCTGTGTAACACAGGTTATGGAATATCAGCCAGTTATTCTTGTTGGTATTGAGCCTGAAGGGTATGCTTATATTCATTTTGGATGGAATGTGGTTTGTAGGGTGCTTGTGCATGGGAAAGCATGCTGTGGCTCACCACCCTAGGAACATTCTAGAGAAGGCCAGGGGGAGTGAGGTGAGCTCAGCATGTGGAATAGAGAACTATGACCATGTGATAACAAATCCATATATAGAAAGGTTAAATCTGATTGGTTAGAGGTTCATGTTATGTAACTTGTTATGTAAGTGCCATGTGCTATAAAATAGCAAGGGGAGGGGCTCCTCGCTGGAGGAACTCTGCCTGATTTTTAGTACCAAAGGCTCTCCTTTTGTACATATTGAATAAAGCCTTGTTGCATCAAATTAAATCGCATCGAATCAAAGTCCCTTGATTTCTGCCCAGCATCTGACTCTTTGGGAACCACAAAATCCCAACAAGCCCAATAGCTTGTGTTCAACTACTTGAGTTTGACTTTTAAAGAAAAAGGCACAAATATACTGAACCAATTCCTTCTGTTGGCTGTGTGCCCCAAACCATCGTTGATAATGAATTCTCAACTTCACAGCAAGGAGTGTTGTTTGTGCAAAACCAAGGGCAATATTTGGCCCAAGGATCAGAAAATGGCACATATACAAGAGGAGAAATCCAGAATATGTTAAAGAAGGGGACACCACCTTAAAGAACACACAACTGTTTTGGCATAGTTTAATTTTTATCATATTAAAAATGATAGAGTAGAGTGGGGATTTCAAAAGCACTCGGGATTGGCAAACTCTGCTCCCATTGAGATCAATGTGAGTTTTTACCATTAACTTCAATGGGAGAAGAGTTAGGCCAACACTAAGTGTTTTTGAAAAACTCATCTATAATGTTAAATGGTTAGATTACCTGGAGAATATTTCTTATCAAAAGATGTTTCAAAAGTATAAATTATTGAATTGGAACTAAGAGGAGAATTATTTTCTAATTTGTGCATAGAATTTTGTCCTCTTTTCTGTTTGCAAACAAATCTCAAATTCTATTCATTTGTTCATTGTTTGCAAGTATTTCACGGAATGTTTATATTAACATATTTAAATATTTCAGCCTCCAATTTGCTCTTAGAAGGTATATTATTACCTTGTTGTACTTCAGATATCTAATGGTTGAAATGCAAACTGTTTTTATTGGATACATAGGTCACATGATATCATTCCTGTTGCTGATTGGATGATGCACATCTTTGAATCTGAAACTTGATTCATCAGGGTGAAAAATCATTTAAAAGTTTAAACAAGTGATTGTGACCAATTCTTTTGCAGAATACACCCCACACCAACAAGAATGGCCTTAAAAAGGGGGAGGGGGGGAAATAGCTCAGTGGTTTGAGCATTGGCCTGTTAAACCCAGGGTTGTGAATTCAATCCTTGAGGGGACCATTTAGGGATCAGGGAAAACCTGTCCAGGACAGTATTTGGTCCTGCTAGTAAAGGCAAGGGACTGGACTCAGTGACTCTTCAAGGTCCTTTCCAGCTCCATGTGATAGGTAATCTCCATATTTAAAATAAGAGCAATTAAACATGTAATATTTTTGGGTTGCCTATACCATATAACCATCTTTCACAACCTGGGGCTGAATTTCAAAAAAATCCCACAAAATTACATTCAAATAAATCTACACTCAAGGTCTCCATTACCTCTTTCTCCTCTCCATTCCATTGTTTTTACTTGCTTTAAATTTTAGTAGATCCAGAAAACAGGCCTCCCACTTTGAAGCTTATTCCCAGAAAAAATTGCAATGTAATACACAGAGGAAGTTGCAACAGTTTATCATTAAAGCTTTGAGGTCTTTTATTGAGAAGAGACTTTCTGATTCATTCTGAATTGGCAGTCTAGTCTCTCCTATAGACACAGGTTTAAAAACACTCCAATACCCTTGCATTGTGGGTTTTGTGAGTTGTCACTTTAAAACATTCCTTCTCTCATTTTGACACTGTGCAGAAGCTCCAGCAAAGGCATATTTTTTGGTGATAAGACTCACAGGCTTTAGGCACACTGGATTAATGCACTAACCTGTTATATTTGGAGCAGGGAGCTTTTAAAACATGTCTTTATAACTCATCTGAGAATGTTTGCTGGTTCCATCCTAATGGATGCTCATATGCCACAAAAGCTCTGCACAGTTTTGTCTGGTTTGGCTCAAGCAATACCACAGGACTATTACAGCTCAATATTACAATCAAATAGACCACCTGAACTTCATTGTTAGTGAATGTTTGAGCACTCAATCTTAAAATGTGTTTTACATGAGTAGCTGTGCTAGCAAAACTCAAACATTTGAGTGCCACTGACTGCTCTATGATTAGCATCACTTTAGCCGCTCTATGGCCCCAAACTAGGAAGGCATGTGCGTCATTTTGAATGCCTGACTAGTCCCATGTAAATAAATGCTTTGCTAGATCAAGGTCTATGTCTTACATAGGCAACCAGTAAAATTAGCAAGATACTATCCTACCCCATGGAGTCTCTCAATGGTTTTGAAGTCCTTTGAGGGCCTCAGAGACAAGTTCCAAGTATTGTTAGAAATATCCTATGATACATGTACAAATAAGTTAAGGAAAAAAGAAAACTTCGGAGCAGTCTTTGGAAGGAGATTATTTGGCATAAGTAATGTCATATGCAGCACTCAGCCTTGATACAGGATAAATGTAGGTTTTTAGAATTATTGTAAACAGCTGAATTTCTTAATTTGTGGTGCAACTTGGAAGTTTTAATATTTGTTTCTAATTATATTTTTTATGTTAAGGTGCTTACTGCAAACACCAACTCTATACAGAACACACTTTCAAACTGCAGTCTAAAGATTATCTGTATATATTGTCTGTTATAACTATTTAAGACAGGGATGTGTCAGCTGCAGCCATTGACTCAAATGTAACCATGCTACAGATTAAAGAAGCCTGGAGTCTGCTGTAACTTTTGCCAGCTGCTTATGGTCCCCCACAGGCCCATATGCCACCTTGGGATAGGCAGAGTACAATGCACTTTGGATATTCTCCTTCCAACTCCTACTCATTCCTTTCTATCTCCCCACCACTCCTGACATGCATCCTGTAACAGGTATTGTGGGGAAGGAGGCGTAGCAGCTACCTACACTGGCTCTGCACTATCTATACTTTGCTTAAGCTTACTGGGGATTGGTGATGCCTGCATCTTGTGTTGCTTGAGATGTGAATATGCACCCCCGCCAGGAGGATTTTAGCCTGTTTGCTCTTCCTTTAAAGTAAAGTATGCAACAGGGTTTTACCACAGAGCTGGATGTTCTTTGTGTTAATTCTGTCAAAGATCCTGAAAGCTCTAGCAAAGATTTTGTGCATGTATCTGGTTAGCTGCCATAGGCAATTTGTTATTTTTGCTAATGGCTACACTTATCTGAAATTGTTTTGCATCTCTAGACTCTTCATATAGATATGCTGTTTGTGGCATCCTCATTCCCCATTTTATTACCAATATAACAGTTCCATTGCAAAGATTAACTGAGTCTTATGGCCTCTTAATATAAACAGCCTCACAGGAGAAGGGAGAGAAATTGATATAGTTTATCCTTGAATTAAAAATGCTTTAGATGTTACTTTAGATGTTTATTCGGTACATGGAAGCAAGAACAATGCATAAAAATCAGTATGTGATGTCAAAAGAGTATCAAAAAGGCTAAAATAAAACAACATATGTCCGTTTGTCCTTATGTTTTCCTTCTTATATTTACAGATTACTTCATGTGCAGATTGTATAGAAAGTGCCTGCTGCATAGACTATTATAATATTTATGTTATTTATTTGGGTCAAGCGTGCTCATCTCTGTCCAAAACAAAGAAAAAGACAACCCTTGCCCCAAGAACTTAGTCTAAAAGAATGACAGAGAAGGACCAGTTTTATTTATCTTCAGCTCACTAATTGTGGACATTACAGAAAAGGTGAGCTTTGAGGAAGGATTGTAAGATCTGAAATCAGAGATGGGCCTGACCTACAAAGTTCAGATTACAATACAAACATCTTCAAAGTTTTAGGGATGTTTGGATCTGTGGATTTGGATGGAACCATTACTTGAAAGGGGTCAGGTGCAAGGTTGATAGATCTGAATCCACATCAACCCCTAGATTGATAGTGTTTGGACCTGGGGCTTTGGTACGTGCCTGCGGTTTATGTAGCTTGAAGTTTTTGTTTTCTGCATCTTTGCACATCTAAGACATCTGCCTGTCTCAAGAAAGTAGCCACTTTGTTCTCAGAGTTGCTGTAGCTTGTGCGAATTTAATTCGGCCCCTTTGTGTGTATCACACAAACACATACTATTTTGCCACAGGGTCCCAGCCTCATTCAGTGAACAGGATGAACAGTGCTTACTTAACGAGCAGTCATTCAATATTTTGTTTTCTTCTCATTGCTCAATTTTTGGCCCAGGCCTTATTTACCGCATACTATTCAAACCCTGCTCTGAAGACAGAATTCTTAATATCTGCATGGGCTTTTCTATGGGCCTCATCACTATAGTAACGGAGCACTTCGCAAACATTCATTTGTTTTCATAACTCCCCTGTGAAGTGAAGGGGTACTATTATCCCCACTTTATAGTTGGGGAACTGAGGCACAGAGATTAAGGTCAAAAGTATAAAGTAATTTTGGTGCCCAATTTGAGACACCTACGAACCAATTTTTCAGAGTAGTTAGGATTATATAGCAATTTATTTGTTCAAAGTGCAGCTCCCAAGATTTCAGCTGCAGCTGTGAGAGACCAGCAAATCAAACTCCAGGGGTCTCAGGCAGGGCACTCAGAAATACACAATTACTGGCCAACTGTGAAAAGTTTGCTTTCAGTGACTTGCCCAGCATGACAGAGCAACTGCACCCGTTCACATAACAAAGCCATTTACTTCGACATAAAGGGCTCTTAAAATCGATTTCTGTACTCCTCTTCGACGAGGGGAGTTTGGCCAGTAGAACTCATTGGCACAGGTGACCATGCAGAGCTCATCAGCACAGGTGACCATGCAGTCTGAGAATCAAAAAAGAGCTCCAGTATGGACCGTACGGGAGATACTGAATCTGAATGCTGTATGGGGAGATGATTTCATGCTATCAGAACTACGTTCCAAAAGACGAAATGCCAAAACATTTGAAAAAAATCTCCAAGGGCACGATGGAGAGAGGCCAAAACAGGAACTCACTACAGTGCCGTGTGAAAGTTAAGGAGCTCAGACAAGCATACCAGAAAACCAAAGAATCAAATGGATGCTCTGGGGCACAGCCACAGACATGCCACTTCTACACTGAGCTGCATGCAATTCTGAGGGGGGGGGGGCGCCACTATTACCCCACCCAGAACTGGCGCCAGGGTTTCTGGCACCCTAGGTGCTGGGCCATTTCGCCGCCCCGCGCGTGGGTCTCGCGGCTTGGGTGGAGCTGCTGCAGGCATTCCCGTGGAGGGTCCACTGGTCTGCGGCTCCGGTGAGGCCAGCAGACTGTCCGCAGAAATGCCTGCGGCAGCTCCACCAGAGCCGCAAGACCAGCAGACCCTCCGCAGGCACGGCTGCGGCAGCTCCACCAGAGCCGCCTGCTGCCCCCCTGGCAAAATGCCCCCCTCCCCCCCGCATAATGCTGGTGCCCTAGGCGACTGCCTAAGTCGCCTAAATGAAAGCGCTGGCCCTGACCCCACCTCTGACCATGGATTCGGAGGAAGGGGTACTCTCAGCCATGGTTGAGGATTTTGTGGATGAGGAAGATGAGGAGGAGGAGGAGGAGGACGACAACCTTGAGGAGAGCACACAGCACACCGTTCTCCCCAATAACCAGGATCTTTTCCTCACCGTGACTGAAATAGACTTCCAACCCTCCCAAGGCGGTATCCTGGACCATGAAGCCATAGAAGGGACGTCTGGTGTACCTTTGTATATATAATACATGGTTTAAAAGCAAGCGTTTTTTAATGATAAATTTGCCCTGAGGACTTGGGATGCATTCACGGCCAGTACAGCTACTGGAAAAGTCTGTTAACGTGTCAGAGGATGGAGCGGAAATCCTCCAGGGACATCTCTATGAAGCTCTCCTGCAGGTACAGCCTTTGCAGAAGGTTTCTGGGGAGAACCACTCACGCGATGAGGGGAGGGGGTAAAGCAATCATCCCAGAGAATTGGATGGGGCCAGTACTTTGGTTTCTGCTGCTGCACGTTACCACGAAAACCACAGCACTCAATGGGCTTTGCTTTTTTGTATGGGAAAGGAGGGTGCTGTTTTTATGAAGGTTGCAGAAACCGAAAGACTATGGCTTACCATGGCTGTCTGCAAGCTGAATTCTGTTGCCCGGCCCTGCGTCTGTGATCTCTAACACCAAAGCAGCAGGCACTCAATATAAAAGATGCAAAATGTGACCTTGTACCGAAATCACATGTGGTATGTAATGTGAATAGTGTTGTTCACCATGAAAGAGTATACCCATTGTTCTGTAAAATGTATCTTTTTAAATACTTCTCTCCCTTTTTTCCCCTCTGCAGCTGCAAATTTTTCAAGCCTCCCTCCTCCGTCCTGAAGGCTATCTCAGATAAGGTGGCAAAAAGAATGCACGTGCGATGAAATGTTTTCTGAGATCATGAAGTTGACCCTCAATGGAAGAGCTCATCTGAATGAGTAGAAGGACACAGTATCACAGTAAAGGAAAGTGGCCAATGACCATGAGGACAGGAGGGATGAACGTGAGGACAGGAGGGATGATCGAGATGAGAGGTGGTGGCAGGAAGATCAGAGGAGGCAGGATGCAATGCTGGGGCTACTGCAAGATCAAACTGACATGCTCCGGCATCTGGTGGAGCTTCAGGAATGGCAGCAGGATCACAGAGTGCTGCTGCAGCCCCCTTTAACTGCCCTTCCCCATCCCCAAGTTCCAAAGCCTCCTCATCTAGACACCCAAGAACGTGGCGGGGGAGGCTCTGGGGACCCAACCACTCCACCCCAGTGGACAGCCCAAGCAACAGAAGGCTGGCATTCAACAAGTTTTGAAGTGACCTTTTCCTTCCCTCCACCCCTCCTCCCACAACCCACCCTGGCTACCTTGTCAGTTATCTCCCTATTTTTCTAATCAATTAATAAAGAATACATGGTTTTTAAAAGATAGTGACTTTACTTCCTTTGCAAGCAAGCTGTGATCGAAGTGGGGAGGATTGGTGGCTTACAGAGAATGACTCTACCAAGGCTGCGGGTTTTCATCAAGGAGGAACAAACAGAACTGTCACACCATAGCCTGGCCAGTCATGAAACTGGTTTTCAAAGCTTCTCTGATGCGCAGTGCTTCCTAGTGTGCTCTTCTAATCACCCTGGTGTCTGGCTGAGTGTAATCAGAGGCCAGGCGATTTGCCTCAGCCTTCCACCCTGCCATAAATGTCTCCCCCTTACTCTCACAGAGATTGTGGAGTACACAGCAAACAGTAAAAACAATGGGATTTTTTTGCGGTTCCGCGGCGCTCTGGCCATTTTTTCTTTTTTTTCCTTTTTTGCACTTCTGCGGCGCTCCGGACGCTTTTTTTTTTGGCTTGGGGCAGCCGGAGCCACCTTATGATTGCCTTATATTCGAATTCACGTTATTGTGTGGCGTGTTATAGCGGGGTTTCCCTGTATATATACACCAAGCTGGCATTATACTAGCATATTTCTCAAATCTTGGTGTACATGTAGTGAAACGATTTAGGTAATCACTCCGTCTTTTGTATATAATGTATCCCACATCACTTTTCAAGATACTGGATGTATCATTAATATTCTACCAACATTTCCTTATGATTCTTTCCTCATTTTCCCACTAGAATGAATGACCTACATGTGAACTAAGTAAATTAATTCATGATTTCCACTCTCAATTTTAATGTATCCAACAACGAATGTTTCCTGGTCTCCATATTTCTCCTAAGGGATTCCATACATTCTTGCACAATAAAAGCTGTAATCTATAGACTGCTGATAGCAGAGGGACTAGCAGCACAATGCAATTTTATTAACATACAAGGGTTTTAAATGAAGGAATTTTAAATGGATTTAATTGGCTGTTCTCTGCCACTTCCAGTAGCCAATTATAACATTTCTGCTTTGCTCTTCCACAAACTGGACCGCATTTTTTCCTCTCATTTACATTAGTTTCACTCTAGTTTAATGTCATTAACTTCAATGGAATTGTTCTTGAACTGCACATGAGTTCAGAAACAGGCCCAATTTTCTTTTTGTGGTATAAGTTCCTCAGATGGGGCCTGAACGAAGGCTCACTGAAGTCAGTGGGAAAGACTCTCAATGACGTCAACGGGCTGTGGATCAGGCACATAGTGAACCTGGCAAATTTTTTCCATCAGCATTTTTTAGATAGCCTTGAGAGAGACTGTGGTATGGTCTGATTGGTTGAAAAGCTACAAAGATCTGGTGGAGTGGTGGTTAGACATTGTAGGACTAGTGAAACATGATGAATATTACCTACCAAGCAAGAAGAATCAGCAGCCTGCAAACAGGGCCAGTTCTTGGTGAAGCAAGGAGGACAATCGCCTTGGGTGCCAACTTCCAGGAGGCACCATCCCCTCTATGACTTTGCTCCCAACTCCTCTAATTGCCTGGCTTTTATTAATTATTATTTTGGCTCAGCTGTTCATAAAGAAGGGGAAGGGGCAGTGGGACCAAAAATGTTTTCCAGCCTGTCCAGCAAAACAGCTAGGGCCTCTCCAGCCTGCAAAGTAGTGACATGAAATAGCAGTATTATTTATATGTATGATTTGTATTGCAATAGCACACAAAGGCTCTGATCTGGATCAAGACCTAACAGTACTAGGTGCTACACAAACACACAGGATTGATGTCTCTCTCTATCCAGTCATCAAATACTAGGACTCAGTAGCTCTGTAAGTGCAGTTAAGGTTTTATTGTGTCCATCGCTACCCTGCTCAGGCTCCAGCAAATGCTTCAACAAAACATTTAAGCATGTGATTTAACTTCAAATGCAGTTGTTCTCAAGGGGAGCTTCTGCTTTTGTGCATTCTTGAAAATATGGCCCAAAGTGTTTAAACTAGAAAACTTTTTTGATTTTATAACTTCAGGGGATATTGCTAAGTATTTAGATGCAAAATTTGGCCTCTGGTGAAACTGTTGTAATCTGATGAGAAATGTCTCCATGATTTTAAGTATCAATATTTAAAAATAAACTTTTCTGTATACAAAAAATTTTAAAGTTAGTAATCCTTAATTAATGACTCAAGTATTTTTCTTTTGCTCCTGTAGAGGTTGCTATTCCTCCAGCAGAGGGCGCACCAGTTAACTAAAAACAACTTCAGAAATGGTTGAATCATATTTACTGCATAATTTACTGTATGATTCTTGTGATAGCTTTCAGATAAATTATTCATTTTTTCCATTATTCACCAACTTAGTGCTGGTGGAATAATTCACAAATGTATTAGTCACAAAATTTATTCAATGAGTGTCATGATTATTTAATATAAAATATTTGACAGTTCTATTCACCTTCTTCCGTTTTTATTCCCAGAACGGCGCAAAGCACCTTCCATGACATGTAAGGCAAATAAAAAGATCAACAATCTGTTGTCATACTGACTTGTGTGTGCAATAACAAAGTGCACGATCCAATGCTTGCTGAAATTAATGGGTGCATTCTCATTACCTTCAGTAGGCACTGGATGAGGACCAGGATGAAAATGGAAATGCCAAATGGAAAATGTCAAAACTACGGTTGTCACCCATACACAGCCAACAGTCAACTACCGTCACTGAACTGGTATTTGAGATACCACATATAGCCCATATTCTAATCAAAGTTGAACTGCTATATGTCAGACACCACAGCATGATAACTATTGGTAAATGTTGACCTCCAATAGTGCCAATAATAGCAAGGAGAAATGTTACAGTCAGTCTAAGAGGCTATTACCAGTGAAGTTTAGGGCTCAGATTTTTAGATGATTTAGGGATTTGGCACCCAATTTAATGGGAATTAGATATCCAAATCCCTTAGGCAGTTTTGAAAAATCTCATCTTAAAACAATAAGTCCACTCCAAGAAATCAATGGGAGTTTTTCCACTGGCAACAAACCCTCCATTTTGACTACATACCATGACGCTTGTTTCTGATGCAAGTTCTGCAAAAGTTGTTGCAAATGAACTCTTAGGCCCAATTCGACTTCCTTTGAGATCTCCTCTTGTAGGCTATAGTATATCATCAGCACTTAATATCACACTATATCATTTTGCTTTGTTTGGTTCCTGTATTCTGTGGCAGGGGCACCTACAGCTTTAGACAGGCACCTATTATTTTATTAAAACCAAATATATAAATCAATAAATCAAAACAAACAGTAAATCTTTTGCAATAATTGTACTTTCTCAAGGAAACTCAAAAAAAGGAATTAGCGGATCTCTTAAAACAATGGTTTGAGAGACAAGCATGAGGCAGAAAAGCCTACTGTTACAGAACAACAACAGAATAGAACGCATACTTGTTTTAGTTCTATGGTTACAATCTTATTGTAGTTTAGCTCTTGTTTTTCAGTATAATTTAAAAAAAAGAGTATTGAACCTTACTGATTTGGCTTAGAAAGTATTGAGTACATTACAGGGAGGGATTTTCAAAGGTGCTTGGGGTTGACCTAGCTCTGCTACACTGAAGTCGATAAGAGTTTTACCTTTGACTTAAATGAAAGCATAATTATTCCAGTTCTGCGCGCTTTTTAAAATCCCAACTTTATTCTTCACCTGTAACTTATATAATCGTGTCCAGGGCTAGACTTTGCTCTGTCACCCATTTTAGGCTATGATCACACTACAGGCTAGAGGTGTAATTCCCCAGCTAGTAAACGAATACTTGCACCAGCTCTCATCTAGCTAGTGGGACTATAAATAGCAGCGCAGCTGCAATATCAGCAGTGGAGGCACAGCTGAACTATGCTAAGTACACACCTGCCTGAAACTAGTGGCGGGACATAGCTTAGCCATGCCTTGGTTGCCACTACCCATGCTATCACAATTACACTGCTTTTATACTTACTTTAACTCAGCGCTTGCATGAGTATGTGTATATGAACTGGAAAATCATATCCTGTAGCTCATAGTCTAAATGTAGCCTTAAAAACAAGCTCAATATTTTCAGTGAAGTCATGTCCTATTTTCCATTTATACTGAATTTAGAAGACCCTAAGAAACAGAATGTAACTATATTTGTTATAGAAGGCAATAGATATATTTTCCTCACAGGTACCATGCTTGTCTATCCTCCGGATATCATAGAATATCAGGGTTGGAAAGGACCTCAGGAGGTCATCTAGTCCAACCCCAAGTCCCCAGATTCCTAAATGGCCCCCTCAAGGATTGAACTCACAACCCTGGAAGTAGCAGGCCAAGGCTCAAGCCACACTTATGCTCTAGAATCATCACACAGTTCCATTGATTCCCATGGGTCAAACTTTGACTTTAATCATATTTGGCTTGATCCTGCAGCCTTTACTCAAGGTAGCTACCACATTAGCATAAGAGCTGCTGGATTGGGCTCACAGTGTATGAATTCTTTAGACTGGGTGCACAGTTAGTGCTTGGTACATTTCAGTGATGATGACTACCTTACAGCAAGATTATAATAGGACTGATGAACTAAAGGGTTGTATTTCAAGGTTTTGAATAACGCCTCCCTTCCTCAGAGTAGCAAAGAAAGATAATTGTATTATAAATGAACCTTTGATTCTGGTTTTCAATAAAGAACCAGGCTAGAAGGTTTCACAGGCCATGTTATTACTTGTGGGTTTATTCTTAACCCTTTTCTTTTCTAACAGTGCTTTCAGTTAGAGGTTGTCATCTGACTGCATTTTAAAAAGATTTCATACTTACAGTAAAAGCTACATTACAAAAAGAACAGTTCATCCATATAAACACGTAGGGCCAAATTATACCAGTGTCAATCCATAGTAGCTCATTTGAAGTGACAACAGAATTTGGCCTGTAGTATCTCAAAGAATTAAACACATTAGAAGAAGGTGTCATTGAAAAGGTCAAGTTAATTGAGAAATCAAAGCTACCTCTTATTTGCCTAACTCCATCCCACAAATGGAAGCTTTGAACTGGATTAAAAGAATCAAGTTAGTTCTAGTTACATATTGTTTAACTTGGCCTTTAAACAGCAACTCCCCCTTTTCTAACATCTTTTTTCTATCACATAGACAAAGGGCTGAACTTTTCTTATGCTTTGCTGACTCAAGCCTATTTAATCACTGAGTTCAATCGATTTAGGCCCAGCTTTTTAAGGTATTTAGGCATTACTGCACTTAGCATTGCCATGCTTAAGTGTCATTTTCAAAATTGATTTAGGCACTTAGGAGCCAAGATCCCATTGACAGCCAATGGGATTTTGGCTCCTTAGTGCCTAAATCCCTTCTGAAAAATGAGACAGGCATTTCAATACTGAGTGCCGCAACCCCTAAATACTAAAATCTGGGCCTTAAATTTTAAATATGTGCAATCCCATCTGTAATCAGTAAAGTGCATAAGCACATGCTTAAATTTAAGCATAACTTTAAGTGCCTTGTGGAATCAGGACCTCTCTAATCTGGGATTTTGTAGATGCAAAGTAATTTCTTTCTTTTAATTTAGAAAAGTAGTAACAATGAACAAGACACTATACATTGATGAGAAATAGTTAACAGCTGACTAAAATGTTTATGAAAATACTGTCAAACAGGACTTACATTTCTTTTTCTATCTTGGTTTTCAATATTTGCCGTGGCTCAGAAGAAAGTGGTCTGTGTGGAAATCTCCCTTATTTGTATCTGTCAGAAGGTGCTCTAAAGGTTGATTGGTTTCTGTAGATCACACTGAGATTTGAAAATGGAACTACTATTTTTGGTTTAGTTTTCAAAAACAATGTCCCTCCATCACATTTTGGTCTTGGTTTACCTCATTCCCTTCTAGTGCTTTGTATTCAGTACTAAAGCTTTGTAACCCTCAGTAAAAGAGCAGAACAATTAGTAATCAGAAATCTGTGGTTTTTGGTTTCTAAGAGATCTGTTTTCAAAGTAAGGGTTTGATAAGTCAAGTCTTGATTCACCCCTTGCGGGGCCAGATGGGGGCAATACAGTTTGCAGCCTCTGTGTCAGTGAGGACAGAATCACATAGAAGAGGGTTCAGGGGATTCACCTTAAGGGAAAAACTTCCATTACTCACCTTACCTGTACAGGAGCCTTGCTCATAGAAGCTGCTGTAGGGGATGCACTGAATTCAATTATATCTTGGTTACACTCCTGTACCCCAACCACAGCTGTACATTTTGGGGATAGTGCTAGCTAGTTCTGTCCCTTCCCCCTGCCATCAGAACAGGGCAGACTTTTATCCAGGATCTGTCTACAGCCTCAGTCCTACTGCTCCTAGTGAATCCAGATATCAGAATTTAAACAAAGAATAAACACAGTTTCAATTCTGCTCTCACTGAAGTCAATGGCAAAGCTGCCATTGGCTTCCTTATCATGATATCATGTCTAAAGTTTGCTGCAGGATTAAGGGCCCAGTCTTGTGTGCAGTGAAGTCAGTGGGAGTTTTGTCCTTGAATTCGATAAGAGCAAAGTCAGAATCAAATATTGCATACTTCAGATTACAGCTCTATCTGTCTGCAGTGGTGTCACATGGGGTTATCTGACAACTTCACGTTTTCTTTTGGAAAAGGGTGCTGTGTTAGATATATTGAAACTTGATATTTGCAATATCTCCTGCTCACACTAGATTGGGTAAACAAATACCAGCTGTACACAAAGCATTTTGGAGTCTGGGGGCAATATTCTCCTCCTCTCTTCCAACCCCTATTAGCCATGGCTGTGATTTTCAGAGGTGAGAGAGGCAACTAATTAATTTTAGTCTGAATTTAGAAAGCAAGAGAGGCTGCCCCCGTGTCCAACCCTGTGCTGCAGACTTCATTAACTCTTCATCCCTGGAAGTCACAGGTCAATTCCATATTGTAGAGTTGCTCCCACACCTATGGGTAATGCGCTTGCTACTAAATTGCAGTTAATAAATGACACAATGTAATATGTGCAAGAGGATGCATATCCTGAGAGAAGAAAGTATTGGACTCTAGGAAAAGATGAATATATTCAGATTCTACAACTCCTGCCATAGTGCCCTGCCGCATCATCTGTACAGGTTTAGAACAGAAAACAAGATAGATTTTTTCCCCTACCCTCTGGAGCTATAGATTGCTTTACAAATTTATGATAAGGAGACTTTTTCCTCTATAAACAATTCAGATAGATGTGAACTATATCTAAATGGCAACATAAATTTAATTCATCTGTTTCAAGTGATATATGTCACAAGTGCCCAGTTGCTAACCACAAGGAAGTGTACTACCTACTGGAGTGCTGTGCTTTATAGCTATGCAAACTGTGTAGTTACCATTGAAGCATCTTGAAGTGTATGCAGGTAAATATGTCTGGCAAACCCCGTTGGCATTTTTTTCCCTTCTGCAGATTGTTAAATTGTTTTCTGACAGAGAACTGGTGGGAAAATGCAGACTTGTGCAAAATGGAGTTATTTGCTGCAATCCTCCTTTATTTAAAAAGAAAAAAACATGTCTAGACTAAGAAGTGGAAACTTTTCCCCTCCTTTTTTTCTTTTTTTTGTTAACACAAGCCAGCCCCAGTAAAGACCAGAAGGATAAAAGTGGGGAAAACCCACTGTTGCTTCAGAGAAATGCTGAGGTGTTCCCAGAGATGAGACTACATCTTTGTGTAGACTATTCTTCTTTATTAGAGCAGTTATAACAGTGGACTGACCATGTAAACTGCTTCATTTATAGAGCAAAGGGCCCAGAATACAAATGTGTTTAGATTAGTCTAGTGGAGACGCTTTCCTGGCAAACCTCAATTTGTGAGGCTAAATGACTGCATTTCCCACCATAGCAAATAATCAAATTCTATAATCATCAAGTAACCACTATTTCTATGATTTGCAACTACTTAGCTTACACTAGAGAAAAGTCCAAACCACAATCCCAAATCCAAGCAGCCCTAAACTTTAGGAGAGCTCACATACCAATCCCACATCCAGATCTAATTTTTCTCACCTACTATTCCTGTATTCTGAATGTGTTGAATCAAGACCTTGGATTCAAAATTCAGCTCCAGACTGTGGCATGATCAAAATTCTGATACAATTCCAAATTTTGCATAAGTAAACAATAATACTTTTAAAAGTTATATCCTTTTGGAATTCTGATGAATACGGTAGATGTACAGTATGTTGACATCTAATAGCTGGGAACTGTAAAAAAAAGTCTCATAAAACTCTTTGAATATTTTAACATAAAAAGATTTTCAGATGACTATAACAAAAATTGAGAGCTAGAAGTTTCCTTCTGAAGACATGGTACTTGCACATTTAAAAGTCAAACAGACATCAAAAAAGTAAACTCTGCAGTTAGCCATTTCTATATAATGGGAGCCCCAAAACAATTTATCAGCCAGCGATGACAAAAACAACCCCAAAGAATATGTACAACCCTGTACATGGAACAGATGTTTTACCACTTATATGCTACAGTCCTGAAATTTTTAGAATTACTAAGCCACTGAAGGAGCTGTGAGACCACTGTGTTTATTGCTCCTGGTGGACAGAAAATCAAATCATGACTTGTTTGTCATTTTATTTTATAGGAAGTTTTATACTGTCTAGTCCAGAATAACCATGTTGATCTTTCAGATGGACATAAAACTGGAAGTTCTGACCAATTTTGTTCATTGATATCCCTTGAGATTTTTTTGTGCGCGTAAGATTAGGGGGTATTACCATGCAGATTGAGTCTCTACTCAGGTAGTTATATTCTGCCTATCTACATGCCCCTATGCAATGGAATATGGTTAATTCCTCTCCTAATTTGTTGTGTAATGTTGTTGTGCATTGTTTAAATGGCATTCACCAACATGAGACAGGACTGCAGACCACTGGCAACAGAAAATTTATCTGCAGTGACCAGGCATCCATTGTCCCTGCTCCACCAAGATTTCTGGAGCCAGCAGGCACAGCCTGAAAGAGAGCAGTGCTGGCTAGGCCAACAGAGGATTTGCTGATTCAGCACAAGTCTCAGGCACAGCCATAGTTTAAACACCAGCAGAAGCCTTGGGAGCAAATGTTGCTCTGGGGTGCACATAGTTCAGAGGGAGCAAACTTTGTGTCTCAAAAAGGGAGATGGGCCCTTTTGAGAAACACCCTCAAAGATGCTATCAAACTACACCAATTTTTTTGATGAGATATACAAGATTGATTTATTAAGTATATTACATCAATATTAACACCTTTGACTTTTGTAAGACATTTGACTTGGTTGCATGCAACATTTTGACTAAAAATCTAGACTGATACAAATTTTCCATGGCACATGTTAAATAGATTAAAAACTGGTCTCAATGTGATTGTAAAGTGGGAATCATCATCAAGTGGATGTGTATTGGCCCTATGCTATTTAACTTTGTTATCAATGCCCTGGAAGTGAACATAAAATCACTACAAATAATGATTACCAGATGGCCCAAAGATTGGGGGAGTGGTGAATAATGAAGAGGACAGGTCATTGGTACAGACAAGTATGGATCACGTGGTAAATTGGGGGCAAACAATGTGTGTGTTTTAATACGGTTAAATGTATGCATCTTGGACAAAGATTATAGGCCATCCTTACAAGATGGGGGACTTCCTGGGAAGCAGTGAGTCCAAAAAAGATTTGGGGGTTATGCTTGGTAATCAGATGAACATGAGCTCCCAGTGTGCTACAGTGGCCAAAAGGGCCATAATGTGATCCCTGGATGCATCAACAGGGGAATATCAAATAGGAGTAGAAAGATTATTTTGCATCTGTATTTGGCACTGGTGCAACTGCTGCTGGAATATTGTGTTCGGTTCTGCTCTCCACAGTTCAAGAAGGATGTTGATAAATCAGAGACAGTTCAGAGAAGAGCCACAAGAATGATTATGGGATTAGAAAATCTTCCTTATAGTGATAGACTCAATGTATTTAGCTTAATAAAGAGAAGATTAAGGAGTGACCTGATCACAGTCTAAGAACCAATGTAGGGAAAGATCAGTTGCTTACCTGCCTTGTACCTGTTGTTCTTTGAGCTGTGGTACAGACATGTATTCCATGTAGGTGTGTGTGTGCTCAGCACAGCAAAGCCAGAGAACTTTGCCTAGTGGTGCCCATAGGGTTGGCACTCATGCCCTGTAGCCCTAGTTCCTCCCCTGGCTATATACAAGTAAGTAACTGTTTTTTCTTCTTCGAGTAGATGCAGACATGTATTCCATGTAGATGACTCACAAGCAGTACTTGCAGGAGGTGGGGCTTGGAGTCTATTTAAACAAGAACTTTAGAATTGCCTTCTCAAAGTTTCCATCTGATCCGGATGCAGGTAGTAATGGCATAATAGTTTGTAAACATGTACAGAAGACCAAGTGGCAGCCCAACAAGTGTCCAGTATAGGTATAGTATCAGAAGGGTAGCCATGTTAGTCTGGATTTGTAAAAGCAGCAAAGAGTCCTGTGGCACCTTATAGACTAACAGACATTTTGGAGCATGAGCTTTCGTGGGTGAATACCCACTTCGTCAGATGCACGTAGTGGAAATTTCCAGAGGGAGGTATATATATATGCAAGCAAGCTAGAGATAATGAGGTTAGTTCAATCAGGGAGGATGCAGCCCTGTTCTAGCAGTCGAGTATAGGAATGTCACTTAGAAACATTATCGATGTTGCGTGGGTCCTCATGGAATGAGCTCACACCCTTTGAGATGGCACAGCCTGAGCTACTTCATATACTGTCATGATACAGGAAGTTATCCACCTGGAGATAGTCTGTGAAGAGACTGCTTGCCCCTTCATTCAGTATGCATATGAAACAAACAGATGAGACAAACAATGGAAAGGTTTAGTCCTATCCAAGTAAAAAGCTAAACATTGTATGATCCAATGTATGAAGATGCTGCTCATCTTGGGTTAAATCAGAGATGAGCACCCTTTGGCCCATGGCCCGCGAGGGTAAGCCCCCTAGCTGGCCGGGCCAGTTTGTTTACCTGCCGT
Organism: Chelonoidis abingdonii; assembly: GCF_003597395.2. Taxonomy (NCBI): domain Eukaryota; kingdom Metazoa; phylum Chordata; order Testudines; family Testudinidae; genus Chelonoidis; species Chelonoidis abingdonii. Next base: position 116,746,984 of record NC_133773.1, on the reverse strand, counting down.
GTCCATGAGTTCAACCGATCGTTACTCCCACTGTCCGTGGTTTGCCATTCAAGGCTAGTGGGGGCTGAGAGAAGCCATGGCCAGCACATCCCTCAGCCCATGCTGCTTCTCACAGCCCCCATTGGCTTGGAGTGGCAAACCATGGCCAGTGAGAGCCGTGATTGGCTGAACCTGCGGATTTGGCAGGTAAACAAACTGGCCTGGCCCTCCAAGGTGCTTACCCTGGCGGGCCGCGGGCCAAAGGTTGCTGATCCCTGGGTTAAATACAGCTTAAGGAAGAACATTAGTAGATGTCTAACTTAGTTTCTCAGTTTCTTTTGAACTACTTTAGATAAAAACTTAGGGTGCAGCTGCAAGGTTACTTTGTCTTTGGAAATTTTTGTGTAAGGAAGATCTGCCATGCAAGCCTGCAACTCTCACTCTCCTTGCAAATGTTATCACCACAAGGAAAGCAGTTTTCTGACACAGAAGGAAGAAGTTGCAAAAGACTTGAACAGAGCTCCCATGAGAGCCCCTAAGACAGTATTAGGGTCCCCCCCAGAATCCCATTTCTCTAACTGGGTGGAGACAAGTGACTCCTTTCAAGAACCTCATGACCACAGAGTTTGAAAATGGAGTTTGACAAAGCCAACTTCCTGCATATGGGTAGATGAAAGGCTGAAATTTCCACCAGATGCTCTGTCAATGAAATAAGTGCAAGACCAGAAGACTGAAGATGTAATAGACATTCAAAGATGTCCTGAATATAAGCCATCTTTGGCTGAACTCCCTAGGCTAACACCCACGTCAAGAACTGCTTCCACTTAGGTAAATAGGCCACTCTGGTGGATAGCTTTCTAATACGAAGCAAAATTTGCCAGACCTTTTCTGTACAGCATTCCTTCTCCTCATCTAACCAAGCAACATCCATGCTGTGAGATGCACAGAGTTGAGCACTGGATGCAAAAATGTGACCATGCTGCTAAGTGAGGAGGTCAGAGTGAAAAGGAAGGTGAGGCTGAACAGGTAATGTGAGGTGGTCAAAGAACCAACATGTCATAAACAGATAAGAAAAGTTAATAGGACAGAAGTACTTTATATCTCTTTGACTATAAAGGGTTAACAAGTTCAGTAAGCCTGGCTGTCACCTGACCAGAGGACCAATCAGGAGACAGGATACTTTCAAATCTTGAGGGAGGGAAGTTTCTGTGTGTGCTGTTAGTTTTTGGTTGTTGTTCACTCTGGGGGCTCAGAGGGACCAGACGTGAACCAGGTTTTCTCTCCAGTCTCCCCTGAAAGGCTCTTATAAGTTCAAAAATATAAGGTATCTAGATAGATTAAAGGAGAGTTAGGCTTGAATGTTTGGTTTCTTTAATTTGCAAATGTGTATTGGGGAGAGGAGTTCGTTGCTTTATTTTGCTGAAAGGATTATTTGTACTTAATAACTATAGGCTGGAGGGTATTCCCAGTGCCTATTGCTAAAAAACCTGTATCATTCCATTTTAAATTACAAAAGATAATTTTACTGTTTCTCTCTCTTAATTAAAAGTTTCTTGTGTAAGAACTGATGTTTTTTATTCTGTGAGAGACCCCAGAGGACGGGGTCTGGATTCGCAGATGTGGGGAGAAGGAGAGGAAGGGGGAGAGAGAGGCTAATTTCTCTCTGTCAGGAATTAACTGTCTCTCTCAGGAAGATCTGGCGAGGGAGGGGAGAAGGAGGGAGGAAGGTGAATTTTCCTCTCTGTTAAGGATTCAAGGAGTTTGAATCACAGTGATCTTCCGGGAACCAGGGAGGGAGCCTGGGAGAAGCAACCAGTGCGGAAAGGTACTTTCTGGGTTAGAGATCCAGAGGATCATGGGTGGCTGTGTGGGGTCCCAGGCAAGGTTTTGGGGGGGGACCAGAGTGTACCAGGCACTGGAATTCCTGGTTGGTGGCAGCGCTACAGGTTCTAAGCTGGTAATTAGCTTAGAGGAATTCATGCTGGTACCCCATCTTTTGAACGCTAAGGTTCAGAGTGGGGAATTGTACCATGACAGAACATAATCTCTGTCACCCCGGAACAATGAGAATGAGCTTGGTATGATACAGTTTCTGCTTGAGAATGACCTGAGAATGATCTGGAGGAAAATGATACAGGAGTGCCGATTCCCAGCTCAAGTGAAAACCATTGGTCAGAGACCCCCTCAAGAGCAAAACTGATGGCATTTTTTGTTGTCTGTCATGGCAAACAGGTTGATTGTTGGGATGCCCCAAACCGTAAATATTGACTGCAGGAGACCACTTGCGATAAAGGGACAAATTTCTGCTGAGATGATGTGCCAGGTGATTCTGGATCCCAGTAAATGATCAGCCATGAGGGTAACGTTTTCCCTGAAACAAAACTGCTAGAACCTGACTGCCTCCTGACAATGCATATTGAAGTGTGCTCCCCCACCTGTTCACATAGTACATCACAGTGGTATCATCGGTAAGGATGTGCACCATCAGGCCCCTTATGTCATCTCGGAGGGCTTGACAAGCATTGCTGATGGCGTGAAGTTCCAGGACATTGATATGCAGAGAAACTTCCATTTCCAGCCACAGGCCTGGAACTTTCAGCAACCCCAGATGGACTCCCCAGTCCATCAAGGAGGCATCAGTCCTGGTTGGTGGGAACCAAGCAAAGGGAATGCCCTGGCACACATTACCCTGAACCGTCCAAAATTGTGAGGATACCAGCACAGGTGGATGATGGTTCGAATGATAGACAGATTTCAGCCACATTTGAAGAGGGTGAAAGTGCAACCTGGCATATTCAACTACCTGTGTGCATGCAGTCATGTGGGTTGAGACTGCAATTCCAGACAAAGATGGCTAAATGCGTGAAATTGGTCAGTCGGCAGAAACACTCTTAGCATCTAGCAGTGTCCCAATTAACTTGATTCTTTGAGTTGCAACCAATGTTGACTTCCCACTGTTTAGGATGAGATCTAGATGATCAAATAAGTGTAGCATGAATTGAACATGAGGGAGGACTTCTTCTCTGGATTTACCCCTGAGTAACCAATCATTCAGATATGGGAAGATATGAATTCCCATCTTCCTGAGGTACACTGTCACCACAGTCATGCATTTGGTAAAAACCCAGGGAGCTGAAGACAAACCAAAAAGGAGCACGGTGTCCTGAAAGTGTCAGTACGCCACAACAAACTGAAGAAACCTCCTGTGGCTCTGCCCACATATCTACACCGGCGACACCATCACAGGACCTAACCAGATCAGCCACACCATCACCGGTTCATTCACCTGCACATCCACCAATGTAATATATGCCATCATATGCCAGCAATGCCCCTCTGCTATGTACATCGGCCAAACTGGACAGTCTTTTAATTGTCTCTACGGAAGGATAAATGGACACAATCAGATATTAGGGATGGCAATATACAAACCTGTAGGAGAGCACTTCAACCTCCCTGGCACCACTATAGCAGACCTAGTGGCCATCCTGCAGCAAAAATACTTCAGGACGAGACTTCAAGGAAACTGGCTGAGGCTTAAATTCATACTGCAAATTTGACACCATTCAGTCAAGGAGTGACAAAGACTGTGATGGCTTGCCAACTAACACAGAACCAGTTCTTCCTCCTTGGTTTGACACTCATCAACTGCCTAGAACATAGGGCCTCATCCTCCCGTGATTGAACTAACCTCAGTTATTCTCTAGCTTGGCTTGCTGCATATAATACCTGCCCTGCCCCTGGAAATTTCCACTACCTTCATCTGACGAAGTGGGTATTCACCCACAAAAGCTCATGCTCCAAAATGTCTGTTAGTCTATAAGGTGCCACAGGATTCTCTGCTGAAGGTCCAGGACAGCAAACAAGTCATTGTGATTTAACATGGGGAAAATAATTGCTAGGGTGACCATACAGAATCTCATGTATCTGTTGAGGTCACAGAGATAGAGAGTAGGTCTCATTCCTCCCCTGGGCTTGGGAACTAGGAAATACCGGGAGCAGAATTTCCTCCTCCACAACCCCCACGCCAGTAGAGACTGAACCTGCTTGAGAGGTAGTGTCTTATGAGAGGGGTCCTGAAAGAGGGACAGGCAGGGTTGGGGAGAAAGGATGAAAAAGAACTGTATGACATAATCTGATCTGACAATGCTTTGGACCCAGTTATCAAGAGTAATCAAATCCCAAACATAATAAAAATGAGTCTGCTTGTCCCTGAATGGAAAAATAGAGATGAAGAGATCACCACAGGATCGCTGGCTGGACGTACAAGTCAAAATGGGCTCTTGCTGGATGCTGGGAGAGGATGAGCCAAGAACCAGAGGTCTTTGCTTCTGAGTTCTATACCCCTTCCTGGAGCAGTCCGGCTGCCTTATAGAAAAGGAGAACTGCTCAAAGAAATGCTTTGGGAGATACTGCTGCTCTTGCTGCTGATCACTATAGTGGCATCTCTTTACAGCCAGAGTATAACTCCCAAGGAATGGAAAGTGTCTTAGGAATATTTAAGAGTGCAGGGTCTTGTCAGTCTTTTCCAAAAACAAAACCCAACCATCAAAAAGAAAATCCTCACTGATCAGCTTCACATTGGGCACAATGCCCAAATCCTGCAGCCATGAGGCCCTCTTCATGGTCACAGCTGATACCATAATTCTGGCCGAGGCACTCACTAGGTCCAGAGCTGACAGTAATGAAGTCCAGGCTGCCACAGAACCTTCTGCCATGAATGCCTTATACTCTTCTTTGGAGACTTCTGGCAACTTCTCCATGAATTTAGATATAGCCAATTAACGAAGTCACATTTAGAGAGCAACACCTGCTGGTTCATGATGTCATCAAGTCCACCCTCTTGGACTCTTTGTCTTTAAGTGTAGATTTATACAGAGCCTGTCATGCCCTGTCATTTGCTGCAGTTACCACAAGAGAATTAGGGGCTGGGTGGGAGTACAAACCCTCAAAACCCTGCATTAGGAAGAAGTGTAGCTTCTCCACCCACTTTGTTGTGGGAAGCAATGAAGTGGGAGTATTTCAGAGGGTCTTTGCAGGCTCCAAGAAAGCCTCATTTATTGGGAGGGTCATTCTCCCTGAAGCTGATGATTGGAGAATATTCAGCTGCTTATGTATAGTCTCCTGCAGCAATTCAGTCTGGATGCCTATGAGAGCAGCCATACACCTTAAAGTCCTCTGGCATCAAGGGAGAGGAAAATCCCTGCACAGTAGAGTTGCCCAGAGAAGATAAACAAGCATTTTTCTATGCCAACAATTAGTGCTGTTCTTGAACCACAGGATCCGGTCAGGATAACCCTGGAGGCCCAGAAAGAATACAATCAGCTGTCACTTGTAGCTGAGGTGCTTTGGAAATGGTAGCCACCAATTGGACCAGTTGTCATACTCTGGAGCGGGTTGACGAATAGGACCTCAAAGACAGAGGAGCGTCCCAAAGATTCCAAGGAGGTTACTGGGCAAATGGATATGGAATTGGTGGCCAGTAGGCACTGGGCCAAGAGCCCCTGTCCTGACTGCAAGAACAATACCAATCTCAGAACCAATGGTAATCTAAGGACAGTCTCTGATGCCTATTATACGGTGATGAAGGGGAGATAACCCCAACCTGGATTCTCCAGTGACAAAGGGGGAGCCAGTCCCAACAGGGCAAACAAGCAATCAAACCTTATCTGAAACCCAACATGGGAGCAGCATCTTTAATGTGTCCTTACCCAAGACACAACAAGTACTTCATGAGACGATCACTATTGGGCATGACCCCCTTACCCCACACAAGGTGGATAGTCCTTGAACCCTGGTGAGGTCATTACAGAGGGCAGCCTTCTCTAACTAAACCTAAGGGTCTACTATAGAAAAAAATCTCAGAAAACTGAGACTCAAAATCTGAGGTGAAAACACCAAGTATAGCTCTGACTCTCACTGCAGGTGGTGAGAAAGAACTGGGGGGGGGGGGGGAAGGTTGGGGTGGCATCACTCTTACATAGTCAGGACAGGGGTTAGGACCACAGGGCACAAGCACCACCCCTCTGAGTACAGCGAGGCAAAGTTCTCTGGCTTGAGTGTGCTGGGTGTGCGGACACCTTCATGGAATATGTGGCTGCATCTACTTGAAGAAGAACAAATTTGATAATGGGCAATCTAGCAGAGAAATGTATAACATGATCCAATGACTGGAAGTTGAAACTAGACAAATTCAGACTGGAATAAGGCACACATTTGTAACAGTGACTGTTAATACTTATTGTGACAAGTTCCAAGAGCTGTGGTGGATTCTCCATCACTGGCAATTTTTAAATCAAGATTGGATCAGAAAGAATTATTTTGGGGAAGTTTTACAGCCTGTGTTATACAGGAGGTGATGATCACAATGGTCCCTTCTGGCCTTGAAATCTTTGAATCTACTGACATTTTCACACAAGGAGGGGAATCTTTTTTCATTTGAAAATGACTTTCATGTTAGATTGATGAAAACAAGACTAAAACAAAAACTAAGCTTCTAAAAGAGCATGGTGGGGTGGTGGGTGTTTCTCTCATGCAATAAGCTTCAGCAGCTCTGACAACAAAATAGCAGCTGTCTCCCAGCACAGGCGGTGTGTTCAGAAAGGTAAAAATGTGATACAGCAGAAAAAAAAGGCACAGCAGTTTCAAGCTACATACTCCACACAGACTTTACAGCAGTGGTTCTCAACCTGCAGCCTGATTGGGCCTCTTGAGGCCCAATCATCACACAGTTGCATCCTATGTGACAGCCTCAGGGCCATACAGGTGATATATATTTTGTGGATATGGCCCACGTAACACATAGAGAGCTATATATGCAGCCAACAATGGTAGATAGGTTGAGAACCACTGCTTTAGAGAACCACAGGAAGACAAGGGGAAGCTGTGTACAAAGACTGCTAACAGCACATAAGAATACCACGACCACTTATGTTTCCTGAACCAGAGTAGCGGTTATTCAGCTTTCCTCTTCACAAGAAAGAGGATGGAATTTCTCAAAGGCAGTACGTGCCTAAATACTATTCAATTTCATTGGGAGTTGGCACCTAACTCCCTAAGGGCCCTTTGAAATCCCACCAATAATGTGCAACAAGCTGAAAAAGGAACATAGCTCCATGAAGTCCACTAGGGACCTGTCTAATGTCAAGCAATTATGTGTAAGGTACTCAGCTATTGTGATGATTGGCAGCAATATCAACCCTTAGATATAGATAGCAAACTATAGTAGCAGCCGTGTTAGTCTGTATCCGCAAAAGAACAGGAGTACTTGTGGCACCTTAGTAAGCTTTTGTGGGCTACAGCCCACTTCTTCGGATGCATAGCATCTTGTACTTTTTAAAATGTATTTCTCCCCTGTCTCCTCAAATAAGCAGTGTTAACTTTAAAGCCAACTATAATTGAGATTGGACTGTTTTGAGGGACAGAGCTAGCTTTTGAACATCCTTAGGAAGAAATGAAGCTCTGCTCTCAGGGAAGAAAGTCTAAGGAAAGGTAAGTCCACCAACCCAGCAGTAATAAGGCCATAAAACAGGATTTGGGGGGAAGTTCTACAAGGTGTTGTGTGGGTGGATGGAGAAGTCTGTGCAGCCATACAGTAGGCCTCTCACTTTAGCTGGCCTGTTGCTAGACTTGGTTACAAAGTTCAGCTCTAGACTCCTCTAAAATTAGGGTGAGAATCTGGAGCCAGGGGTTCTGGTTCAGCCCATTGTCAGTTGCCAAATTTGGGTCTACTCCTGAAATTTCCCAAAGTATAAGGTGTGTTTATACTTAGGGTTTTGGTTCAGGACCATCTCTGCCCTCCACTTGAGGTAAAGTGACATCCCAGAACACCAAAAGCCCAGCCATGTCTCAGGGATTAACTAGCTGTTGAGTTAGGATCCTCCACTTCAGGTGCAATGTGTCAAAACCTGCATTTGTGCACACAGACAAACAAAGCTGTGATTATGGGCAGATCTGTTTTCCAAGCCATCTCCCTCACCCCCAAATAATTCTCTTTAGAACTTTATGACTTTTAAATAACAATCATGAGTAGAAAACACCTCTTATTGTCACCATTGAAAATAGCTTAATATTGTTACATGCATTTTACAGGGATGAATCATTTGGTCACAACCCAGCATGAAACTGCAAAACTTGTACAGTTGATCTAATGTACCAAAAGCATTTTAATTCTGTCCTTTATAGAAATGTACATTCTAATTTTTTGCAATAACACAAACATTGATAGGCAATAAACACAAATTTATTCTAAAAATCTGCTAAAATAATTTGTGGAGAGTATTATATTAGGCATGGATAGATTTATGTGACATTATATACCAATATGGTACCAGGATATAAATGTAAGAGCAATAATCCTTGCAAAGCAAGCATTAGTGACATTGGAATACAACTAAAACCCTAAACCAGAACCCTGATATACTTTTTCTGCAATTAATAGTAAAAGAAAACATGTCTTGTATTATACATCTCTGTTTGGGTAATCTGTAAACCACTGGCTGCAAGACTGATCCAAAGTTCATTGAAGACCACTGCTCATTAGAACCTAGTCACTGAAGATTTATTAAATCAAAAGGCTGAGTAAGGCTGATAAAATTCCCCTTAATATCTGATTTTTCCCCATTTTTTTCTGACAATGGTAAAAACATAGGGATTGGGAAACCACAGTGGATCATCTACTATAATGGTAATATCTCACACAGAACTGTTCAATATCAAACTTATGGTTGGATCCTGAACTACCTATTCAACCAGGGGGAAGTTTGTTTTTGTTTTTTTCTTCACAGATATATGCTCTAATAATAATTAGTATTTACATATATGTAGATTTTCAAAGCACTTTACAGACATTAAGGGTGGGATTTAAAAAGTGCTCAGCATTGGTCTAACTCTGCTCCCACTGAAATCAATGATAAAACTCCAGCTTTAGAAAATTTTACTGTAATTAAGGGCCTGATCCAACTCCCACTGATGTTGGTAGAATGACACCCAACACTTTTACAGCCGCAGATACTGAGGCAGAGAAATGAAGTGGCATGCCTACAACCATAGTAGGGTACAATTTCAGAGCTGAGCTAGAATTCAGGAGTTGTTAGCTCCCAATCCTTAGACCACAATTCCTTGCTCTTATGTGTTTTCAGTTCAGAAAGAAAAATTAATTAAGGCAAATTATTTGGTTAACAACCTTAGTTTGTAATTCAGGAAAACATAGAAGCATGCAGTGAAGTCCTTCCCTATTCAGAAAGGGTCAGATTATAAAGGTGTTTAAGTGCCCAAAACTGCAAATGGGTATCTAGTGGGATTTTCAAAAGGCCCAGGTACCTAACTTTCATTGAAATTGATGCCTACATGCTTTTGAAAAATCTCACTGGGGGGCAATCTGCAACTTCAGATGCCTAAAAACTTCTAAAATATCTGGCATGTAAGCATTTATCCATGTGCTTAACTTCCAGTTTATGTAAGTCCCACTGAAATGCTTTCCTGAATTGAGATGTTTTCTTGAACTGGAGCCATCAGAAAGTGTGAACTACTAGACAGATCTGTTTCTGCATGTGGTCCTTGTTGGTCCTCAAAAGAAGGTGCTAATGGAACGAATACTGTTGTACATCCCAAAGTACATGCTTAGCTCTAAAAAAGGATTGCTGAGGATTGTTTTTGTACCCAGTTGATATCTGTTTTAAAAGGAGGCTCTATTTATGAAGCAGCATCAGGAATGTTTTGGTAGGTTGGGAAATCTATTATTTGCACTAATATTAAGAAAAGGGCTACAGAATAGGACAAGTACATTTGCAAACAGATAAGTTGCATAAAGTTGGGGGTGATATCAGTTGTTTACACCTTGGTAGCAGTGGTGTAGGTGTTGTATAGCCAAACGTCTTTAAAGGCTTTCAGTAAATAAAGAAAATATATTGTTAGAAGTGAACATCTGCCTTAGTGAATGAGGTCCCATATGTTGAGGACCTGTAATAAGGTCCCATTTCTACCGTGGTATTTTTCTCAACATGGCAAAAATTTGGAAAGATGTATGAGTTTCATGATTTATTGTAAATAACACCCTTAAAATTAATACATTTGTGGCATTTGACAAACATCGAATCCATACCTGATATACTCTATAACTAATATAAGTGGGCTTTATATCTGATGTCACTAAAACTTCATGGCTGTGAATTTTATAATATTGTCTCAAACACATGGTACTAATCAATATAATGGAACAGGATAATCACTGAAATTAGAGCAAGTAAAGATCAAACAAATGAGCTGTTGAATTTTTGGATCATATTAGACCATGATTCAGGAAAGCACCTATGCTTATCTCAATAGAATTTAAGCACATAATTAGAGATAAGCATGTGCTTAAGTGCCCTTCTCAAGAAGGGATATTTTCCTGAATCACAAATTTAATTGGGAATTATTCAAGGTAACATTTTCAACAGCGTCTATGTGATTTAGGAGCCTATGTTCCACTGAAAGTCAATAGCACTTAGACACTTTTGAAAATTGTATCCTCTCACATTTGTCTTTTCTGATGTTTGTCTGTCAGGAATTGGAATGTGTGTTGATACTACCTATGGCTGAGCTACCAAGAGGATCATCAATTGTATCCCTAAACTTCAATTACCACTACAGAAACTTGAAAAGTTTCAGATGGCAGGGGGTTAAAAATAGATCTGTAGAGGATTTCAAGCACCACCCAGGGTGGAAATCCTTACCACATGCTTAAAACATGCCACACTACATTGCTCAATATCTCTATTAGCTGAGCATATTCATGAGGCTGGTTAATGAGCAAAAGTCACTATGTATCATCAGTCCCTTGACTGTCAACTATCTCTTGGTAGTTGTTTGGTTTCATTGGCCAGCCTCCTGGGTATGCTCAGCTAATGGAGGTATTGAGCAACGTAGTGCGGCATGTTGTATTCCACTGATTGTGACGTCACTCCTTCTGCAGCTAATTAGTGCAGTGTGTCCAAGGAGAACAGGAATAAGCTAGCACTTTCTATTTCCACCTTCTTTTCCTTTTTGATTATGAAATTTGAATTATTCTCTCAAAAACACAGTTGTTAGATTTCTAAGTTGCCTCCGGATTCTTTCGGTCTAACCATAACATTCTTTCCCACCCATATTAGTGTGGTTATTAATAGCAACTAACAATTAATAATCATTTAATAACCAAGAATAACGATTCTTTACATCTCCAGAGCACTAAACAAACATTAATTCAGTGCCTTCATAAAACCTCAGGTGCCTCTGACGCAAATAGATTGTCTGAGTCATATCTTCATATTTATAAACCATCACTTGTGTCCCAGTACATTTTGGAACAAATGAATCAGTTTTAAAGCCATTTTTCAAAAGGAAACATACCATCTCCAAACCACAGGTTTACAGTGTTCTAGAGACACCCCCAAAATGAAAGTTGCAACAACAAACTGACAGGATTTCTTTAAAAAAACCCAACAACATAAGATTGCAATGTTACATAACATCCCAGAGAAGTTGTCTTGCATTTAACTTGCTGAAAAAGTGTCTTGCTCCAAGTATAGTTTCTGAACAGAGATTTTCAGCCCTTACTTTATAAAACTGAACTTAAATGCAACTTTTTTGCATATTATGCTACATTCCAACTTTCTGTAAAAGGATTTCCTTTCAGCCTTTTGTTGTACCCTTCATTTAATAAAGAAACCGAAACAGCATATAGCTGTGCTTTAGAGACGGTGCATTTCCGTTCACAAATGACTTTAAAACTGATTTATTTTTATTCTGAAGTGTCTGAGAACACCAGTGATGGTTTATAAATATAAAGATATGACTCAGACAATCTATTAGCATCACAAGGAACCTGAGCTTTTATGGAGGAATTGAAATTGACTTGTTTAATCCCTTTTCAATTCAGGGCCAGATCCTGATCTCAGATGTGTAAGGTGTATAGTTGCATAAATTGAAAAAAACACTGCTGAGTATTTGTGTGCAATTACAATAGATGAATTTTCAAACTCTGTGATAAGATGAACACTATGCCCTTGAGACTGGAATCTGGCCTTTCAGTACAGGTGCTTTTTACAAAGATTGGCAATTACTTTATTGGTTTTAAACTCAACTGCAGACTCTCAGTCCCAGTAATAGATAAAATATACTATCAATGACTGAATGCAAGGGAATATTTTCGCTAGAGAGATTCAGAAGGGAGTAAGGTCTGCAAAGGCAACATTCTTGTACACCAAGGTTGTTGGCAAAACTTAAGCTGTGGAATTGATGAGATGGTAAAAACAGAGGGATGGTGAGGGAATTCTCCTGGCTCAGGAGCAGGACGGCGGAGGGAAGAGATAGGGGAAACTGTAGTTTCTCTCATTGTCAACCCTTCAAGCTACAATAGTCAAAATCTTTAAACAATACATAATCAGTGGTGCAGGAAAAGAAAGTAAAAACCTTCTCAAACTGGAACTACAGGGAACAAAGTACAGAAGCTGAAGGTAATTATTCAGTTAGTCTGGAAGAGCACTATTACTCTAGCAGCAACAGTGTGTAAACTTTAGTGTGATGAGCTAGAGAGCAATGAAGACTTTTCCTGACTAGTATCTATTCTGATGTCCATATCTAGGGTATATCTATACTGCAGCCCAGGTAGAGAGGTTTGTGCTAGCTCTGTTTGAGCTTGCTCACTAAAATAGCAAGGTGGACATTGCAGCATGAGCAGCTGTTTGATCTAAGCACCTGAGCTCAGGTCCAAGGGGTTGGGCAGGCTTGGATTCAGGTGGCTAGCTGGAGCCACCACCCCTGCCACAACAGCCATACTGAAATTTTTAGCATGCTTTAACAAGCCTAGCATGAGCCTGTCTACCTGTGCTTACCTTCTGTGCTCAGCATGCCTGATCAAGCTGCTGTGGCTACTTATGTTTCCTTTCCTCCTTCCATGATGCTAAGAGTCAGTCTGGGGGAGAAGTGAGATATTCAGTCATCTCTCTCCCCCTCTAGTTCCAAAGGGTAACATTTTCAAAAGCACTTCGATTTCTAAGAGTATGTCTACACTACTTGCCGGATCGGCAGGCAGCAATCAATCCAGCAGGGGTCGATTTATCGCATCTAGTCTAGATGCAATAAATAGACCTCCCAGCGCTCCACTCTTTGACTCTGTTGCACAAGACCACACCTGGGGGATTGCTCAACCCTGTTACTCAGCAAGGCCCACCAGTCATGCCTGGACGGCAGTCTTCCAGGCACATGGACTAAGGATATAAAATAGGCCAAAGCATGATGCCACTGTCCCCTTTCTCCTCCCCCAAATATGCTGGAAGCAACAAGAATGCTGGGAAGACAACGACTTCAGTTGAGGAGACTGGTCTGAGGCTTAAATGGGGAACCCTGTGTATTAAGAACTGTAACATCCAGTGGAGTGAGAAAACTGCTTGATCTACATACTGCCTAGTGCAACAGGGTTTAAGATTTAGCCTGTGTGCTTACCTTTTATTTTCTTTGGTAACTATCTGACCGTTTGTGCTTACTACTTATACATTTTAAGTGATTATCTTTCTGTAGTTAATAAATCTGTTTGATATTTTACCTAAAACAGTGTGTTTTGATTGAAGTGCTTGGGAAATCTCAGCTCAGTTTACAAAGGCTTGTGTATGCCCTCTGGTCTGTTCTCTGGAATACAAGGCTGGGGGCTTTAGAGAGTCACTGGTGCCTTTCTCTGTGTGATTCATGAGTGGGTCTAGAAGCATTCATGCAACCTAGCTGACCGTGGGGCTTCACATGTTGTGCTGAGTGATAACAGCGCCTTGATGGGCTTGCTGCTTATCACTAGCAAAGCATTGTGAGAGACAGCACAGGCTGTAGAGTTAAGGGGACACAGTGGTATCCCAGTTCCAGGTGATACCCTGGGAATCCCATCACATGCCACCAATATTTCTTCAAGCATGAAAGATCTCCCTTATTGACTTTGAATATCCCTACTAATACCGGTATAAACAACTTAGATTATGGGGACAAACTGCAGGGTCTACAAAACTGCTTCAGAATGGCATGTGCGCTTGAAAACTGTATTGAATGAATATATTATGCTAACATATGCTAAAACTTAAAACTGCCAGTGCTGCAAAGAAAATTGTCTGCAGCCTCTTCCCTCATTTAGCGGATCAAAAGGGATGAGATTTTAGTCTAATAAAATCTTGTGCTCGCAGCTGGACTGGGGGAGAATATCAAAATACATTAGGTAAAACTGACATTAAAAGTGCAATATAACAGATGGATGCAAAAGTGAATTTTTATCAAGATGGTCCATTAGTGTTCTGCAGCCAGACAGAGAAAAACAATGACCTGGAACAAATCAAGAAGAATGGTGCCTGACTTACGCTTCCTCCTTGCAAAGTGTGACCCATATTCGTAGTCTTTAATTAGAAATGAATTTTGTTTATGGCCGATGGGCTAATTTCTCTCTACTTTTCTAAATCACTAATCTCCAAAGTTACATTACAAATGAGCAGAGGAAAAATGGACCAGTCCTTGCACCAGTGACATAGCAGGTTTCCTTTGAAGTGGAGAAATCAATCAGTGAGTCACTTAGTGCTGCCCAGTTGCATAATCTATGATTAACCTCAAACAACCTTGGATAACTTTTAGCATCAATATTTAAAATAAGCCTAGTGCAAACCACATTTCTAGCTTCAGATTCTGCACTTCCAGAATGGAAGGTTCTGATCTGCCTCATAAGTCACCTCAGGGGGAAAATAAGAGAACTCAAAATGGTGGATCTGTTGCAAACTCTGAATGCACTTGATGTGAGACGTTTATGTACATGTATTTGTTGGTGGAAGAGCTGTGTAGCTGCCTGTCTGTAGGCTCTATTACTAATAGTACAAAGGCACTGCACAGACGAGGGCGCAATCTAGCGGTCTGAGTACACAGGACTGGGAACTATGTACCCATGAGCCACAATCCTAGTTCTGTTCTTGTGGCAAAAAGAGCATGTCATTATGTAAATTAAGGGTTATATCATTAATCCACACGAACAGGAGGGCAGAATAGAAAGTTGCACAGACAAGCTTAATTCTGGCACTTCCTAGCTTTTGAATGCCTTACTTTGCAACCTTAATAGTCTTTTAATGTACTTTTGTATGAAAGCATATATGTGATCTGAATACTTTTAGTGGCTCCTATAGTTATAACTGGCCAAGCCAAAACTCCAGGCCTGGCCAAACCCAAGCCTCTGAATTTTAGAGTATCTGCATGTGGGCTGGGTTTAAATTTAGTGACTTTGACTGATCTCTAATACAGACGCTGTATTTTTTAAACTATGCATTAATTTTAGAATTGTTGACTGAAGCTGTCTGAATAATACATGCAAATAGCTTATTTTATCATTTTTTCTCAAGTTTTCAATACATTAGTCAAATATTTCTAATCAACCAGCTGTGCAGGTGGCTGAATATTATTAATCAAATATTCAAACTTGCACTGTCCATTAGTGAATAATTTACTCAGAAATAAGAACACTTTCATTAGCCAGCTCTACTTCATGCCGCAAAAGGAGAAAAGGCTACAAGTCTTGGCCAGCATGACTATAGTATCCAATCACCTCACAACTGTCCATGTTTTGAGGTAGGGAGTATTACTGTCCCCACTTTACACATGGGAAACTTGCCCTAGGTCACAAAGGAAGCCTGTATCAGAGAAGAAAATTGATCCAGGTTTTCCAGCTCCTAAGTTAGCACCTTAACCAATGGATCATCCTTCTTCTCAAAATGGGATGGAAAATGTGCTCACCAAAGTCTGGAGTGGCAAGCGCTGCAAAGGAGAAACTAATTGATTTAAAAACTCCCAGAGGGAAGGTCTTGCCATACCAAACATGTCAGTAGGAGTGTTTTTGAATGAACAGGAAGGTAATGTGTACAGGCAGAGCTTCTGAAAAGCCACAGAAGTAACTGCAAGAATCCACTGATTTATATACTTCCAGAATCAGTGGGAATTTTGCAACCATGTCTCTAAAAATATTTGTATTAATAGTTAATGTGTAGGGGTCATTCATACTATATCTTCCTTCTCTCAGCTATATGCACATGCCCATTGTAAATGCCAATTCCTGAATCCAGCTTCTGGGTATGGGATTGTTTCTCCTCATGAAAGAAGACTGGGAGGCAGAGGTAGTTCTGATTCACTATTGGCTTATTCATATCCATTTGCCTTGAACCTCTCCCATAGGATATTTTACTGTGGATGATACTAGGTGTAAGGGGCTGATGGTGACAATGGTGTAGCAAGGCAAGGAATGGGAAAGCAAGTGAGGGAAGGTCAGTGGAGAAGCAGAGATGTCCTAGCTTGCTCCTTTGTCTGGCTTTGTGTATGATTCCATCCTCATTTAGAGTGCATATTCCATAGTACATTTCCACCCCAATTTGTTTATGATTGGGGAGACACTGAACTGAGAAATTGCCAAAAGAGAGATGGAAGAAGGTGGTGGAATAAAAGGCATAGAGACACCAGAAATTTATTTTCAGTTAAAACAGCAAAGTCTGTGGAAATGGCTGGAGCATAGCTTTTTGTTTGCCCTACTTATGGGTGTTTGTACACTACCTGTAGGTAGTCAGGTAAGTTTTGTCATGTCTAATCAACAATACCACAAGAGACCAACTGACAGAGCAAATTCAGAGTGCCTGATTCTCCTGTCTTTTACACCACTATAAATCAAAAGCAACTCTCTAATAGCCAATGGAATAACACCATGTCACTGATACGAGAAGACACTCAGCTCCAGGAAGACTTAATAGTACATGTATGTTACTTAGATAAGAATGATAAAGTCAGTATCATTCATCTATTTTACATGGCTTCTTCACCTTTCCTATCAATTAACGGACTAGTCCTGGGCCAGGGCCGGCGCTTCCATTTAAGCGACCTAAGCAGTCGCCTAGGGCGCTAGGATTTGGGGGGGTGGCAACAATTCGGCAGCGGGTCCTTCACTCGCTCCGGGACCCACCGCCAAAGTGCCCCGAAGACCAGGAGCTGCAGAAGGACCCCCTCGCCGCAGAATTGCCGCCAACGACCGGGAGCGTGGAAGGACCCCTGCCTAGGGCGCCAAAAACCCTGGCGCTGCTCCTGGTCCTGGCATTCTATCTAATTGCTCTATCCTGTGATCATTATGATAGCATTAAATAGGGGCCAAAACAACAGTCCAGTTACCACTATTAAAGAGATGATGGCAGATGAAAACCAGGAGGCAAAGGACTAAAGAGAAAATAAAAGAATAGGTATTGAAGAGCACTCTAGTGACCAGGACCTTTTGGTATAATACAAATTGAAGAAATATTGACTCTAGTTGGCTGACTTTAACATTTCTTGTGCCGATTCTAGGCAGTGTTTAATAGTGCAGCCTGAACATAGTTCCCCTTGAAATTTAATTTCATGGTAATATTTATTGCTAGAGATGCACCAGTTGTATCAGAAACCCAAACCCTGGTGAACAGAGCTAGATTGGAAAAAGCTTTT
Source organism: Chelonoidis abingdonii (assembly GCF_003597395.2). Classification (NCBI taxonomy): domain Eukaryota; kingdom Metazoa; phylum Chordata; order Testudines; family Testudinidae; genus Chelonoidis; species Chelonoidis abingdonii. The sequence goes on along the minus strand of NC_133773.1, from coordinate 116,729,521 downwards.
GAACTTGCTGTTTGCCCAAGAGGGATAAAATGGAAACCTAAAAGTTGCCAATATTTATGATTTGGGAAGACCAGTTGAAAATGGTGATTTTGTGAACCCAGAACAAAATCAGGCCATTTAAAGGGGTGATTTTTGTTTGTTTGTTTTCTTTTTGTTTCTCCCTTTCATATTTCTCTTCATTTTAATTAAGCCCTCTCTGGACTCCTGCTATTGGAGAGTTTTCAAAGAAACAGAACTTTCATGCCAGGTTTCTCCCCTCCTCCCCAAGCTCTCAGAGCTCTGCTTCTCACAAGTATTTATCTTCTCAGAGAAAAAGACTTGAAACATGTCTGACTGGAAGTTTACAGCAAATAAAACCTAAATACAGCTATGCTACTAGCATTCTGAATACTGTAGCAAGGAAAAAAAAATCGATTTAAACACTACAGTCAAATTTCCTGGAATTCTGCTATTTGATTTGCATTTTATATGTAATGGTTTTCTTAACTAGATGGGAGCTGCAGGATCGCCACATATGGGCTGGACACTATTAGAGATATCAGAACAAATAGAAAAAACACTCGGCTAGTTTCAGCCTTGATTAAAACCTTATGTAACTTTAAAGTACATTTAAAGATACAATGCACTTGATTTCTTGAAGATTCCCTGTCCACATGAGAAAGATATCACCGCTGTAAAGAAAAAAATATATTTATTTACACCATCCTGCAAACTTGTCTGTGAGTATTATATGCAAATGAGTAGTAGTCTCATTAAACTCAATGAATGTTTGAAGGATTGGAGCCTTATTTTGATGACTGTCACTGTCAAAACATTACAGAAATAAAATAAATGAGATCCAGTCGGATGTATATTCCGATATCAAACTTTCATTATGCAATTCTTAAAACTATCCTTTTATCAACTACTCTTTTTGAAAATATACATTCCCATAAGCTTTCCTGGTACAATGATGCTCCATTAGAAAAACTAAGAACAGTAGCACAATGGAACAGACTGCCTAAGGAGGTTGTAGAAGCTGCTTAACTGGAGGTTTTTGAAAGGAAGCTGGAGAGCCATCTGTCTTGTATGGTTTAACCATAATAAATCCTGCAACTTGGCAGGGGGGTAGACTAAATGACCTTTGGGGTCTATTCTAACCCTATGATTCTCTAAGCATACATATCAGGACAAATTCTACTTTGACTCTCATTCCATGGCAACCCCATTGAATTCAAATGGACCCTTGTGTACATATGAGAATGGAATTTGGCCCTTAAGTATTTCCAGGTTTATAATACTTTGAGATCCAAAGGATCAAACTACTTTACATAGGTGAGCATGCGTCTACACTGCATTTACATCAAGGTAAAACAACTTGTCCAAAGTCACACAGTGCATCAATAGCAGAGCCAAGAAAAAGACCCAGGTCACCAGATTCTCATTCCTGTGCACTGTGAATGGGACCACAATAGCTTCCCCACTGTACTTCTCAGATGCATAAAGGTGAATCATGATCACAAGCCTCATAATTTCTTAAAGTCTGGGGAAAAAAATGGCAGGTGGACCAAGAAATTAGAAATGGAGCTATCTGGTTTTGATTCTATCTTGGAAAAAGAATGTAGGTAGATTTATGTCAAACGCTAAAACAGAGTTATCTTCAGACAAAAACACTTCATATTTTAATCTTAAGTTCCTGTTTTGCTTAATATTTCTTAGTGTCTCCAGCTACAGAATATCATCATCACAGTATGCTAAGGAGTTACTATACCAAGCATAAAGGAGATCAAATTTCCTTTATATTGTCAGCTACTGTTTAAAGTGAATACACTGATGTAAATTCTGTAAGGGTTATCTATGGTCCCATTGACGTCTAAAGGAATATTGCCTCTGACTTTAACGAGGCCTGGTTTGGGCCTTTCGGACAGCACTTAAGCATGTGCTTGGGTCCATTCCTCTTCAAGCAATACCTGTAAATATGTGCCCAAGCCCTATTGAAGGCACAAATTATTATTATTATGCTTAATTCAAATTATAATGAATAGATCTGCAATCTGAAAATAAGATCTTTCCCAGATTGTAGAGTTTACAAGAGCTACCATATAAGCAATAACTGAAAACATACAAAGTTCAGAATATTCCTTCCTATTACCATGGATTGAATGGCAGTTCTTTAAGTGCTTCTGTCTGAGTGAACATGACAGAATGTTTGAAATTATCAAAATTATTGTATATTTTGTATTTCTTTATTACACGTTTACCTTCACTGATGAATGCAGTACATGCAAGAGTTACAAGTAAAAAAAATTATAATTTTAATATTAGAACCAACTTTAGAAAACAAGACTATTATTGAATATGGTTCAATCTGTAATGTCAAACAACTTATTTGAAGTTAGCTGCTATTTCTGTTAATTGTCCATGAAGTTCACAATTTTTACCAATGTAATAATTATTCAAAAAGTGTTCAACAACTTGTGTAAAAATTCTAGCATATAGGTCGTTCACAAATAAAGGCATTTGAGCATTTGCTATTCAGAATTCACTGTCTCACCTGTATGACTGATTATTTAAGTTACATGGTATTGTTCCTGTTCCCTGATTGGCTGACTTCATCTTTATAAACTACAACAGCTTTTGCAATAAAGCAATTGTTTTCTCATGAACTGACTTCTGTTTCTTGATTAAACACATTCCCCTGTAGACTTGAAATTCACTTCCGACTCATGAGAAATTTTGCTCACTCTATTGTGTTGCAAAAGAGATGTGAAAATAACTGATTAAAATGCAATTCAGAATTCACAAATATTCTTGCAAACACATTTTTCCACTATTCACCCAGCTCTAACTTTCAGTTTTGGTAAAGCATATTAATGCCTTATGTTAGTAAAGAGATTTCCAGTCAGTAATGATCAGACACTCATATTAGACCAAAATAATTCCTTTCATTTTTCTCGTTAGGTTCTGAGTGCTTCATAATCAAATGTGTTCATTTTAGACTGGTCAGGAATATTTTTCAAGTGGGTAAAAGCAAAGTTGAGCAAGAAGAGATGAACCATCAGTTTGAATTTCTTGTAAAATGTCCTGCTAACAGTAGTTGATTCTCATTGTTCCAATTTTAAATGATTTCCACGAGAGTTCACGATTGACAAGACATTATGGGACCACGTAATTGATAAAGAAGAGTCAATTCTTAAGACAGAGCACTGATAATTTTAGGTCAAACCTAATTCAGATGAACGCTGTGCATGAAGTAGTCTTGGTGGACTTGTTCTGTTTCATGAAGAATGTTTCTCTTTTAGTTGTCTGCAGCAGAATGGAAAGGGAAGCTCGGCCACTTGCTGAATCAGGCTTTATATTCATTAATGAAATAAAGAGTCCAAGGAATTTATTAGTGACTAGGGTGGGTGAACATTCCATTTTAAAAATAACAGTAAGCTCTCCCCATGCCCTCTCTCTTCCCAGATACTATAAGGGCCATTAAAAATTAACCAGATCCAAACATTATAATTTGTCTGTTAAATACCATGAAAGTAACAAAATCACAAAAACTTTCCATTCTTGTGATACTTCCACAATTCTGCTTGCAGTCTGCCAGCAGGAGGAACAGCAAGAGTAACCAAGGAATGAAAGAGGAAGCAGAGGAGAGATGATAAGGAATGCAGAGAAGATAAGAATATTCGGTGGAACAGGCAAGAGACATGACCATAAGGACAACAGGAGAAACCATGCAGAAAAGTGCTATAGCACTCCCCAAACACACAATGGGGTACAAGGCTTTATTTTTCTTCTTTAGAGTATGAATAGCTCATTCAAATGTATCCTACAGGGTGAAATCTCCCTCCTCGCCCCCCACAATTCCAGGCTATAAAACAAATTCAATTAATGTAATTGGCTAGAACAGGAAACTGAGAAAAGGCAGTCCAAAGAAATGAAGGCCTAGAAATGGAGGAACTTCCAAAAAGCAAAACAAGAAAATAGAAAAATGTGGAGCAGAGAGACAGGGCCTGTGCCTGCTTCATTCCCTTCATGCATAACTGTGTGCACACACTAAAATCTGATTTCCATGATTACTTCTGCATGTTAGGGACTCCACTAGTGCTCTTGATTTTTACATGTAAGGTGCTCAGATACTATTGTGTTGGGTGAGCAGCATAAACCCTAAAATAGGACTAGCCAGCATGAACCATCGCAGAGAAGCAAGCCCTAAATGGATGTAAGCAAGGCCAAAATGAATTCATTTAAAAATGCAAATGAATACTCAGTATTCACCCAGCTCTTGCAATAAAATAATTAGCCTGTATACATCAAAATCCATGCAGCACCTATTCAGTGGATTAAAAATTACATGCTATGTGAATGACATGTAAATTTTTGTAAAGGATTTGTACCAAAATAGTTCCAAAACAATCTAGAGAACAAAGTATGCCAGACTGATCCCAGATTTATCTCCACTGACTTCAGTGGAATTACACTAAGAATGAATCTGGCCCAAGGGGTCTTTTACAATCACCTTAAATGATTAATTGTACCAAGGTCATTATTTTCTTATGATACTTAATTTCTCTCCTACTCCCAGGCACTGAAGTGAACAACAACTTGTGGTGAACAAAGAAATTACCGGTACTATTTCTGGCTATTATATGGAGTTTCTCAGTCACAATGGCCACTCTTCAGCTATCAGTCTGCATGCTTCAATTGTTCTGTTTGATCCCTGTAACCTTGGCATTTCCTTTTGTCATTAAGAGATTTGCAGTATCTAGTCCATATCTAACTGATCGCCACAATTTTCCAGTGTTCAGATTCCAACCCAACCACTATCGTGCTGCTACCCCCATACCCAATAGCTTGGCACCCACCTGGGACGTGGGAGACCCAGGTTCAAATTGTTGCTTTGGAGCAGGAATTGAATCTCTCTCTTCCTCATCCCATGTGAGTTCCCTAAGAGCAGACTATAGGATATTCTGGGATGGGGGTGGGTGTCTCCCTCAATCTCTCCTCCTTTAGAAGCTGTTCCACTTTGTACAATTATTCATTGGAGCAGGGACTAAAATCCAGCTGTCACCCCTCCTAGCTTGGTGGTTAGGGCATTCACTGGCAGAGAAGAGACCCAGGTAAACTGCCTGCTCCAGAGTAGAGATTTTAACCTGCGTCTTCCACATCCCAGAGAAGTGCCCTAGCCACTGGCATTTTTGGTAGAAGGAGTGGGGAGGCATGACCTCTGCTTTTGTGAATAGTGAATAAATCCCCTTGTGACTTTAGTCCCTGTGGCAAATTGCCGGCACTATTTTGATGGGTCTCACGCTTTCTCTTCTTTGGGGAGAGTTCAGAGCACCATTTCTTGCCCCTGCAGTGGAATGTTAACTGCCCCACTAGTGTCCTAGAGGAGGGGAGTGGAGAGGGAGGGACCTGGGCCCGCCTTCTACTCCAGGTCTCAGCCCAGGGGCCCTGAGGATAGTGGTAAATCACCTGAACTGACACTTCCTTCCCCTGGGCTACTTCCCTCTCCAGCTTGTGGGGGGCTTCCTGCCCTCCCTCTGTACAAGCCAGGTGCCCCTTTACCTAGGGTCTTGGACTTCTTAGCTCACCGCAGCACTTCTCCAAACTGTCCTCTTCTTCCCTTCAAATTGTTCTCTGCTCCAGCATCAATTCCTCTCTGCTCCAACTCCCATACTGTCTGATTGAAGCATGGGTTTTTATCATGTGACTGGCTTCAGGTGCTCTGATTGGCTTCAGGTCCTCTAATTAATCTATAGCAAACTTTTTTCCCCTTACAGGGAATAAGGCTCCCTTCTAACCCTCTCCTGCTGCCCTCTGGCCATGCTGTATCACAGTCCCACAAATCAAAACATTTCGTTTTGACATTTCCCCAAAAATTCTTTGATTCGACTAAAACAATTCTCCAAAATGATGCTAATTAGTTAAATGTTTCAGTGTATCCAAATTTGCATTTTTCAGCAAAATGTTTTGTCCAAAAAATTTCACCTAGCTCTAGTTATAGTAGCATAATCTAGCCCACCTAGTAGAGAGTTACAGCAATCTATATCATGGGTTGGGCTAATGCAGTTGTAGGGGGAAAAATAAAATTCCCTGCCCACATTGATTATCTAAACTCTGGGACAGCTTTATTAGTGCTGTCAGCAATAACAATCTTCAAACATATTTACAGTTACCATGGTTTTTCCCCCAGTGTGGACACAGTCTCACTGTGATAGGCTTTGGCTTTTTCTAAATGTATTATCCCACCTGACATACCAATTGGAATGTTTTTCAAATATAAATAGCAGTTCACTGATGGCAATCCAAACAGCAAGCAAGAGAGAATCAAATGCAGCTTCCTGAGTGAGGGTAATCAACTATTTCATGACAGTAATACGAATATTAAAGATCTGTTCATTAAATGTCAGTATTTCCCAAGACTTGCAGTACATTCTGGATCTCAAAAAAAAGCAAATTCAGCATTTTACCAGCCTGAAACAGCTTGCGCTACATAACAACTGTAAACGGTTTATTTTTACATCCCTATCAATAGAACTGACTGAACAGCTTGCTGACAATTTTGCATCAGTGGATTTACAGCTGCAGCTATTAATACTAAATTCCAGCTATCATGTGTGATTGCAAAAGCCTTATCCATGTAAAAACATGAAGTTTAGGCTGTTACATAGTAATTTACTCCCATGATATATACATTATCCATACGGTAGGAAACCCTACACTTTTCTAGGCAGGAAATACTTCTAGGCAGTTACTTATTAATTTATTAGGGGGAGCTAAAAGCAATCTCTATATTTAGGTTGCTTAACATGTTCCATTATTAAAGGATTCTTGTGACCTTTTCTTTGAGAAGCTCTCACACCTCCATTATTTGTAGCGACCCTTGATACTTGGCAGGGGGAACAGAAGTGACTTTTTTTTCCTATCCCATGAAATTCTGTTCCTCTTTTGCTGATATTTAACTATTAAAAATCACCATTTTGTTTCTCTGGCTTGTGTTCTTCAGGAAAACTCTGGCAGCACCTCAAAATAGTAACTGAAGACATGAACATTATATGGCTGGGGTCATATTTCCACCAAGCGGCAGCAGCAGCAAATAATATACTGAGAATGTCTAGGAGCTGCCATGTTATATAATCTTGTGATGTAAGGTGCTCAGGTGCTTTAAGCAATGGCCATCAATATACATTTCTAAAGAGAAAATAATAAATACAACAGCTTTTATCATTAGACTATTACATGCGCATAGGTGCTGGCAGCAGGGGTGCTCGGAGTGCTGCTGCAACCCTTGGCTTGAAGAGATTTCCATTATATACAGGGTCTACAGTTTGGTCCAATGTCTCACAGCACCCCCCACCCCCCAGTACAGAAATTGTTTGAGCACCTCTGTATGCAAACATGTAAATTCACATAATTCTGAGAAGAGGAAGTTCAAACACCTGTAGCCCAATGCATGAGCTGTGGAAATGAGTCTGTCTCATGAAAAATAAGGAAGAATACTCACTAAACTTCAGCTGGGCCAAATGTTTTGATTATTTCAGCCAGAAAAAGCAGCAAGTTGCCAGTTGCTTAAATGGCCATTTTTGAGTGGCAGTTGAATGTCTGTCATATTTAAAGGGCCAGCACCAAAAATGCATGGGAGGAAAGAGTTTCTATAACAGCACAACTGTATACTGAAGAGAATCAATGAGGATGCACAGCTGTCACCAAAGAAGGTGCTCTTTGGTATTGTCTGCATCAGTTTCACCATAAGTAGTAGACAGGGCACTGAACAGGGAGCCAAGAGAACTGATTTCTATTCCTGGTTCTCCCACAGACTTACTGTGCGACCTTGGATAATTCACTTCACCCTCTGCTTCTGTTTCTCCTCCTACTCTTTGTCTGTAGATTGTAAACTTTTTGTGAGAGACTCTCTCATTATGTGTTTGTATGGAGCCCCAATCTTGGTTGAGGTTTCTGTAATACAAATAAATAAATACAAACAATAAGAATATCCTGTTAATATGTGCCCTTCCTATTAAGATAGTTAGCTTACTGCTTTAGAGTGCATTCTAAGCTACCAGCATTACTTGTGTAAAATCAAAACGTCTTAAACAGGGGAAGGCTTGTTGGCAATCCATAACTTGAGATCCTATAGAGGAACCGAAGCCTTTCTAAAGTATGGTTGCAAATAATTGATTGCTGCTTATAAATTACCTAATAATTAAAACTGACTACCACATACTTATTAAACACAGGGTTTATAGAAATAATTGATTTAAGTTAATGTTCATCATTTTCCCACCATTTATCAGAGTACATTATTTAGGATATTGCTTTTATTTCCCTTTTTGCAGGAACTTTCTTGTTTTTCCTGAAGTACTAAGCAACCTGAGACCAAGAGTGATAGGTTTATATTTGTTCCTGTTTTATGTCAGTCTCATATTCTCATTAGCTTTGTGTTACCTATGCCATGACAACAGGCCTCTAATTTCTCTGCTTTTCTCTTTTCCGGTAACAAATTAACTATGATGATGGGGACCATAGCAACTGAAGCAAAAACTTCATTAAGCAAGAATTTTCAATGCATGCTGTACAAACAGCATAGACTTTGCTGAATCCCTGGATCAATGTACGAACATTGAGATGTGTACTTTATCCTCAATGTACAGTGTAATCAGCATGCCACATCACAGCTCACACTGAAGATCCACATTAGGAACGGAAGGACTGGCTCGAGGATGACGACAACAACAACATCATCATCATCATCTTCTTCTCCTTCCACATTTCTAAGTATTTCCAGCTCCTGATTGGTACTGGAAACAGAAGTATCAAAATACCCCCCCAGAGACTTGATGTATTTTCATCTCAATAGAAGCTACAAATACCAGAAACCTCATGAGAAAAAAAATCGGATCTTGTGAAGTTTCCAGCCCCCCGTATTTGACATTCACAATGTCCAGAACAGGCATAGATATGCATCAAAACTTTTAGAGCTAACCTGAACTGAATATAAAACCATTGCACCATTTGATATACACACACACACACACAGACCCCTACACACATTCCCACCTGACTCACAATTCTAAGTGTCTGATCTTGTTCCAATTGGTAGTTCCGCCATTGTTTCAAAGGGAACAGTACCGGTCTTCAACATCCCAGTCCCGTACTGCTAAAATCAATGGGAGTTTTGCCCAATTTGGAAGCAGGTTCAGGCCCCAGATGTGCAGCTCCCTTGAATATAAAGGTGACTTTTGAAACTTAGATGGAAGCTTTTAATTACAAATCATCTAATGCAAGTCATGTAATGGATCTGTTGTAGTCCCAAGCAGAATTCAAGTTACCTTAGCAAAGTAGGTAGGAGTTTCTCAGACACAGAGATAAATCCAATGGTTTAATGTTATTTGCTCCTCATCAGGTGTGGGGAGCTTTGAATCATTGATCTCCACACCCCAGGTGAGTGTCCTAACCACTAGGCTCAAGGAGAGTGCCTCCTATATTTTGAGCTCTGCATGAATGCATCTCTTACTGGATTTTGTGGCTCTCTATGCAGAAATAGGCCCCCACCTCAGAAAGGGGTGGGGGCTTAGCATACACCTCTTTGGTCACCATTATAGGTGGCTCCCTGTTTAGTGTGCTGGCTTTGTGGATCACATTCTAAGGTTTCTATCTCTCCACATTCATTGCATAGGGTACCTAGATGCTTAACTCAGGCTTTGTGGATCACAATGTTTTGCCTGTAATTTTCTGGGCAACTAGAGTTAGGCAACACAGTGCTTAGCATTGCAATGCCTAAGTACCTTTGTGGATCTAAGCTCAAGAGGATGTATTACTATGTGAGACTTCTGTCTGCACATAACAAATATCATCAAGTCATGCTCACTTATGCCGAAGCAACCACCAATTTAGTTCTGTCTTCTTCAGATGGTTGGAATATTAGAACTTGATAGTTTTGCAGGTTGGACTAAGCATTCATTTTCAGGTATATCTTGTACAGCTCTCGGATTCAACTCAGCCAGCTGGATTTTCAGTGAAGTCTTCTGAAGTTTCCATACTGAGGACTCTAGTATCAATTGGAAACTTCTCACTGTGTGGAATTCTTGTTGGTCCTCTTCTCTCTGGTGGTCATAGCCTGCCCATCCTTGTCCGCCTCCATCTGTAGAGAATGTCACCTCATTCTCTTGCCTCTTGGTTACCAACTGCCAAGCCTCCTTGGCAGCCAAAGCCTTTCTTTCTTGAACCTGGGGTGATGTTTCCTGGTTGTCCAAGTACTGTCACCTTCTCTGGTGTACCACACTGTCAGTACTTGTCCTTCCAAACCACAAATCTTTTCTTCCAGTACAGCCATCAACTTACCCTTGGTACTGAGAAAGTCCCTTCTGTCTGGGGAGAGGAAGTAAAACATGGCACATCCATTGCAGATCAAAACCACAGTTCCATCATATTAGTGAATGTAGAACTGCACCTAGAATGAAAGGCTCCCTCTCTAAAATTTCTCCAAAACTTCCCTGTTTGCTGCTTCTGTTCACTTGCTCAGCAGTTTGCCTGGTAACTGACTTCTATACTAAGCCTTGCTGCTTAGCTTCTCTCCCTTGCTAATGGCAAGAATTAACCATTCAAACACTGTGGCTGAGTCCAGATGATCTTCAGCTCTGTATCACCTGGGCTTTTCAGGGCCCAAAAGCCCAGCCACATGGTTCTCACAGAGAACAAACTTCTCTGACATTTCATTTCAGAGGTGATTGCATTTCAGTTATGAGTAAAGTAATTCCTTTGTACATAGAAGAGTACTCTTTCTAAAGATTTATGTACGTATTTGCATGTGCACAACTGAATATGCCTAGTAGGTGCACATAAATAATATCTTTGCATATGCACATAGCACTGGTGCTATGTACATGTGAAAAAAAATTGCACAGAACTGTAGTATTTTGCATATACAAATGACTGTGCTCATCTTTGAAGGTCTACATAATATACAATATGTGCCAAAGTAGTTTACTAACTTCTCAGATTGAAAGATGTATAAAAATATAATAAAAAGCACCTCCCTTTCAAAAATACCTTCATGAACAAACGTAACCTATTATGAAAATAATAAAAATGACAGCATTATTCTTAGTAGCAATGCAACTTTTCATGGCAGTTCACTTGCAATCATCTTCTCTAGATTGCTAATTATATACCTCAAGCTGTATTTATTAGTGCAAAGATTGAGTAGTTTGCTCTTTTGTATGGTTTGTCAGAAAAAGCCTGTTTTAAATATCTATAGTCTTGTTCGCACTTGAGAAATCTGGCATGGCAATCAATGTGTTGTCTACTTAGCATAATTGTAACACCTCCCACCCACACACAAAGTGCTCTAAATGGTGCATAGGCATTATAATAACCTGTTGGATTACTCTTGCTTCAGGAAATGCTTACCACCATGCCAGTCTCCACTACTGCGATGCCACTGTAGATGGATATTGCTGGCTTACTGGCCCAAATGGAGACAACAATCCTCTCACAGCCATCGCTCAGTGCCCCAGTCAGTGATTAGGTAGTATTTGGTCAACTTTCCCACATTCCACTACCCTGGGGTCAGGTTTCCCGCACACAGCGTACCTGTACAGAAAGGCACACACTGTGGAGCACAGATGCACTGTATTTTCCATAATGAACAATATCTTGTACTTTTGTGACTCAACTGATTCCAGGTACTGCATGTCTCTAAGCTAACTTTGTTGATGCCATCACTGTATGAAATGATGTTTCAAGGCCCAGTGATAGTTTTGTTTCTTCAGTTCAAAATACTGAGGTGATACTATACCTAGTTTTGTTTCAATCTTTTATGGAAAAATTCTAATGACTCTACTTGTATTAACTGTAGTGATGGGGCAACACTGGAACATAAAATCTGAAACTGAGGTGCTCTAGTTTAACCACAATTTGTTGGTCTAGATGCAGAAATTTCATGGTCTGTGTAATGCAGGAAACATAGAAGACTAAATCATCTAACTTTAATATATGTGGAACCTCCTTGTATTTGGTGGGGGTTTGCATTCAACTCCCAGGATCTGCACCTTCTCCTTCATTGCTTTGTTTCTGGACTGGATCTCAGACTAGAAAGGATCTATTTTCAGGTACTGGTTTGGGTGCAGGCCAAGTCCTAGAGGAACATCTGCTTGTATGGGATTGCAGACCAAGATGGTGGAAATTTTGAGAACAACTGTTCAAGTATTTCCTACCATTTAAAACAAATCTTTCAAGGTCAGCTGCTTGCAGACTGATAATATTTCTACTCTTTTCATCTCAAATCTCACGACAATGTCTCACAAAAGTTGAGTTCTGTGAAATGTAAGCCTAAACCCAAGCCGTGATTCAGCCTTGACCCTAAATTTAAGTGAGAACTGGATCTGAAAACCATTTCCATGGCTCAGCCTTTAGCGAAATATGGGCTTGACTTACAATGATTTTTTAGAACATCCATTTCCTTAATGACAGCACATGTACTGATGTTTCATAACATGACTATTTTTATACCTAAGGTGTTCTTACCATCCACAAGTGCAGATTCAGTAGCTCCATGTAAACAAACTATGTGCAATATGAAAATGTGGTAAGCTTACATCACCAGTGAAGCAAAGGACAGAAGACTGGTTACAGCTTACAGACCCTTTCATTTCTAGAGCAAATATTTGAAACCCGATGGTCAGTAGCAGGGGTAAAAGTTACTGAGGACACTTACCGGTACAGAAGGAGGGTGGCTCTGGCCCCCGGAAGGGGTGTGGCCTCAAACAGAAGGGGCGGGGCTAAGGGACAGCATCTCCCAGCCAGCCCTTCGCCCACGCTGCCCGGAGCTCCCATGTTGATTTAAAGGGCCCGTAGGTCCAGACTGCAGCAGCAGCTTCCGGAGCCCCGGGTCCTTTTAAATCACTGGCCCCAGGGCAGCTGCTCCCTTTGCCCTCCCCCCCCCCCCCGCCTGTCAGCGGCTGGGGGTGGGGGGGCACAAAAGAGCCAGGGATGTTAAAGCGCTGCAGGGTCCTTTGCCTTGGCAGCGCTTTAATGGTTGCTGCGCCACCCCTCCCCCCCATCGGCGGCCCCACCAACAGGGGCAGGGGCGGCAGCAACATTAAAGCACTGCTGCAGCAAAAGACCATCCTTAAAGCACTGACAGGGGAGGCAAAAGGGGCAGGGACAGGGCGGCAGCACTTTCATGTGCACTGGTTATGGGCCGGTGCGGGTTCTTACCAGTACGGAGTAGCAGCCTGTACTGGCTCACTTTCACCCCTGGTCAGTAGTTTCTGAAAAACAGTAGTCATCTGCCATGTATCTCTGTTGGCTTATATGAGAGAAATGTGTGGTCTCAGTCCAGTTCTTAGTGAACAAGTATTCATGTTACTATTGGCCCTAAATGGAACCACTGTTGAATAGCCTCTCTACTGAGACTAGGTACTGAATGGGGCATAGGGCTTAAACTACTGTCTCTCAGCTGGTTGTCTTTTCAGGTCAGGAGTGAAGCATAACTGGAAGGATGTGCATGAAACCTTACACTGTCCCAGCCCATGCCGCTGCAGTCTGGTGTGCAGAAAACATTCTCCAGATCTGACAGACTGACACCTCACATGAATATTGTTAGCTTTAAAATAACGAGAAACACTACTAAATAGAATTGCCAATGTGTGTGCAGCTGTGAAAACAGGGGGACGCTCGCTCATCATTTAGTTGCCAGCTCTAAAGGAAGGGGATAAGCCATCTTGCAGCAAATGCAGACAACTGTGGAACAGAAGTTTAGCTCTATCTGCTGCTTTTAAGCATAATAACTTTTACTCTGTGCTGATTGTTCCTGGAAAAGGCCTCATGGCCCAAAGATAATTGCTAACTTTGTCTTCTGCTACCAGTGTCCATTTAATAACCTTGTCACGTTTACAGCCCACACACTGACGCAGATCTCCTCTTCTTTTGATCCTTAACCTATTTAAATCTGGGCCTGAATAGCTTTCTAATGCTGAATGGGCAGTTAGGTCTTTCAGGTCAATGTGAAAGCCATACAGGCACACTTTACTGCTAATGGTATTTCTGTACATAAATCCCTACACATCTATTATAGAATATAACCTAACCACTTCCTGAAAGCAGCTGGCAAGAAAGCGAAGGTGCAGGCACATCAACTCCATTTTTAAACGAAAATACTCACTGTTTTAAAAATATATTTGTTTAAATTCCAAAAGTGATTGATCAGCTTTTAAGACAAAGCCAGATGTTTCAAACCTAGGTGCCTTGAGTTATACACCTCAGTGCATAACTAGTCACTCAGATAAATGGCCTTATTTGCAGAGGTACTGAGCACTTGCAGCTTCCATGCTGTGGGTAATCAGCAGCGCAGAATTTTAGGTCTCTTATTCAGATGCCAAATTATGGACTTGGGTGCCTAAAACTAAGCACTCTAGAATTTAGACATAATGCTAACATTTTCAAAGCTGCATAGGAAATTACGGACCTAATCCACTAGAAAGACAGAGGGTGTCTGTGAATGGGATTTGCAAACACATGCCTGATTTGAGTGTAAGGAGTCGTGTAGATTTGTAAGATGATACATCATCTGGCCATTGTGGGCATGAAGCCTACGAGAGATAAGTGCTATGCTCTACCAGAAAATCAATGGAGTTACATGCAGAGGTGGATCTGGCCATTGTATTTACCATGTGTGTAGTTTAAACATATATGATCAAGCTGCAATATATCATCTTGCTGAAAATACATTATCTCCCAAGAAAAAAAGATAAGTGCCACGTTTTGATGCAGAGGAACAGGTTTGCTTCACTGTAAGGGATAGCTGATGTGTGTCTGATGTGGTACTTTTTTTCTGTGCTGTTGTCAGAATGCAGCACAATGCTGGCTCCTACAGTAAAAAAAAGAATTTTAATGAGAGAAATAAAACAAATTTGTCTCTAGCTAAGTGATCATCAACCACCAAACATGTACATGAAATTCAAATACGGCGGAAAAGAAAGCAAATCTGTATGCTCAGGTTTGATTTTTGTTTCCATTTATTTGCTCATTTAAATTCCATTCCCAGGCTTCTATGTGAATAGAAATTTACCTTGAAACTACTAAATCCCAATCCATCAGTAGTTAGTGCTAGAAGGGCAATAACAAGCGCTCTGTTGCTGTTGCACTCCTTACATTTTGACTACTACATTAGAGAGCTCATTCTACATAAACAACCCGCCTCTTTGGCAGGATACTTCTTTCCTTTAAATTCATAATTCATTCTTCATTTTGTATAAACAAGCCAATATAATGCAATGCAGTCTCCATTGCTCTCCTGGGATACCCACATAAGCCCACTGGCTCCATGGAGATTGCTTACAAAAGGCAGCCTTTTCCATAGAGCCCCGCCAGATGAGGGAACCTCCCTTCCAGGGAAAGCTGCAGCCAAGGGTATCAGAGAGTCAGTGGCGCTGGACTGCAGAACTGATGCTTAGGCACATGCAAGTAATTTCCACTTTTCCCTGCCTAAATTTGGACCAGTTTGGGAAAGTCTTAATCAAATGAAATCACCTCAGCATTTGAGATTTTCAATTTTAGTTTCAAAATATTCCCCTGCCCCTGTAGCTATTGGCCTTTACACACAGAGAGAGAGAAAGTCATGGTGTATTCATGTTGGGCACGGCACATCATTGTTAACTCTGCTTAAGCAAACATTATGGCAGAAGAGTTGTACTAACATCGACTGTGCACAGCTGATAGTTACATGTGGGACACAAGTTTGGACAGGGCAGGAGCCCATCTGGGAAGTTTTGGTAACCACGATTCCTTTTTCTGTTTCAAATTTGTGCATTTTGAGTTGTTCAGAACTGTGCACCCCACAAGACAGAAATCATGGTGGGAGAGAGTTAGAGACCACAGTGAAATCCAGGCCCCAGCGAAGGCAATGGCAAAACCCCTATTGACTTCAGTGCAGCCAGGATTTCACCCCAGAGATCTAGTTCCTTCCGTAAGTGTGAAAAATGGGACACTCAAATCAACCTAAGGGAAAAGCATATGAGAAGTGTGCATGTGTTTCCCACCATTCTCCTACTGACAATAGGATTCATTTAACTAACCCCAGTACAGAAGCAACAGTGACAGACGGCATGAGGAGAGAGAATGTCCCTGATGGTGACAATGGCAGTTAAATGACTAACTCCCATTAATTCTACAGGTTCCAGTGGGAATTAAGCACCTAGCTGCCATTCATAGATTGGAAAAGAAGTCTCCTCTAATGACAAAGGTAACCACAGAAAAATAGCGTGTACTTTTGCCAATGTTCCTGACATTTCCTCAGGACCTTTCCTGAATGGCCATATCTTAGCACCGTGGAACTCATGACTCTTCCTCCATCCCAGTCACCAGTGTGTACTTTCCTAGGGAACGTTCAAAAGGCAATGAGAATGTATTGACATTTTGATAAGGAAAGAACAGCAATAGTGCCAGCTCTACAGAGCAGCATGTTGCCAGCAGACCATCTGGTACTGGGGCCCAATTCTGCCTCCCACAAGTGTGATTTCTTTCATATATGCTAAGTTTTGCTCTTTGTTATTTGCATTCAGGAATACACGGAATGCAGGACAGGCCCAACAAAGAAAGTAAGAGAATGCCACTAGCCATCACCTTCACCCCCAACTAAAACCTCTCCAGCGCATCATCAAAGATCTACAACCTATCCTGAAAGATGATCCCTCACTCTCACAGATCTTGGGAGTCAGGCCAGTCCTCGCTTACAGACAGCCTCCTAACCTGAAGCAAATAATCACCAGCAACCGCACACCATACAACATAAACACTAACCCAGGCACCTATCCTTGCAACAAAGCCCGATGCCAACTCTGTCCACATATCTATTCAAATGACACCATCATAGCACCTAATCACATCATCCACGCCATCACAGGCTCGTTCACCTGCACGTCTACCAACATGATATATGCCATCATGTGCCACCAATGCCTCTCTGTCATATACATTGGCCAAACCGGACAATCTCTACGCAAAAGAATAAATGGACACAAATCTGACATCAGGAATCATAACATTCAAAACAATCTCTGTAGACTCAGTGAACAGATGGAAGGTGGCAATTGTGCAACAAAAAACTTCAACAACAACTCCCGAGAGAGATCTGATGAACTTGAATAATATGCAAATTAAACAATAACTGTGGTTTAAACAGAGACTGGGAACGGTTGGTCATTACACTAATTGAATCTATTTTCCCATGTTAGTTCTCCTCACACCTTCTAAAATTTTTTTTCTCCTGCTGATGATAGCTCATCTCAATTGATTGGCCTCTTACAGTTGACATGGCTACTTCCACCTTTTCATGTTCTCTGTATGTATAAATATCTTCTTTCTGTGTGTTCCATTCTATGCATCCAAAGAAATGAATTTTAGCCCATGAAAGCTTATGCTCAAATAAATCTGTTAGTCTCTAAGGTACCACAAGTACTCCTGTTTTTTTTGCGGATACAGACTAACACAGCTGATGCTCTGAAATGGAATGGAGGGAAATTAAAGGTTTGATCAAAAGCTTATTGATGTCAATGGGGGTCTTTCCACTGACTTCAGTGGGCATTGGCTCAGACCTGAACAGCCGTTAACCTTGGCATCAGATAACATTAATTGCTTTGCTGTCCTCTTTACATTCTCTCTTTCTCATTTCTGTGTTGTCTGTAGACAAATAATCTAACACTTAGCTCTGGGCTGACTTTTTCATTCTCGACATACAGTAATATCTTGTAGTGAAGGAAAATCAATGCCCCATGTCCCTTTCTGGGCCTACTGGTCCCATGGAGAAACCATAACTTTTCTTACATAATCCCTTGGGCTTGGAATCTCCTCCTTGACCTTCAGTGCTATGGATGGTGGAAAGCTATTTAAGTTAGAGAAGAATGTTGGCACATGAACAAATGGGTATAAACTGGTGATGAATAAATTTAGGGATGGAAACTAGAAGGAAGCCTAACCATCAGAGGGGTGAGATTCTGTAACAGCCTCCCTATAGAAGTAGGTTTCAGAGTAGCAGCCGTGTTAGTCTGTATCCACAAAAAGAACAGGGGTACTTGTAGCACTTTGTTAGTGCCACAAGTACTCCAGTTCCTGTAGAAGTAGTGACTGCAAACAACATAATTCATTTTAAGATACAGCATGATAAATGTAAGTGAAAGTGTGACAGAATAACTTGTGGTGGTTTAGGTCTGGGAGTCTCTTCCAGTTTGTGTCTTCTGTTCCTAACGTATTATGCTTCAGGTGAACACCTCTGGAACAAGAAGGGGATTTTTTTCTCCTAATGTACTATGGGTTGGGTTTTTTGGGTCTCCTTCCCCTGAAGCATTAGAGATGGCCAAAAGTGGAGATGGAACACGACATAGTGTGGGCCAATGGCATTGAGAATTCTCTTCCTCAGGTGTTTGGTTAGCAAGACCTTGTTCACCTGCCCAGGGACTGACTGATCATCATATCTGGAGTAGGAAAGGAATTTGCCCCTAGCCCATACTGGCAGGGATCCTGGGGGGGTTTCTGCCTCTCTCCTTACTGTGGGTTACTTGTTGGGTATATCTCACATAACCAATTTCTTGCCATTGGTGGGGCTTTGGGTCTTGGTACACCTCTCCCTTTCCTGTTCTCTCCCTATGGCATGCAATAGTTTAATCTCCTGAGGCTGTAATACTTTGTCTAATTCTGGTTGTTCGATATGACGTGAGGGTGACTGGGAGGTGCTAGTAGCCTGTGATAAACAGGAAGTCAGACTAGATCTGATGGTCTTTTCTGACTTTAATCTCTATGACTCTTTATTATTTGTACTGTAGTAATGTCCACAAGCCCTAATCGGGAACAGGGTCTCGTTAATTCCAGACACGGTACAAACACATGTAGATGTGGTCCTTGCTTGAAAGAGATTGCAATCTCATTTAAGACAAGATTTAACAAGAGTATGTAACAAATCACAGGAGGAAAAACAGTTCACTTGGCTACACTGGCTGACAAGTGGGCCTTATCCATAGCCCAATGAACTCAGTGGAAGTTTTCCCACTGGCTTCAGTGGACTTTGGATCAGGCTTAGTGTGCACAACTGGATCATGTTAACTTACTTTAAGTATCATTTAAAAATTTCCCTATCAAACTACAGCCACCAACCCTGTGCTCCCTTAACATGTGCCATGCCCCTCAAAAAGAGTTACCCCCAGCTAGTTGCCTATTACTGTGTAACTATTTAATTTAATGTATCATGCACTTTGCTTTTTCCCCTTCCATGTAATCTATACCCAAGTGCCCCCCTACTTAACACTATAAATTTCCTTTTAAAAAACAAAACAAACAAAAAAACAAGTTATCCCCCAGCATTTCTTCAGAGCATTTCTTTCTCTTTACATAAGGTGTGTGGCCTATACTGGAATGGGAGGCTACAGGAGTATGTCTACATTGCAATCAAACACCTGCAACTGGCCTGCATCAGCTGACTTGGGCTTGTGGGGATCGAGCTGTGGGGCTACAAAATTGCAGTATAGATGCTCGGGTTGGATCCAGGCTTTGGGATCCCGCACCACCGCAGCCTCCAATCTGAGCCCAAACATGTACACTGTAATTTTATAGCCTTGCAGCCCAGGCCTCGCAAACTTGAGTCAGCTGACACGACCCAGCTGCAGATGTTTTATTGCAGTTTAGATAGACCCTAGGATTCCAAGAATTATCCCAATCTGAGCTTTAGGAGTATGCGGTTTTGAAGTAAGAAACCCACAGGTTTTGAAGTAAGATACTTTGGTTTTCTTTCAAGTGCTGATCTTTTTACCACTCCAACCTCCTTGATTATATTGTTCCCTCAGACCATTAGACTGAGATTGTCAAAGTTACCAGGGGTATTTGTACATCATTCCTCCCACCCAGCCCCAATAATTTTACACCAAATCTCCTACATATCTTTGAAAATATTAGGCTAAATATATTTCACCCAACGTTAAGAGAATGTAAAGATTGCACAATCTCTCAAAGGTTAGGAGAAGTGGGAGCAAAGGCTACAAGGAGCCAACACAATTGCAAAAAAACTGTCATTTGGTTTCTTCTGTCACAAGCATTGACTTCCTATGGCTTCCTTTTGTTTTTATGCCTTGCTGTGCTCTGTCTGAGGTAGATTATGAGCTCCAAGGTGCAGAAACCAGCCTTTTTTATTTTAGGATGCTGTTTAAATAAATTACTAGCAGCAGCAACAGTGGTATTTAGCAAAGCTAAAATAGGTAGTGGAGTTGTTTACAAGAGTGAACAATCAGGAGTGGTTTACAAACCCAACTCAGTTAGAAGAAGCTAATAACATTATTATCCGTATTACTGCAGCACAGAGACCATAAGCAAAATCAGGGCCCACTTGTGTGAGGTACTGTACAAGTACACAGTAAGAGCCAATCCTACCCTGAAGCGCTTACAATCCAAGGCTTTGATATTGCAAGTTGTTCCCTACTGAGGGACCCCAATGGATCAGGCAGACAAAGGAAGTATTATCCCCATTTCACAGATTGGGAACTGAGGCAGAGAGATTTACCTAAATTCACAAAGGAACTCTGTGACAGAGCCAATAATTGAACCCAGATCTGCATCTAGTGCCTTAGCCACCAGACCATCCTTTCCTTCCTCTTAATTTGATATTAAACAGTATCTGACATTTCTAAATTTCCTCTGGCAATGATCCTTTTGGCCATTCAGAACTGAGCATTCTAAATTTATTTCTTTTGCACAGAAGTTGGATTCAGTTTCTACTAAAATTTTAAAGATACGAAGCACAGTATTATGTCTATGGGGAAACTAAAAAGAAAGGCCTTAAAGAGCAAATTAATGAGACACAGACACAAAATGACAGTACCAACTCTCTAACTGGGGTTCTTAATAAAGGATAATGTTCTGGTACACTGAAAATTGGAAATAATGGAAAATGTTACTAATCAGATACCGTAATACTGTAGGGCTTACCTGACACTTCAGGCAATAATATTCTTGGTTTTTAAGATCTTGCTGAATTTAATCCTCCACTTACCATCTGAAAGTTTTATACCCATTTGAAAAAATCTTTAAATGTAAAACTTACTCCATTTTCTCTTTTATTTCTCTAAATGTTAGCCTCTCTCCTTTGACAGTCTCCTATGAATGTAATTTGGGAAAGAATGATAATATACAATTTCCTAATATATGAAGTATCTTTATTGCACGACTACTCCCAGCCTTCCCCTTATAATGGAAAATGTCAGGCAAACTTAACAATATGTGTGCTATCAGCCCTAACTTGAATATTTTTAGTTCTGCATGATTTTGAAATACTTTCCCTCTCCCTTTCTTCTAGGATGCACTATGGATCTTGCTGAGAAGGATATCCTGTGCTTTTTAATGGAGAGATTCCTTATCAATTTCCTTTAAAAAACATTGGGTTTCTTTATTTGTGTTAATCTTAGGGTACGTCTACACTGCATGATTATTTCGAATTAGCTTAAACCGATATTACAAAACAGATCTAATAAAATCGGTTTAGCGCGTCCACAGTGGGATCCCGAAATCGATTGTTTGCGTCCATGGTCCAAAGCTACCATCGATTTCAGGAGCGGTGCACTGTGGTGCTGTTCTCAGCTAATCCCATAGTTCCACTTCCGTGTTGAGAGCACAGTGCCTGATGGGGCAGAAAACTTTCCCGCGGTGGTGCTGGTACAGCCTCACCCTCCTTTGTGAAGGCAGCGACAACCTTTGGCCTTTTTCGCGGAGTGCATTGAGCACGCCATAGCACAGCAATCTTTCCCTTTTTTTTTCGTGTGGTGGGGGAAATAAACTGAGGAGCTGTCCTGAACACGCCAGACACTGTGTTTGAACCTACAGAACATTGGAGCTCAGCCAAGAATGCAATAATTTTCAGAGACTGCTGTGGACTGTGGATAGCTGGAGTCCTCAGTACCCCTCCCTCCCTTCATGAGCGTCCATTTGAGTCCTGGCTTCCCGTTACGCTTGTCACGCAGCGCTGTGTATCCGGAGTTTTTATTCAACGCTTTGGCATTTCGTGTTCTGTAAGGAGCTGGATACAACAGATTTGTCTTCCTACAGCGATCAGACTAGTATCCCGTACGGTCTAGCTGGAGCTCTTTTTTGATTTCAGACTGCATCGCCAGCCGTGCTGATCAGAGCTCCACGCTGGGCAAGCAGGAAATGTTTCAAAGTTCGCGGGCTTTTCCTCTTTACCTGCCCGCTGCATCCGAGTTCAGTTGCTGTCCAGAGCGGTCAGTGCTGCACTCTGGGATGCCGCCGGAGGCAATAACGTCGATTTCCTCTCACACAACCTAATCCGAGTTATCGCTATCGATTTAGGCTACTCCTCTCGTTTGGGAGGAGTTCCGAAATCGATTTAAGGAGCCGTTTAACTCGATATTAATGACGACGTCGTGTGAACGGATACAGCGTTAAATCGGTATATCGGCCATTAAACCGATTTAAAGTCGCAGTGTAGACCTGGCCTTAGCTTCCCCTTCAGCTGCCTCACAAGGTCAGTTTCTCCTCTATGCTGCTCACACACTTGTTTCATTCCCCTGATTTTAAGGGTGTAATTCACCCTTGTGCAGAAGGCCACCACAGTTCCAATACACTGCTTAACTCTCACTGAAAGTGTGACTAGTCCCTGAGGGCCACCAGGAGAATTAAATGGTGCACTGGCCCTGGGCTGCCCCTCTGAGACTTTTACCCTTCGTGAATGGAATCCCATCAATTTTCCATACTTCAGGGCTGGGAGACAATAGTTGAATTCTCCCCTTCCTCTTCTTACTTTCCTCAGTCCTCTTAATGCATGTGGTGTAGCTTACATTGCTTAGGGGGTGTGTGAATAACTACTATGTAGGTGGGACAGCTTCTCCCGCTGACACAGCTGCTGCCTTTCACAGAGCTGGATTCATTATATTGACGGGAGAGCGCACTCCTGTCAGCATAGAGCGTCTTCCCCAGGTGCGCTACTGCGGTGCAGTTGTATGGTGCAGCTGAGCGGATGTAGCGCTTCTAATGTAGACTAGTCCTAAGAAGACTATGCCAACTATATGGCAGTAACTCACCCAGCATCACGATTAGAGGTCCTGAGCTTTACAGAGCATTATCTCATCTGCACTCCCTGAGCTATGCATAGGCACAAATTCTCATGCATTACAATGAGAATATACTCAGTTTATGCATGACAGTGGAATTCAGTGTGATCAATCTAAGTTGTAGTGTTCTGCAATTTGATAATCTATTTTCATACTGATCTTAAGGACTGCTGCTTTCTTGCTCACAAGAAAAGACAAAAGGAGTCTAGTGGCTAAAGCAAGGCTTTAAGACTATAGGTACAGCTACACTGCACAAAAGCCAACCAACCAACCAAAAAAAAACCAAAAACCCACCAACCAGCAATGCAGTACTGAGTCTTAAAGCCCAGGTTAACTGACTCAGGCTCAGGGGTCTCACGCCGAAATAGCAGTGTAGATGTTCCCACCTGGGCTCTGAAACCTGGCAAGGGGGGAGGGCCTCAGAGCTCAGGCTAAGCAGGAACATCTATAGTACTATTTTAGCCCTGTAGCACATGCCCAAGTCAGCTGACACGGGCCAGCATAGGTGTTTGATTGCAGTGGAGACACACCCTGAGACTTGCTCCCACAGGTTTTTTTTCAGTTTTGGTTTTTGCTTTGCAACGTAGACAGACGTACCTATGTCTATACTTGGAGCTGGGGGTGTGATTCCCAGCTCAAGTAGACACATTTACACTAGCTCTCATCAAGCTATTTTCAGCACACTAGTGTTGCTACATTAACATGGGCAGTGGTGAGTGGCAGCATGAATGCTAATGGCAAACAGGGTGACCAGATGTCCCAATTTTATAGGGACAGTCCTGATATTTGGGGCTTTATTTTAATATGGGCTCCTATTACCCCACCACCCCATCCCGATTTTTCACATTTGCTATCTGGTCACCCTAACGGTGAAAAGCAAAGTTCTAACTCATTGCACCACCTTGCTCAAGTTCAGAACTAATCAAAAAGTTTCCAACAGAACAGTTTTTACTTGGAAAAAGCTGATTCAACAAAATCAAAATATTTTGTCGAGATGTACCATTTTCATCAAACTTTGACAACAAAATTCAAAATGTTTTGTTTCTATGAAATCTAGGTTCTTTTTTCCCCATAAGGTACTCTGTTTTGACATTATCATTTAAACAGATACAATATGACTGCAACACTAGAGTCCAAAAGAAGCCTTACTAAAATGCTTTTCAATAAGGTCATTTGATATTTTCAAAACAATTTTTTCTGGAAATTTCAAATTGTTAGAAGTGTCAAAATGTTGATCTTTCGGTCCAATTCACAATGAAAGGAATCTTCAGAATGTCAGAAATTTCCTGCAGAACCAAAGTTCTGAGTTTCAATCAGGTCTATTCAAGATGTTGTGAACTGCAATCCTTTAGAATCATAGAATATCAGGGTTGGAAGGGACCTCAGGAGGTCATCTAGTCCAACCTGTTGCTCAAAGCAGGACCATTTCCCAACAAAATCATCCCAGCCAGGGTTTTGTCAAGCCTGACCTTAAAAACCTCTAAGGAAGGAGATTCCACCACCCCTCTAGGTAACCCATTCCAGTGCTTCATCACCCTCCTAGTGTAAAAGTTTTTCCTAATATCCAACCTAAACCTCCCCCACTGCAACTTGAGACCATTACTCCTTCTTCTGTCATCTGCTGCCATTGAGAACAGTCTAAATCCATCCTCTTTGGAACCCCTTTTCAGGTAGTTGAAAGCAACTATCAAATCCCCCCTCATTCTTCTCTCCTGCAGACTAAACAATCCTTCAGTTTCTCCTCATAAGTCATGTGCTCCAGCCCCCCTAATCATTTTTGTTGCCCTCCACTGCACTCTTTCCAATTTTTCCACATCCTTCTTGTAGTGTGGGGCCCAAAGTTGGACACAGTACTCCAGATGAGGCCTCACCAAAGTTGAATAGAGGGGAATGATCACGTCCCTCGATCTTCTGGCAATGTCCTTACTTATGCAGCCCAAAATGCTGTTAGCCTTCTTAGCTACAAGGGCACACTGTCAACTCATATCCAGAAGATATGCCTGGAGACAACTAAGTGACACAGCTGGACATAAGGTAGGTAGGAATAATTGCTAACCACAACCTAATCCTGCAAAAAATTTGCACATGCTTAACTTTAAGCACCTGTAAGTCTTTGCTGGATCAGGGCCTCACCTTCCAAATACCCACAGTTCTTTTTAATCTAGTCATGTTACACAGAATTTCATTTTTATTAGGGGCCAAATCCCACTCACCTTGTTCAGGCAACAGATCCAACTGACTTTAATTAACTAATCATTTGAGCGAGGGCAGCAGGATCAGAAACATAACCCAAAACCGAGTGCAATACTATTAAAGTACAAAGAAGTTACAAAGATTCTCTCTCTCAAAAGCTAATCATCCCAATAAAAGCAGGTTTCGGTGACGTTTTAACTATAAATCTGTGTTTGGCAAGACAAACCTATAAAATTGCGCTAAAAACCCCATAGATGTACAAAGGTGGCAACTTTCAGGATATCTTAGACAATAAAACATTTTTAAAAAAACACATTAAGAATGTCTGAAACCACCTTTGAGATGAATGACATCTTTTATAGTAATAGGCTAAATCAAACCAAAACCTTTGCTGACATTTTGATTGCATTTATGTTGGCTGGTATAATGAAAAATTAACTTTACGCATAAAAAATTGATTGTAGCTTCTTTTACTGCCTAGGAAGGAAAGTTTAGTGCAGTCAAGTGAATTGTGCTTCTTCACAGGTTGTCACTTTATATACTTGATTATTGTAATTTATGGGGATGTTTGTAAGCAAAAGGGTGTTATTTATTCTACAGTACTCCCATTTGCTCGCTCGTTACACTCATCATGGCTCTATGTAATAAACTTCATAATATCACACATTAATGGGGTTATTTAAACGATAACTACAATAAGTTAACAGGAAAGTGCCTTGCAATTTTCCCATGTTTACTTGCAGTTCTGAAATAATGTATAGGAGATGCTTTTAGTATAGAAAGCGTCACCAGCTTTAGACCAATAATGAATGGGAAAATATATACTTATTTAATAAATACACAAGAATTGACATGTCTGCATGTATGTGTTCGTTAAAATGATTGCTTGCTACTTTTTTTGTGGCAGATAAAATATATTTAGTGCCATTTCATGCAAAGTGCTATGACAAATACTTGCCCAAACCATTACAAAGTTTAGCTACACTTGTAATCCCAGCAAAGAGTCCTGTGGCACCTTATAGACTAACAGACATATTGGAGCATGAGCTTTCATGGGTAATCCCATTCAAGTTCTCCTTTGCTGTTTCCCGCACTGGCAAAAATGAGACAAAAGTCAAATTCCAGTTACCTAACTTCCACAACTCTGATTAATTTGAATATTGATTACTATGTATCTTCTTTTGCATGCCAATAATAGCTATGCAGATGTATTTTTGCTGCATCCTGTTCTGTCTCAAGACTCTCAAGATGTAAGGACATGGTCGTTCAAATCTAGGAAAATAATTTTAAATATGTACCTTTCCTGGGCAATATGCATGCACATCAAATGTTATTCCATTCTCACTTGAAACCGACCTATGTAGAATGTGTATGTAAAGTTATGAGTGTCTTCAACATTTGAATATTGGGTGCTAATTTTTCTATTATTTGAGGGAGATAATTTGAACTTCCCACTATGAGTTCAGGTTGAATTGTGTCAGCCTTTAACTTGGCATTTCCAGGGGGTGTTATTTCACCAGTTTGTGTCCTGTTCTAAGCATTTTAAATACATGTCTTTAGTATTTAATGAAGTATAAACAGTGGGTATGTGAGAGACAGCCTGATGAATTTATATCACTTTCAAAGTAATACATTTTCATCATTCAAAAGGAGCCATCAATTTTTCAAAGTATTTCCTGGTTCTCCTGAGAATGACAACTGATGATGAGGAAATCTTCTGGCAGAATTCAGCAATGTATATTTCAAATACCAGTTTATATGACAGATGATACCTATTAATTTGCCTAGGAATGTGTATGCTTTAATGCATACACCTATAAGTGAAAAGTCAAATATCAGACCAGCCCAGGTTTAAGTAAAGACATAAATGAGAGGGGGTATGGAGTGTGACTTGAAGGTCAGTTACTCTGAAGTTCTAAGCAAGCTATCCTAATACAGTATTGCCTCAGTTTTCTCCTTCATTAAAACAGATAAAAGACAAGATCTTCTGTTTCAGAATCAACCTGACAAGTTCAGACTCAAACCCTTTTAAATTCTATTATCTGAAAAGCAGAAATCCTCTATGAAATACTGCCAAGCATTGACTTGGAAACATTATGTCACTGAGTTACAGAACAACTACTGTAGCATTTCACTGAAACTGTGTTGTTTTGCTCTATAAGCAAAAATGTCATTTTAACAGCCAGGGCCCAGCTGGGTAATAGAACATCTGTAATCTAAACATTTTTCTCACCTTCAGAGGTGGGAGAAATCACTTTCACATTTCATGTCTGGACACTGGGCACAGTTTAAATTACACAAGCAAGAAACATTCATTATTGGGAAGGGTGAGTATTATGAGGGTGAAAAATTATCAGTCAGCATAGGTCTTAATGACAACTGAGAAACTATCTTGCCCTGCAGATAGGATAGCTAGTGTGATTCATAGATAAACCACATGGCAGCCTGTCAGGGACTCAGCACAGAAACACTAACACAACTTAACTATCATCTAGCATACAATGGGTGATATGTCACTATATTTAGATATTCACACTTTATTTTCTGGAGGCTTTAAATGCTGGCTTGTGCTTTTTATTAGAGCAGCAGTGACTTTCTTTTAGAACCTTCTTTCAAGTCTCATGTTTGAAACATGGTACTGTCAGTGCATTGTGTTGCTATTTTGGACCTGATCCAAGGCATGCTAGAGTCAGTGCAAAGACTCTCATTGACTTCAGTGGACTCTGGAGCAGGCACTTCAAGCACAATCCCAATCCCAGAGGAAGAGAAAAACTAGAGCAGTTGCTCAAAGAAATTGCTAAACAACAAATTCCAAGTTGAACATTTGGACTACAATTACTTAAGTTGTAAGCTCATGGGGGCTAAGACTGACTTTTTTGCTGTGTGTGTGTGTCCAACACTAGCACAATGGGACCCCCAGCTATGGACCAGGACTCCAGGTGCTACTAGAACCCACACACCTCCTGAGTGTGGTGTTCTGGCCCTTCTAGTGGCACCAAGACAACATAGAGATTAATGAGTCTGCTCCACACCTTTAGCTAAGAGCTAGTTGTCTTTTAGCTTATGCAGTAGAGGCTCATGCACTGAACTCCAGAGGTCCCAGGTTTGATCCTGCCAACAATTGGGGTCTGTCAGTGTTACGCTATGATAACTGAAATAAACAAACATGTAATGAATGAAAACAGTGGAAAGTGACTATATGAAAGCATCTTCAGCTACAAGTCCCACTCATTGCTACTGCATTTGTGACATTCTCCAGATAAATCTTATTGTGCTACACTTGCCTTTTCTTTCTTTTCTATCTTGTATGTTTCTGTTATGCCTCTAATCCTCAGCCCTCACAGTGGTTACCTAACTCAGTGGTCCCAACCTTTACATCTGGCAGGCGCCAGACGAAGGACCGTGGCAGCAGTCAAGCATCCGCCACAATGCTGCTGAAATTCAGCGGCATTTCAGCGGACGCTTGACTGTCGGCCAGGATGCGGGTGCATTTAGATGCTCTCGTGGGAGCCATGGCACTTGCGGGCACTGCATTTGGTACCCCTGACCTAACTGATCTGGACATCAGCATTCATATATTCTTAGATTCATAGACTCTAGGACTGGAAGGGACCTCGAGAGGTCATCGAGTCCAATCCCCTGCCCTCATGGCAGGACCAAATACTGTCTAGACCATCCTTGATAGACATTTATCTAACCTACTCTTAAATATCTTCAGAGATGGAGATTCCACAACCTCCCTAGGCAATTTATTCCAGTGTCCAACCACCCTGACAGTTAGGAACTTTTTCGTAATGTCCAACCTAAATCTCCCTTGCTGCAGTTTAAGCCCATTGCTTCTTGTTCTATCATTAGAGGCTAAGGAGAACATTAGAGATATGTGGAGCACACTGAGTATACTTCATAAGCACCCATCTAAAAGTTCTCCCAGGTTTCAATCTGAACAAGGTTGCAACTCTTGAGGAGTGAATGAGCCAAAAAAAAGCTCAGTGAAATCCAGCTAAAACTGCTGTGTTTCTTCTGGATTTATGTAAAAACCAATAAAAATGTTTTTAAATGCAAAATGAAAAAATGAGCCAGTTTTAGACTAGGTTTATGAACCATAGTGAATGTACACAATAAACCTGGACCGAATTGCAAGCTTGTAACAAAGCTTGAAAGCAGCTTAGCTTGGCTTTGTCTGGATTGTCATTGATAATATTTTGCTTGCTACATGATATTAATTTCCACCCATTTTCACCACTCTTTAGAAATGGGCCCAGCTGCCTAGCATAGATTATAGCATGAATAATGCCTCTTACCTAGACATAAAGGACTAAAGAAATGCTCAGATTACCTTTGAAACTATAAAATATTAGGTGGCTCAGCTTGTTCCAATATTCCCAATCTTCTGATTTTTCACTAGCCCTGTTGACATTACCTAGGTATTTCCAGTCTCTTTACTTCTATTACTCTTCTGTCCTTAGATTAAGAATGATATTAAATCAGCACCTTATCTTACTTCTCCTTACTTAGGGCCTGATCCAATCCCCATTGGGTTCTTTCATTAATTTAAATGAATATTGGATCAGTCCCTTATTCCTGCTTTTGACAAAGACAGCGTACGGTTATTAGTCTTGTAATTTATAACTATGTGGCAACATGTTTCAATAAAGTCAGATGGCTAGGCAGATATATGTGGTACATTATAATGTATTTAATGTGTCAGCACTTTAATTTCAACCTTTTTGTGGAGTAATGTTGAATTATTCTCAGGTGTACGCTATAACTCCATCACACAATTGCATGAGCTGACATCAAGCTGTGAGGTTTCATTTCTGGGTTGCCCAGATTTTTCCAACTTTGGTTGAACTTTGCTTCCACTGAAGTCAGGGTTGAACTCCCATTTACTTCAATAAAAGCAATGGATGCTCAGCAACAGGCCCGTTATGGAGATGCCTAACTATGCATATAGGTACCCAACTTTAGTGATCAAAATTTGATTTTTTCTCCATAATATTTTGATGGAGTTTGTTTTTTGTTGTTGGGAGATCAGCACTAGGTGCAGGCTATACGTTGTTGGTTTTTGTAGAAAATGCCAAAGAATTAGGCAGTTAAGATAAAGGTTTTTATTCTGTTCCCTTGTGTATACTAGATCATGATAAGTAGTAGCAACTGGTATTGCTCACTGTCAGAAGACAGGATACTGGGCTAGATGAACTGTTGGTCTGATCCAGTATGGCCGTTCCAAGTCCCAGTTCACTGGTCATGTGTTAACTATTTAGCAACTGTCATATTTAATAAGATTGCAAAGTTATTACATGAATTATACACAGTTTATAAAATGGATTATTGCATCAGTGGAAAATAAAGTTCACAGATGTTTTCTAAATCTGAACAAGGGCATTCTGAACTGCTAAATTTTTAATCAAGTCTACTGTAGTTGATGTAGTTATTATTCTAAGTCCCCCCCCCTTCTAGTCCTCTGGTTGCAGCATATATCTTAGGGCACATCTACACTACGGGATTATTTCGATTTTACATCAACTGGTTTTATAAAACAGATTGTATAAAGTCGAGTGCACGCGGCCACACTAAGCACATTAATTCGGCGGTGTGCGTCCATGGTCCGAGGCTAGCGTTGATTTCTGG
>NC_133773.1:116638726-116696989 GCF_003597395.2 Chelonoidis abingdonii | reverse complement strand
ATATGGTAATACCGATTTTAGCGCTACTCCTCTTGTCGGGGAGGAGTACAGAAACCGATTTAAAGAGCCCTTTATATCGATATAAAGGGCCTCGTAGTGTGGACGGGTACAGCGTTAAATCGGTTTAATGCTGCTAAAATCTGTTTAAATGCGTAGTGTAGAGCAAGCCTTAGAGTTACGAGCTTTACATTGCTAATTAATTTCTTCAGCTCAGATTTAAGGCAGAATGACATAGCATCCCTAGTTTCATCAAAAGACAGTCTTACTTGCTGTTACCAAAAGGGAGCACTTTACATATTAGGATGTGTGATCTCAAATTCTGTTCAACATTCTTTAGCTACTTCAGACTGTCATATTCTTAAGGGTACACTTGAAAAGCTAGCTGGTGGAGGAGTGAAAAGGAAGTGGCTTGAGCATTTCTGTTTCTTTTGAAGGAAGAAAGCAGCCTGAAGCACTCTAGCATGGATTCTTTCCTCAGTCTCTCTTTGCTTTACTGACTCGGTGCTGGGAAAAAAGTGCAGAGCAGTAGATGCTATAAGCTATACAGTCTGTTGAGCTATTTATATAGCTCCCACACAATGTAGTAGCTGGTGGTTTAACTGACTTTCTAACTGCTTTTTAATGGGATCAGTGGCATTTTCCTCCTCTTCTAAAAAATCTGTGGGACGCCTTCTTCTACAGCTCTGAGTCAATAACAAAAGGAAGTATTTTCCAAAGAGGAAATCTCCAGAGAATTCTCACTAGCAATATGCAGAGATGAGGGTACATTCAGACTAGAGTGAGATAAAGCCAAGTTGGGTAGGGAGCTCAAGTTAACAGGGGCAGCCTCTTCAGCCTAGCTTTCTGCACTCCTGCTGGGCAAGTTTTTCAGGCTGATCTATCTCAAATATATGAACTTTGAAAAGATTCCTTAAACACAGCACATCAATTTATGTAAGTTATAGGCCCATAATTCTTCTCTTTGTTATACCTGTGCAACTTCATTGACGCCAGTCTGTTTCTAAAGGGACTTGGGATCCACCGGGATGAAAATAACTATGAGGCAAATTGTGAAGCCATTACTCATGCAGCTGAGCATTTATGTGCTTAAGTGTTGCTGGGATGATTTGTGGAGCAAGTGCCTGCCCTAGCGAGTAAGGGCTGCACAGTCTATACCTATATAAACTGAAGATGGGCCTGAATCAAAATCCTGTATATCAGCACCCCTCAGTTTCAAGGGAGTTTGGATCTGGAAGTGGCAACTCATGCACATTGCTAGTATAAATGTCAGCCAGCATCACTGTCTAGGCAAAGTAAATTTACCGCAAATGATCTAGGTTTGACTTGCCATTGTATCTGGTCTCTTTGCAGCACATGGTATTCCTTGATTGCCCAGTCCTAGCTCCCTGGGTCATTTCTTCAGACCTTTCCTTCCCAAGTAGTTTCATGTATTAAGAATATATCCCTAGGTGGAGTTTAGGTCTATTCATCAGGCTATTATACATAATATTTATTGTATGCAGTATGTTCATGTTGCCAGAAAGTGTTAGGCACTTTCCAGAATATATGAAACATATCTTCACTCCAACTATGCCTCTAACTCTGTGATACACTGTACCTTGAGGGAACACCCAGCACCTCCATGTTCATCCTTGTAAAATGATTGCGTAATATTCAATGCAAAGTTTGTCATTTCGGGTGTCTTCGGAAGGCTCATGATGTACTGAGCATTGCTGTTACAGTGATGTTATAGGTTATAATTTCATGTATATAGTTATGAGGCTGAAAATGTATCTTCATGGCTTAAAGCAAGCCCACATAAAAACTCTCCAAGAGCAGAGAGGCAGTTCACACCTCATCAGGGCAGGTATGGGACAAACACAGCCCAGCCTCACAGGAATAAAAGACCCTGGCCTAGGCAGCAACAAAAGAATCTGTTAGACTCTCAAGGGAGACACCTCTATAACTTTGGTCAGTTTGAAACTGCAATGCGGTAATGCTCACCTGACTCTTCCCTCTCGGCTTTGCCTCCATCCATTCAGAAAGGACATGATGAAATGGAGAAACATTTGCCACACTCTCTCTCTCTCTTCCACCTACATCTACAGACACCACCACCGCCAAGCAACTGAAGTGCTGATCAAAGGGGAGAGCCTGGCTGAAGAGCAACCAGCCATCCTGTGGTAAGAAGCATCAAAGTTTGTAAGGACACTGAAAATGTTAAGATCAGCTTAGAATGCGTTTTGCTTTTATTTCATTTGACCAAATCTGACTTGTTATGCTTTGACTTATAGTCACTTAGAATCTATCTTTATAGTTAATAAATGTGTTTGTTTATTTTAACTGAAGCAGTGCATTTGGTTTGAAGCACGTCAGAGGCTCCCCTCAGGATAAACAAGCCTGGTACATATCAATTTCTTTGTTAAATTGACAAATTCATATAAGCTTGCAGCGTCCAGAGGGCATAACCGGATACCGCAAGATGGAGGTTCCTAGGGTTGTTTCTGGAACCGAAGATATTGGCTACTGTAAGTCGCTCGCAAGTAGCTAGGAGCAGCTTACATGCCAGAGTCTGTCCATGTATAGCCCAGGAATGGGGGGTCTCACAGCAGAGCAGGGTTAAGGCTGGCTCCCAGACTCAAGGATTGGAGTGGCCTAGCAGATCACCGGTCTGGATAGCACCAGAGGGGAACATCACAAACTCCCACCAATTATTCCCTGCATCAAGGGATTCACAGACCACTAATGGTAGAACACCAACTGCCCAAATAAGTAATTGAGAATGAAGGCTTTGATGCTCTGTTTTTTAATTCTCACCATTGACAAAGAAAGACCCAATGACATGAGCTAACAGAGTGTAATTTCTCCTGTTAATTTTTGTTACAGGCCAAAATTATCTGAACAAAAAAAATATTCTTTAAAAAAGTTATAAACCACTGATTATCTAGCTAAGAAATCAGCTCAAAAGTTAGTGTGACTGACTGGTGACCAAACACTCCAAAATTGTGCGCATAGCTTGGCTGATGCTGTATATCATTTCCAGAGTATCCCAAGGGCTGTGTCTGTATTCTGTTTAGTATTCTGACACGCCATGTAAAATAATTCATTATTACTAATTCATTAGAGAAGACAGGAGTAATGTGGTTACATGCATATAGAGGCCAATCCTGCCTGATGCTGAGTACCTGCAACTTCCACTGATATCAGTGGAAGTACTAGGCACTTAACATGTCTTAGGAGGTGCTCCAATAGGTTTGGGTTTATAATGCCCACTTTTCATCTAATAAGGTTGAGGCACAATTCCCCCTTATTTGAGCACCCTACAAATGCACTGTTTTGATGATGCTCTGACAATTTCATAAGTACTATTATCTATAAATAATGATGGGCTGTGATATCACAGCAGAAATGTCTGGCATTCTTAGTGGTGCACATGTGTTTTGGGAAGTTGTGTGGAACATCTATAAATAGACACACACTCACATAGACTCTGGATAAAAATACATCATTATTAATGTTTGATATGTTTTTCCAGGAAAAACTAGTTGCAATTAAGTTTGCACAACTGGACTGTAGTGAAAGAATGTTCCACAGAAGAGCTTTAATTGCTTAAAAAGATTACACACACACACACACACACACACACACACACACAGACATAAACGTATTTGGTTCTCAGAAAATGATGTTATTTTAGGTCAAGGCTTGTTACAGTGAAAGCTGACCTCTTAGTTAAGTCATTTCAAACACCTTTTTGGTCACTCACAAACAGTTTGTTTCTCTAGCAATTTAAAAAAATTTCCCAATCACTTTTCCACTATCACCACATTGTGTTCCAGGAAATGTAATAAAATGACTGACTTCTTTTTGTCTGAGTATCAAAGATCCTGTCTCCAAACTCAGATTGGAACACTATCTATCTTGTGAAATCATCTACCGCGCTTCTTCAGCTCTGTTTTGTTAGTTGTTAACACACAGGGAATCAGAGTACAGACATATTTTAGAGAAGCTAAGCTGGAAAACATAGTTCAGTAGAACTGAATGAAACTGAGGAGGTTAAGTTTCTAGGAATTTTTGACAACCTCTCTCAGTTCCAGTCCACATGACTTGTATCCCATGAATTTCACCATTTGTTTATGCTCTCATTAATTTTTCTGTGTCTACCTTAGCAGTATAGAAGATTTTTTAAAAGTTAGTTTTGTAGATTTCAAGGCCAGAAGAGGCCACTGTGATCATCTTGTCGGACCTCCTTTATTACATAGACCATAGAACTTCCCTGAAAAAGTTCCTACAGCATCTTTTAAAAAAAAAAACCCCACATCCAATCGACCCTTGGTAAACTGTTCCAATGATTAATTACCCTCACTGTTAAAAATGTATACTTTATTTCCAGTATGAATTTGTCTAGCTTTGACTTCCATCATGGGATAGTATTCTACTTTTTTCCACTAGGCAGACGATCCCATTAGCAAATTTGTTCCCTATAGACATTATAGACTAATTAAGTCACCCCTTAAAGTTCTTGTTAAGCAAAATAGATGGAGCTCTGAGTATATTACTATGAGGCATGTTTTCTAATCCTTTAATCTTTCTCATGGCTCTTCTCTGAACCCTCTCCAATTTATCAACGTCCTTCTTGATCTGTGGGCAGCAGAACTGGACACAGTATTCCAGCAGTGGTCACACCCGTGTCAAACACAGAGGTAAAATAACATCTCTACTTCTACTCAAGATCAGGGCTGCCCAGAGGATTCAGGGGGTCTGGTGTCTTCAGAGGCAGGGGGGTCCCCCCTCTTCGGCGGGAATTTGGCGGCAGGGGGTCCTTCTGCTCCGGGACCCGCCGCCAAAGTGCCCCGAAGACCCGCAGCAGGGCCTCCCACCACCAAATTACCGCCAAAGACCCAGCACTTCGGTAGTGGGTCCCCCTTCAGCGGTAATTCGGTGGCGGGGGGTCCTTCCGCCCTAGGGCAGAAGGATCCTCTGCCGCTGAAGACCCGGAGGGGAAGAAGCGCCAGGGGCCTGGGTCCCGCAAGAGTTTTCCGGGGCTCCCGGAGTGAGTGAAGGACCCTGCTCCAGGGGCCCCAAAAAACTCTCTGCTCTGCGGGGCCCAGGGCCTGGGGCAAATTGCCCCACTTGCCTCTCCCTCTTGGCGGCCCTGCTCAAGATTCCCCTGCTTAAGCATACAAGGATTGCATTACCCACAGCATCGCACTGGGAGCTCATGTTCAGCTGATTATCCAGCATGACCCTCACATTTTTTTCAGAGTCATTGCTTCCCAGGGTAGAGTCCCCCATCCTGTCTCTTCCAGGTCATTAAATAAATGTTCAAGAATGTAGGGCCAACAACCAATCACTCTTTACAATTATATTGTAAGACCTATCAGTTATCCAGCTTTTAATTCATTTAATGTGCCATGTTAGTTTTATGTAATTCCTGTTTTTAAAATCAAAATGCCTTACCGAACCAAGTCAAACACCTTAAAGAAGTTGAAGTATATTATAGCAACACTATTATCTTTATCAAGCTATCAGGTGAGTTTGACAAGATCTATTTTCCATAAACCCATTTTGATTGGCATTAATTAAATTATCCTCCTTTAATTGTTTCCTAATCAAGTCCTGTATCAGTCCCTCCATTATCTTGCCCAAGATTGATATTAGACTGACAGGCCTTTTATTATCTGGGTCATCCCCTTTTTTTTTTTTTTTTTTACTATTGGCAAAACATTCCAGTCTTCTGGAACTTCCCTGGAGCACTTCACCTCATTCTTTTTAAAAACTATTGGATCCAGGTTATCCAGACCTGCTGATTTAAAATGTCTGACTTTAGTATCTGCTGTTTAATATCCTCCTGAGATACTAATGGAAGGGGGAAAAGTGGTATATGATATGACTATGTCATCTGTTTTCTCCCCCAAACACAGAACAGAAATATCCTCTTCCCCAATGGCCCTGCCCATGAGGCTCCTCTTCCCACCCCTCTCCACCTCTTCCCCCCAAATTCCTACCCTCACTCCACCTCTTCACATCCTCACTCTGCCTTTTCCCATGAGGCCTCTACTGCCTGCCACTCACGTCTCTCTGCCCTTTCCCCCCAGACCCCCACCACTTAATGCGACAGGTGGAGAGGGGGCAGAGAGGAGCAAGCAGCAGGCAATGGGAGTCCTCACGTGAGGGGGCCAAGCGAGGGTGGGCCTTGGGGCAGAGCAGGGGGTGGGGCCACTTTCTGCCCCCCCACAACTCTAGGGAGTTTCCGGCATTCATGCCCAACCTCCCCAAATGCAGGAGTCATGTACTGCCTATGTTTTCAAGTTCCCTGAAGTCATTTATTATCTATGAGATACCCTGCAATGCAGTGTCATTAGTGCCTATATGAATCGTTACCAATGGATCCTTGCCCATTGACTTCAGAAGCCGATCCAATCGTAGAGTGACCTCTCTTACCTTGGCTCTGGGAAGGCAGCACACTGTCGTGTTGTCTGCCTGTCCCAAATCTCAGGATTTTAGAAATGCATAATCCAGGGGCTACTTAGAAACACCTGTTTTTATGCTATATGTTGTATATAAGATGTATTATTTCTCTTCACAAATTTATCTACAGGATTTGGGTTTTTTTTAATAACTTTTTACTTCATTTACCATTAATCTGATACCAATAAAAAGACCAAATCCTCCGCTGGTGTAAAATTTACACCAACCAGTGCAATGTCAAAGTGCCTAGCTTGAAAACTCAAATCTGACCCCTTGCCACACCGGCCACAAAACAAACAAACAAAAAACCTGCACTCACTGGTCTACACTACGAGTTTAGGTTGAATTTAGTAGTGTTAGATCGATTTAACCCTGGACCTGTCCACATGACGAAGCCATTTTTGTTGACTTAAAGGGCTCTTAAAATCTATTTCTGTACTCCTCCCTGATGAGGGGATTAGCGCTGAAATTGACATTGCCGGGTTGAATTTGGGATAGTGTGGACGTAATTCAATGGTATTGGCTTTCGGGAGCTACCCCAGAGAGCTCCATTGTGACCACTCTGGACAGCACTCTCAACTCAGATGCACTGGCCAGGTAGAGAGGAAAAAGCCCTGGGAACTTTTGAATTTCATTTCCTGTTTGCCCAGCAAGGAGAGCTGATCAGATGGGTGACCATGCAGAGCTCATCAGCACAGGTGACCATGCAGTCCCAGAATCGCAGAAGAGCTCAATCATGGACAGAACGGGAGGTACTGGATCTGATCGCTGTTTGGGGAGACAAATAAGTGCTATCAGAACTCCATTCCAAAAGACGAAATGCCAAAATATTTGAAAAAAATCTCTAAGGGCATGATGGACAGAGGTTATAACAGGGACCTGCAGCAGTGCTAAGTGAAAATTAAGGAGCTCAGGCAAGCCTACCAAAAAGCCAAAGAGGTAAATGGCTGCTCCGGGTCAGAGCCTGAGACATGCTGCTGCTTCTACAATGAGCTGCATGCAATTCTAGGGGGGGACCCCCAACACTACCTCACTCCTGTTCGTGGACACCTGCAAGGGGAAAGTCTCACACAACAGGGATGAGGATTTTGGGGATGAGGAAGATGAGGAGTTGGAGGAAGAGGAGGATAATGCACAGCAAGCAAGCGGAGAAACTATTCTCCCTGACAGCCACAAACTGTCTATCACCCTGGAGCCAATACCCTCCCAAGGCGGACTCATGGACCATGAAGCCGGAGAAGGCACCTCTGGTTAGTGTACCTTTGTAAATATAATGCATGGTTTAAAAGCAAGCATGTTTAATGATTAATATGCCCTGAAGACTTGGGATGCATTCGTGGCCAGTACAGCCCCTCCTTTTAAATGGCCAACCCAACTGGTGCTTGGTATTGGAAAGGAGGGTACTGCTGTTTGAAACCATTCCCACATGTTATGAAGGTTGAAGAAGCCGAAAGACTGTAGCTTACCATGTCTGCCTGCATGCTGAGTTCTGTTGCCTGGCCCTGCGTGTGTGATCTCTCACACCAAACCGTCAGGCCCTCAATATAAGAGGCAAAATGCGACCTTGTACCGAAAGCACATGTGCTACGTAATGTTAACAGGTTGGTTCACTGTGAAAGAGTCTACCCATTGTTCTCTAAAATGTGTCTTTTGAAATACTACTCTCCTTTTTCTTCCTCCCGCAGCCGCAAATGTTTCAATGCTCCCCCTATCATCTCCGTCCCAGAGGCTAGCGCAGATAAGGCAGTGAAAAAAACCATGATGAAATGTTCTCTGAGCTCATGCAGTCCTCCCGCACTGAAAGAACTCAGCAGAATGCATGGGGGCAAACAATGTCAGAGTCCAGGAAAGCAGAAAATGAACACGAGGACAGGAGGGATGAGGAAAATGAGAGGTGGAAGGAACAAGAGGAGATGTAGCAGCAGCACAGTGAGAGGAGACAGGATGCAATGCTGAGGCTACTGGGGGAATCAAACTGATATGCTCCGGCATCTGGTGGAGCTGCAGGAAAGGCAGCAGGAGCACAGACTGCCACTGCAGCCCCGGTATAACCTCCTGCCCTCCTCCCCAAGTTCCATAGCCTCCTCACCCAGACGCCCAAGAACGTGGTGGTGGGAGGGCCTCTGGCCACCCAACCACTCCTCCCCAGAGGACTGCCCAATGAAGGCTGGCATTCAATACATTTTGAAGTGCAATGTGGTCTTGTTCTTCCCTCCTAACCTCATCCACCACCCAACTCGGTGCTTCCCTCCTCACCCACCCCTTCCGGGCTACCTTGGCAGTTATCCCCCTATTTGTGTGATGAATTAATAAAAATGCGTAATTTTGAAACAATAATGCCTTTATTGCCTCTGCAAGAAGTGATTGAAGAGGGGAGGGGAGTTGACTTACAGGGAAGTAGAGTGAACCAAAGGGGCAGGTTTTCATCAAGGAGAAACAAACAGAACTGTCACACCGTAGCCTGGCCAGTCATGAAACTGGGTTTCAAAGCTTCTATGATGCACAGCGCACCCTGCTGTGCTCTTCTAATCGCCCTGGTGACTGGCTGCGCATAATCAGCGGACAGGCAATTTGCCTCAACCTTCCACCCTGCCCATAAATGTCTTCCCTTACTCTCACAGATATTGTGGAGCATACAGAAAGTGGCAATAACAATTGGAATATTGGGTTCGCTGAGGTCTAAC
The DNA here is from genome assembly GCF_003597395.2 of Chelonoidis abingdonii. NCBI lineage: Eukaryota > Metazoa > Chordata > Testudines > Testudinidae > Chelonoidis > Chelonoidis abingdonii. The sequence goes on along the minus strand of NC_133773.1, from coordinate 116,687,855 downwards.
CGAGTTAATAAACTGTGCCAGTGAACTTTTAAACATCCAAACGCACATTTGACCACCATTCTGCATTTGCACAGCCTATAGTTGAACAGCTCCTTACTACTGTCCATGGTGCCTGTGTATGGCTTCATGAGCCATGGCATTAAGGGGTAGGCTGAGTCCCCAAGGATAACTATAGGGATTTCAGTGTCCCCAACAGTTATTTTTCTGGTCTGGGAAGTAAGTCCCTTCCTGCAGCTGTTCAAACAGACCAGAGTTCCGGAGGATGTGAGCATCATGTACCTTTCCCGGCCATCCCACATTGATGTTGGTGAAACATCCCTTGTGATCCACCAGTGCTTGCAGCACCATTGAAAAGTACCCCTTGTGGTTTATGTACTGGCTGCCCTGGTGGTCTGGTCCCAAGGTAGGGATATGCATTCCATCTATTTCCCCACAACAGTTAGAGAATCTCATTGCAGCAAAGCCATCCACTATGAGCTGCACATTTCCCAGAGTCACTACCCTTGATAGCAGCAGCTCAGTGACTGGTTGGCTACTTGGATCACAGCAGCCCCCACAGTAGATTTACCCACTCCAAATTGATTACTGACTGACCAGTAGTTGTCTGGCATTGCAAGCTTCCAGAGGGCACTCATTGCTTAACTGAGAGGGCTGCTCTCATTTTGGTATTCTTGTGCAGGGGAAAACAAATCACAAAGTTCCATGAAAGTGCCCTTACGCATGCGAAAGTTTCGCAGCCACTGGGAATCGTCTCATACCTGCAACACTATGCAGTCTCACCAGAATTCCCGGGCCCAGAATTGGTGTTCCACAGCATGAACCTGCCCCATTATCACCATGATGACCAAATTGCCAAGGCCCCTGCTTTGCGAGAAGTCTGTGTCCATGTCCTCATCACTACTGTGATCACGCTGTCTTTGCCTCCTCACCTGCTTTTGCAGGTTCTGGTTCTGAACATACTGCAGGATAAAGCATGAGGTGTTTACAATGCTCACCACAGCAGCGGTGAGCTGAGCAGGCTCCATGCTTGCCGTGGTATGGCGTCTGAAGGAGAGCAGGAAAGCAAAGTTGCAGCGGAATCGGTGGATGACGATGGATGCCATGAGAATAGATATTTATACTGAACAATGGAAGGATCTGCGAGGTGGATTCATGGCTCCAGAAGAGCAGAGTTGCAGCGGAAGTGGTGGAGGATGACAGTTAGCACCGCATGCATTTCCTGAGGACCTGGGAGCCCATGACAGACAATATGGAGAAATTTGCTGTCAAGGCAATATCAGCAGAGCAGAGTTGCAGTGGAAGCGATATATGACGATGACAATGGTTTGCAGTCCTACTTCACCGTCTGCAGCCAGGAGTATCCAGGACACAACAGCGGTGGTGTCAGTGAGCTGAGCTGAGTGGGCTGCACACTTGGTGTGGTATGGCGTCTGCGTGGGAAAAAAAGGCGCAAAACAATTGGCAGCCGTTGCTTTCATGGAGGGAGGAGCAACTGACGACATGTACCCAAAACCAACCGCAAGAATGTTTTTGCCCCATCAGGCACTGGGAGCTTAATTCAGAATTCCAATGGATGGCGGAGACTGCGGGAACTGTGGGATAGCTACCCACAGTATACCTCTCTGTAAGTCGATGCTAGCCACTTACAGAGTGAGGATGCACTCTGCCAACTTCATGTGCTTAGTGTGGACACACGCAGTCGATTGTATAATGTTGATTTTTAGAAATCGATAAAATGGACCTAATTTCGTAGTGTAGACATACCCTTAGAAAGGCACCTTCCTAGCCTTCTTTGAAGTAATCTCATTAATTAGCTCATCCCACCAGTCTATCCACCTTGCTTCTGAGTTCACTATAGAAATAACTGCCAGATTGCTTAACTTTCCTGCCCCTTTGATATTCTTAGGTAGGTCATAATGAAAGGTGTTTCAGCAAGCTAAAATTAAATCAGCAGCCACAGTTATAAGAAGACAGCAAAAATAAAAAGGCAGTGCTGTTTGTGTTAGGGAAACCTGCTTCTAAAGACCCTTTGTGAATGTAGCTAAGGAGATTAATGGGCGCCCTTGTTTCCAAGTCATCCTTAAAGATTTGTTTATAAGAACTGGTGAAGAGTTCAATCTCATTCTCAAAACCAAGTTTAAATCCTCAGGGTAATTGCTTGCTAAATTTCAAGTGTGCCTCTTTACATCTTTGCTGCAGAGACTTTCCAGTTTCTCACCCATCAAAAAAAGCAAACTTTTCTCTGACTCCATCATATATATATGCAGCCTACCATCCAACTGTGTCAATATTGTGTCTAAGACAGTTGAAAACCTCACATTCAAAAACTTTTTTGGGATCTGATGACTTTGTGTCCTTTGCAAGTTCCCCTGGCATTACTTTCCTCCTTTGAGATCATTTCTGTTTGAACTGCACGGATATTCCTAAAGTTTCAACCTGTGAAGCAGCAGCTTCCTTGCGTTCACTGAACACAGAAGACCATAATTCTGATAAAGCATCTCAAAGGCCACCAAGTAAACAAGCTATTTGAATGTCAAGATCCAGACTCTGCAGTTTTTTAATCAACATGTTAATTTAAAAAAATATAAGATATGAAATACTATCCCAGTCAAAACAAGAAACAAACAGTCTGAAATGTTAGCTTGCAAGTTAACAGCTTCTGACTTAAGTTCTGGCTCAAGATTAAATGAGATCAAGGCTTCACCCGAAGTCAAAAACACGCTCAGCATGATCTCATAGCGGATGTATTGCCTCTACTCTGGTTGACCATCTTGCCATGCTTTAGCATTTTAATGTAATGCTAATATGCTTTTTCAACACATCCCAACAACTAGCAGAAGCAGAAAACAAACCTTCAAACACTTCCATAAGAACAGAACATTTCTTCAATTCGGGAGAGGTTGGCATGCAATCTAACAAAGAATTTAGCATTTCTAACCTTGTCAAAATAGTCTGCTAGACTTTCCTTGCAATCCTACCAATGAATTCATTTAGATAAGATAATAATTGGAGATATATCAATCTCCTAGAACTGGAAGGGACCTCGCAAGGTCATTGAGTCCAGCCCCCTGCCTTCACTAGCAGGACCCAAGTACTGATTTTTGCCCCAGATCCCTAGGTGGCCCCCTCAAGGATTGAACTCACAACCCTGGGTTTAGCAGGCCAATGCTGATAGTTACATCACCTTTGCAGCGCCAAAATTTCCACACGATCTTGCACCTTGCAAGTAATTCAAGTAAATCCCCCAAAGTGCCATTATGAGGACTAAATGCTCATTGGAACCTCTCAAAGCTGTCACCTAAGCACAGCAACATATCCAAGAGAAAAGGCACAATATTGTGCCTCATGTCCTTCCGCGGCTGACAGAAGGTATGCAAATGTTTGTCAATTGTGCGACCCTTTTCTAATTGTTCTACAATTTCCATCCAGTGAGTGAATCCCTCTACATGTTCTTTTGAATGTTCATATTGGCATACTTGCCTGCTGAAGCAGAAAAAGTTCACAAACTCAGTTTTACAGTTTGCAGTAGAAGATGAGCAATTTGGCTGGAAAAAAAGCAAACAAAGCAAAGAGAACAAGGAAGTAATAGTCAAACTGTACACCAACCAAGGTCACTAGCACAACTTCCCAATAGGAGTTGACAAAGAACCACCGCTTTCTTTGCATTTGCTAGGCAAAAAGTCTTGGTCCAAATTAACAATGGGACAGCTTTCTATCAAAAACAGCAAACAGAATCTGTCAATTATGGCCAAGTACCCAGATCTGCCTGCTCAAAGTCAAAATTCTGTCCCACGCTTTCAATAATAGAACTGTTGTCAGTATTCATATCGATTACAACCGCACTAGCGACCAATGGCCAAATTCTGTCCTAGAATCAGAGATTCTGGCACCCAACAAGCCTGACAAACCCAAATCAATATCCTCACTAGCTAAGGAAGGCTCAGAAGTGTGAATAGAAGAACTGTCTGCAGATTGTTCATGAGGAACATGGTCAGACTTCACATCTCAAGAAGCTCTGTGGACCACTTGCACTTTTATGATCTTTTTCACGGGCATGCTGCAGCTTGCACTTTTGAGCACTGCTCTTGTGCTTGTAAGTACTCATGGTGGAAATCATGGCTGAACATCAAAATTCATCCACCAGGCTCCTTGTGAATGAATTGCTAGGGTTGGAATGACTGCAGTAGCAGATGAAAGATAAATAACATGTCTGTTAAACTCTGAAAAATCAGATACAAGGTCGTTATCTTGGCAACTCAGAACTATATCCAGTGCTTAAAGGGGGAAGCTGCAACCTTCACCCCCACCTCCGTATCAACCTGTCATAAACAGATAGCTAAGGGTTAATGTTTCTTTTACCTGTAAAGGGTTAACAAAGGGAACCAAACACCTGACAAGAGGACCAATCAGGAAACCGGATTTTTCAAAGCTTAAGGGAGGGAATTTGTGGGTGTTTCTTGGTCTTGGGTCTTTGTCTGTTCTGTGCTTTCTCAGCTATGAGAGGATCTATTTCCAGTCCTTCTAATCTTCTGTTTCCCAGTTGTAAGTACAAAGTTAGCAAAAGTATAGTCTTTTAAATTGTTTTGCTGTATTTGCATCTGTGTATCTGGCTGGTGGAGTCTTTATGTGTATTTGGCTATAAGTACTTTAAATTGTATTGTTTTTGGATAAGGCTGTTTATCCCTTTTCTATTGTTTATTCATTTTCTATAAGTTGAAAACCCTGTATCTTACCATCTAGATTACAGAGAACTGTTATTCTATTCTTTCTTTCTTTTTTTATTAAAAGTTTTGCTTTTTAAGACCTGTTGATTTTTTTTTTCTAGTTGACCCACCAGGAAATTGGTGGGAGAAAGGAAAGACAGGGGGGAGGGGAAAGACTGCTCTCTGTGTTTAACTCTCCTAGTGTCCCAGGGCGGGAAGAAGCTAAGGGGGAAGAGAGATAGAATCTTTTCTGTTTCCTTGTCTTTGGGTTTGTCTCTTTGTGGAAGAGAGGAGACATGCTTCTTGGTATTGTGATGTAAAGAGGTTGCATCAGTAACTCTCAGGTTAGCCCAGAGAGGAAATTCTGGGTGGGAGAGAGGGGGGGGGAATGGTTTATTTCCCTTTGTTAGGAGACTCAGGGCATCTGAGTCTTGGGGTCCCACAGGGAAGTTTTGGGGGACCCAAGTGTACCAGGCACTGAAATTCCTGGTTGGTGGCAGCCTATCAGATCTAAGCTGGTAATTAAGCTTAGAGGGTTCATGCTAGCTTCTCAGGTTATGAACGCTAAGGTTCAAATCTGAGTAGGAAGCTATGACACAACCCTTCAAGTATTTTTCTGAAGCTCAAGGAGGAGTCTCTATTGCCATCAAAAAGCTTCTTCCATAGCTGCTGCCTCGTATAGCTCCCCAGGCTGTTATCTCATACAGCCCCCTGAGCTCCCCCATGTGTCAGCACTATCCACTCATTGGCCTCTCCTTCAGCACACAGGGAGTGACTGGTGCCTGTGTTCATGGGGGAGCAAAGCAGCGCCCAGAGCTGGGAGCTGCAACAGTCTTAGGAGTGGTAGAGGTATCAGTTCTTGGGATAGGGGGAAAGCAGAGCCTAGAAGCTGGACAGGGGCTGGGAGAAGCTACAGGGGGCACAGACCCACTCACACTGGCTGCCCAGCACCTTGTAGGCTCTGAGCTGAGCCAGCAGGGAGGGATGAGATCGAGGAGCAGAGCCAGCAACCAGAGCACAGGACCCAGGGACTCAGAGACCGTCCCCATCCCCACTGTCACCTGCAACCCCAGCCCCAGAGATACTGCACACCCCACTGAACCTCACGGCACCACCTGTCCTTTATCCCCACAGACACCCCCCACAACCTAGGGACCCCCCAATCTCACTGCACCCTTATCCCCAGAAAAACCCTCAACTGTTCTGGTATGGATATCAATGACATCTACAAAGCATGAAATGGGATCTCAAACATACCATTTGGGGCACTAAATGAAGGGTAGGGCCCCACAAGAGAAGAGTAAAAAAAAAAAAACCCAAATAATTAAATACACACAAAAATGGGGCTAGCCATTTGAACCTCTTTCACACATCCCTGCACAGAGGAGCTTACCCAAAGTTACTGCAACTCTGAAGGTGAAATTTAGCTGAAAGCCTGGAAGTACCAAATGCCACCTTATGACACCCTACAACCATGCAGAAGAACAAGTTTTCCTTTGCTCCAATGGGGAATTATAAATACAGGTATACGCAAGACATTATATGAGCATTATTGAACCTCTTAAACCTGAGCGGAGTTTCACATTTATCACAAAACCCTGATAATTTTGTGTGGGTTGAAGTTTTTTAACAGAAGTTTTGCATAAGTCTCCTGCTGAGTAGATAATGGTCTGAGATGTGATTAGCTTCATCAATTTGCATCTACTTTCATAGACTCTCCTTTGTGCACACCCCTGACTGTAGAAGAAACACAGTCTGATTCACCTTACATGCCTAAGATCAGAAAAGCCCAACATTATGAAAAGGCTCTCAAATGAAACAGCTTAATCACGCCCATATTCTGCAGGTCTATTTTTGGCAATAACACCAGCCTCATGTACAATATTACTTCCTATTCCTTAAATTGCCAATTGTATTGCTGATTTTCTTTTTACACTAATATCCCTGGCAATTTCAGATTCACACTCTTAGTCTTCTGGAACAAAAAACTGCAGACAATGTTTATTGAGAGTAAGAATTGGCAGATATTTGAAAGATTTTTAATTTTAATCACCAAGCCCCCAATCCTACAATGATTTACACATGTGCCCAAGTTCATGCATCATCCTGTTGGACCTCAAAGGATTACAGCTAAGCATGTGGGATCAGGACCTAAATAGTATTTGTTCTTTATATGTTTCTGCATCCTAAGGAATAGGGCTAGTGATAATTTGGTGCTAAACATTTAGTTGCCTGCTGTACTTTAGATCAGAAGACAGCTGGCCCGATGCTCACGGCACTGAAATACAACTCGGGAGAGCTGGGTTCCTGGCTCTGCCATAGACTCCCTGAGGGACCTTGAGCAACTCACATAGGATATGTCTACAAAGCTCATGGCAGTGAGCCTCTCAGTCTGGTTCAACAGACTTGGGCTTGCACTACCATGCAAAAAGTAGGTGTGTAGACAGCATGTTGAAGTTGCAGCTTGGGCTGGATCTTGGATCCTGAAACCAACAGCTATTTTTGGCACAATCCTGAGTCTGTCAACCCAGGCTGGGAAGCTCACTGTTGCAGGCTATGTAGACATACCCTCAGGTTCTGATTCTGCAAATGATTCACCCAGGCAGAGTATTGCACCCATGCAGAGCTCTGTTGTGGGTGCAGCAAGTCACACAACTTATCAATCGCAGGATCAGTTCCTTAACCTCTCTGTGGCTCAGTTCATCTTTCTCTCACCTTTTCCCCCTCTCTCTGTATTTATATTGTAAAATCTTTGTGGCAGGGACTATCTTACGATGTATAGCCCTGATCTCAGCTGTAACCTGGCCTCTGGGTGCTAACATAATGTAACTCAATAATAATGATGACGAATTAGTTTTCATTTTTTCATACATTCTCCTATAGAGTGATCAAACGCTACAGGATGTACACCTCTGAACAAAACATATTCCATGGCTCCAAACTAATTACATCATTTATATTCTGGAGAACTAAAATGTGGGGAGTTGCATTGAGGCTGCCTGGTAGGTCCCGGCAGAGATGCACACGGAAAACCCCAAAACCACAAGCTTGCAGTTGTTTGCTGACAGAGACAGCCAAGTGCTCAATAATAACCCCTAATATGGCAACAATGGTCATGAGCAAGGGTAAACATAACCAGGGTGAGGAATTTAGCAGGGAAATTAGAGGGCCGTTATTGGGCTCAGACCAGAACTGCCCACTTGGGGAGGGGAGGGCTGATGATTACAATAAAGAGAAAATGCAAAAGGAACTTGGTGCTCACTCCTTGGGAAGTGGGAGAGGTGCATGGGTGGTACAGTTATGCTTCTGCAGGGTGTAGTTGAGCTTCTGCTACAATAAACAGAGCTGTACCCAAAGACTTCAGTCTCCATGTGTTCCTGTGCGTCCATTGGTCATGTCTGAAGACAGAGGATACCCCAACATAAAATAGGGTGGATCATAATTTCCTGAGTTCTCACCACATACCCGTTGTGTGGAAAATGACTCAGAGCCTGAAGTGTGTGCTTATTACAATATTATTAGCATAAATTGTTTTAGGGATGTGGTAAATAATTCCTCAGGAAATATGCAAAAGTAAATAGGTGTGTCTTTTTTCCATTTTCATTGGGATAGAAGGAAATTGTTCACTTTCTTCAAATATTTTTGCTTAAAACTGCAGGTACAGTATATAGTTTTCCACTAACTGTAAAGCCACGTTTTCCTTTTTCTTGGTAAAGCGTTTGGAAACTAAGCACAGGGATGAAAGTAAGAACAGTTCAGGGAAAAATGGATATTCTAAGGCTTGGTCTACATTTAACAACTTATAATTGTGCAGATATGTCAGTCAGGGGTCTGAAAAAGCCTGAGCAATATAGCTATGCCGACAAAACCCCCAGCATAGACGCATCAGTTTTACTGGCATAGGTAATGACATTCAGGTAAGTGGTGTTCCGACAATGGCAAGAAAACTTCTGTTGGTGCATGCTACATCTACTCTATGGCATTATCCTTGCCTGGGCTATGTCGTGTAGACAGAGCTTTAATCAACCCTCAAAAGAAACTGAGACAAGAAAAACATAATGGTCTCAACCTGCAAGATGCTGAGGGCCAGATTTTTGAAGGTATTTAGGCATCTAACTCCCCTTGATCTCAAGTCAATGAACAAAGTGATCTCAAGGGGAGTTAAAAATCTGGCCCTGAGTGCCTTCTACTCAAATTCAATTGAAGTTTGTGGGACATGTTTTTACCATTGACTTCAGTGGGATCACTCTTAGGCCAACACTGGGCACTTTTATATAATTTATTATTTGTATTGTGTTAATACACAGAGCCGTCCATCACAGACCAGGACCCCACTGCGCTGCTGCTGTACAAACAGAACAAAAGAGTACGCCTCTTCCCCAAAGAACTTACATGCTAAGTGATTGCTTGAAAATCTCGCCCTCTGTACATAACATACACAGATAAACCGTGATTAGCAAAACTGCAGAATAGAAGCTGGCAAGTTAAAATGAAATCTCAGTGGAGAACAACTCTGGGCCTCCTGATGGAGGAATAGCTGCTTAGTCCCAAACAGAGTTTCAGAAAGTGATATTATTTCTAAAGGCAGGATTCCTCCAGACTGCAGTTTGACAACCCAATTTGTCTCCAAACAGATTACAATCACCACATAGACATTCTTCATTCCTGGATGGATGGAGGGTGGGTGGGGGAAAGCAGGTGGAAGATGTGAACCTGAAGCAAAGATAGCATGAGTAGACAGTATTAATTCCAGTGCACTCAAATCCAGTTTTGTGTCAACAGGAACAAATGTTCAGACTTTCATACAATCTTCTTTTGCAAAAGTCTGAACTAACATTCATTGGGTTGGTTCATCCAAGCCTGGTCTTCCTTTCAAATGCTGTCACATGTGCCATTCTATGCTCCAATAAGCCCCTAAACTCACTGTGGAAGTCAACCACAACTACCATGTTTTGCCGGGTTTCAGGTTGAAATCAGCATAAGAATTATACAGCGAGTTTCATATTGAGTCTATACACTAGCTGCCCCCTGACAATTTAGCCAGGGAAGCAAAAGAAAAAATCTGCCTCCCTAGATGTTATTTAATATATTAAAATCTGCATCCAAAAAGGGAGGTCTGTTTAAATGCTGCCTGGAAAGAATGGCGGCCTTGGAATGGTAGCAAAGTGGTAACAGTTCATAGGATAATATTTCATAAGGATTTTGAGGATAAAGATTTGTGCATTCATTAGAGACTGTCCTTAGTGTCTGCCCTAATTTGGAGTGGATGAAACTGAAAATTTGAAAAAAATTACCATTCTGAGTTTATATTCTCAAACTGTGCATCTTGTATGTCTGAACTGTACTGCCATCTTCTAAATTCACCTGTGAGTCTGTCAAGAGCAGAGACTGGTCTCACTCTGTTTATACAGCACCAAGCACACTGTCATCTCACAAATAAAAAAGAATAATACACAGTCATAGTTGCACATATAGAGGGCCAATCAAAGTAAACAGAGTTTCTCTAAATAGGAGACTAGCAGAAGCCAGATGGCATGAAATCACTGAGAACTGTTTCATAAACTTTTCTTGCAATCAAATCTAATTGAAATAACACTAGATTGTGGACTTTAGCAGGTGGGCAGCATGCACAGCTGCTTCTGCCAGTTGATTTCCAAAGAATACATACATAAAACATTTCACAGAAGATGACATCTGGGGAAAGAGGTTAACCCAGATGGAATGCTCAGTTTGAGTCTTCATTCTTCCCACAGCTTTCTGAAGCTTGCATCTTTAACAATACAAGCAGAAAAAAAATCTAAAGCAATTTTATCAGTTGCAGTGAGTTATAATATAGATGTGCAGCTTTATCTTGGCTATTAAAGTCTTCAATTCTGTTGTGTAGTTCTGATTTAATCAAGAAATCAGATAAGCCAATGGAACCTATGTAGCTCACTGCACAGAAGTTCAGATGGGGTCTAGCAGAGGTTTCGTGTGACTTTGACCAGAAAGTTGGCTATTTGGGTTAAATTTTGCTTTAATCTTTTAGTTGTGTTTGAAACCAACACTCCAAGCAAAACATGAGGGAATGGTATGTGGAAGGAGGGGACCCACATGGACCAAAATGAGAGTAAAAAGACTTCTATAAAGCCCACGAACAGACTCTAAGAAATTTTATGTATCTGCACTGAATACTATAATTCTGCTGGACAGGTAACCAATTGCCCATTCTTTTTAGGGTTTGTTTTCCATGCAACTCTCATTCTTATAGATAAATGCAACATAAAAGACCTACATGGCCAGCCTGTTCCATTACTACTTATATCAGAAATTGTGTGTTTTTAACACTTCAATTTACAGAATCAGGAGATTCCCATGCCACAGCAAGAGCAACCAGCAGAGAGACTGTATCAGACAACAGCAAAACTGGATGTAAAATACACCATTTCATACCTCTGAACTCTTGGACTACCCATGTGTGTACATAGTCCACTGAGTACTTCAGAAATCAACCAAACTTTTCAAAGGAAAAGTATTTTCCCCAAAAAGTAGGGCAGGGAAACCACTGACAATAGCACTATGTAGAGGAAGAAGCTGTTTCAAAACAGCTCTGAGAATCAGCCCTGTGGTGCTATGACTTAGCAAGAAATAACCGAGTATGAAAAGACTACTTGTAAAAGCACCCATCTCCATTTGTGACATAGAAATCAGTTGACATTAAGAAAGAATCGGTGACAAAAGGACAAAAGAATCGGTGACAAAAGGACCCTCCAAAAAAGGGAGAGGTGGAGGAGACAGGTGGAGAAGACAGTGTTGACCAAGTTGCCAAGGAGGAAATCAAAGTCGTCTTTTATAAATGTTTTACTTTAGAGAGACCAAACTTGTATATTAAAATGTAACATTTGGTTCTGTGATTATTTGTAAGTGATCATAAAGACAAATAAAAGACAGTCTGTGGCCTGAAGAGCTTATGGTCTACAGTAGATCGAACCCAAGAATGGTAATAACACAAGGAGAGGAGGAGGAGGTTTGGCTAGGCGTCAGGTAGAATAAGGAGCACAATATGACTCTGTGATTGCTTTGGGTTCAGCTAAATCTTAATGGTATCATTCTCTAAGTGTCTTCTAAGTTATTTTAGAGGTGGTAAGTTAAAGGAATCCTTTAGGGTTAGTGAAAGGTTTTGTTTTGTATGTGGTCTCACGGAGACACTGTGGGGGTGTCACCAAGCTATAACCTGGTGAGCCAGGATGACAAGATTACTGCACGAGGGAAAAAAAAGGGAGGGAGGGGAAAGGAACCAAAGAGACTGAAGTAATACTAAACAGGATGTATCAGTATTTAGTTTATCATTATCTGCACTCAAAGTCTTTAAACCCATTTCCCCATAAACTCTCTTCTCTCATGCAAGTGTAAAGGTTTCTAGGGAAGCAGACCTCAGTTGGTGCCCCATTCTTCCCAAGTTCAGTATCTTTGTCCCAAGGTGATTGTCTTTTCTCCTACCCCTTTCTGGAATTGTTTTTTCCTAGGCAGTCTTTCAGCCCCACCCCTCTTCAGTGCTGCCTCTCCCCCTTGTACTGAGCTGAGGCTTGCTTATATAGACACAGACTCTGCCCACTCCTAGCAGCCTCTGTGAGGATTGGTTAATTGGAGCCAGATGCTTGGGGATTTTTCTCTCCTCCCCTATGTGACAGTTCACTCTGTCATAATGAGTTTGTGGGAGGAAAAGCAGTGAAGATAGTGGATGTTAGAATAGAGGACCCAGTATAGATTCCAATACCACTCATTAAGATCTAGTTTTCATGTAGCACTTTTCCTCCATAGCTCTCAAAGCACTTTATAAATAAGATCTGTATCATTTCCTTCATTGTATAGATGGGAAAACTGAGGCACAGAGAAGGGAAATGACTTACCTAAGGTCACGCAGCAAACTGAGAGAGCCAGAAATTGAATGTAGGTCTCTTGAATCCCAAGCCCGTGCCCTATCCAATAGGCCGCACTGCCTCTCTGGAACTTCTGGAGTTGCAATTCAAATGCATATGTACCTGGCTTCTAAAACTCCACATCTGATTTGCTGCATGTCTCTTTGCAAAGTATTAGAAATGCAAGTGTCCATGGATACATGCTGTTCTCTCTAGAAGTTATATGCTGAAATACCATGGCAACCAACTGTGGCACGTAGAGAGAAGTAGGTTGCATATCAGTATCCATGAATCTTTTAAGTCCCTGAAATTTTACTCTTTGCAAAAGTTTTGGAGACTCCAAAACCAAGCAAAATGAATTGGTGAAAGATTGTTCAGTAATCTGGTCTGACCGTAGCCACATTGTACACATGGTACATCAAGGATAGAAACCAGATGACTTTTGCTTCTACCAGGTAATCTACACTTCTACCCATTTGAACTGAAGGAAAAATTTCTTTAGCTGTCAATAGGAGTAGGGATTTTAGCTTCCAAGGGCTGGAAGGTATAATTACACACTAGTGCATACAGTCAGCCAAGAAAGGTCTTTAATTGCATACTTTACAAAGAGGTATCTTTAAAATTTCTTTAATACAGGAAACATTTTCAAAATGATGGTATCAAAGCTGGTATAAAACTATGTATTGCTATTCCAAACTGAAACTACCACCTGGTCTTACTGCTGTAACGTTTCCCCTTCCTTATCCCTACAGTCCAGATTATTCCTCTTTTCAGACTGTAACTGCTTCAGGGTAAGAGCCATATTTTATCTATCTAGACCACAAGCATTTATGCTGTATAAATTAGCTTGTTTCACTGCCATATTACAATGGAACTCCTATTTGCCTGTTTCATTAAAAAAATGCACCCAACATCTGTGCGACAGATGCAGTCACAGGGTCGCACATGCATATAAGTTTGAGGTTCTGAAGCATTGGCTGGGCTTCTGTATCACAAAAGATGCTCATACTTTTTTCTAAATTGGCTCTTGCCTTATGTTACATCTATATAAACTGAAAATGAGTTCATAGTTGTAGATCTAATACCAGTAAGAATTGGAATTACATATTCTAGTATCAGTAAGAATTAGAATTCTGTTGCTTACATGAAGAGTTGACTTAAGGCCTAAAGCCAATTTTAACACTTTGCATTTTTATACTGACCACATTCATCCAATGATTGCCCTCTTCATTCAGCAGGTCAGGTGTGGCATGGCATAGGAGGTGGGAAGATATCATATAACAGGTGAAATTTTGATTAGGTCAAAAATATTTGAAAAAGCTCGCTTTAACAAATCAAATCAGTAATTGCTAGTAGTAGGAATCTTTATAATGAGGCAAAATATCAGAGAGGTAGCCGGGTTAGTCTGGATCTGTAAAAAGCAACAAAGAGTCCTGGGGCACCTTATAGACTAACAGACGTATTGGAGCATGAGCTTTCAGACGCATGTGTCTGACGAAGCAGGTATTCACCCACGAAAGCTTATGCTCCAATACTTGTTAGTCTATAAGGTGCTACAGGACTCTTTGTCACTTTATAATGAGGCCGAGTATGAAAGGAAATTGTTTTGAGCAAATGTGTATCATCAATGTAATAATCACTACTAATCAAAGGCTAACATGCTATTGTACTATATTCCAGAGAAGAAATACTATGACATGTATTGTATGGCACAATAATAATTCTCCCTGGAGTATACTGCACTTATTGAATGGCTATTTTAATGATTTGGCTAATAAATTCAACCTGAGAGCACATGATCTTGTAATTATATGGCTCAGGATCCACATCAGCTAATCAAAGTGCTCCTTCACTCCAATTTGGTACTGTTTCAGGCTCCCACTAGCCAAGCACTTCAGAACTTGCTTAACATTAGTATATGATTAGCCAACAGGACTACTTACATGTTTAAATGCTTTGCTCTTGCCACCCATCTCCCAACCAGCACTTCCATGTGGGCACTGACTGCAACTCTCCATTCTTGCAGTAGCTGAGTGAGACTAGTGGACAGAGGGAACATAGGCTACTGGAACTGAGGGAAGACTGAGTAAGCCCTTGGGGATGACCCATGGTGCAGGAACCGGCCCCACAGAAGTGGCAAGAAGGAGCAGTGCTGTCTGCCCCCACTGCCCACTCAGGTTTGGTCTTCTGGCCTCTCCATCATGACAGTGGGGCAGGCTTGGCGCTGCTGCCCCCATCGTGACAGAGAGCCCACAGGGTCAGTGGTATGTATTGTGCATAAATGTGCACACAGCTGCAGGCACTGCTGTTTACCATGTTCAGAACTAAAGTAGTGACCCCTGTCAGAAATACCTTTTCACTGAATAGACGAGATCAAACTTCAGCACTTAAAGCAAATAACCTAAGAAAGATATCAGTCAAATCTAACTTTGGGAGTAGATATATAGAAATCTGTAAGAATTTCTAGTCAGTGTCATTTTTTCTTTGAAACGTAAAAATAATATACTCTGTTTTAAAAAGGCTTCATTTCCTAGGCCAGCACACCTTATGCAGGAAAGATCTGAAATGTGTATCCATGCATCAGCCATTTAGCTGTTAACAGAGATAATGGCATTTGGGAATGTTGTAAAAGCCAGATGACTTGGCTGCTCTGAAAAATGAAATCCAGGGGTAATGAGTCACACTAGATGTGATTCTTTAAAAAGAAACCTCAGCAAACTCTTGGATTTTAAAATAACTTTGCTGAGATCAAGTGAAGCTATCTTCAGCCATGATGAAAAAGCTAAAAGCAAGTATCTCACTGTGCAGATAATTCCAGTAGCCTAGCAGCATTCATTTGCAGAGTGCTCAGACTGCTAAGATTCTAGTATTGATGTTAATATGAACTATACGGTATGAGTATATATCATACAATCACTGCATAAACAGTATCTGCCTTCATGCAGTAGAGTAGTGCATATGATTATTATCATAATGAGACTTTTTTTTTCCCTGGAGGTCTGTCTATTTATAAAAGACACCAATCTCCAAATTTCTTAGGTCCTCTGAACATTTGTCTGAACAGAGAGGCTGTCTGCTATTTTTCTCAATCAGGTTTCAGGATAACCAACTTTCTGAGCCTAGGAAGAATAAATGTGTCATCTTCTGCAGCCCACCAATATCTTTACTGATTTAACAGCCAAAGGGATTGTTAGAAAGCAGCACAAGTGCTTCTGCCCCATTCCAGGCTAAAGTGGTTCCTCTTCAGAATTCCCAAGGTACAAAGGACTAAGACTGAATTACAAACTTTGTTACCTTGGTGATAACGCTGTATTACTAATAGATCATCTGTCCTGCTTGGCGTCCCATACTAACATGCTGTTTGCATCTTCTGGTTAAAAGTTAGAAAACCAGATCTTTTCTGAGCCTCACATGGTAGGGTGTACTGCTTGAAACAACAGCAACTGAACTCAACCTGACCTAAAGTTAAACCAAAGTTTGGTGAGTTATGAAAGCAACTGGTTCTTCTTCTTGTTGCTGAAGAAATACTGTTTTTCATTTTTGTGCACCTCATCATTTCCTCTTTCCAGGTGGTTTCTGATTCACATGCATCTCAAAATTAAAAAAAGGTTATAATTAGGGCTGTCGATTAATCAGAGTTAACTCACACCATTAACTCAAAAAATTAATTGTGATTAAAAATTAATCATGATTAATCACACTGTTAAACAATAGAATACCAATGGAAATGTATTAAATATTTTTGGATGTTTGTCTACATTTTCAAATATATTGATTTCAATTAAAGTGTACAGCCTCACTTTATTTTTAATTACAAATATTTGCACTGTAAAAATGATTAAACAGTATTTTTCAATTCACCTCATATAAGTACTGTAGTGTACTCTCTTTATCATGGAAGCAACTTACAAATGTAGGGTTTCTTGTTACATAACTGCACTCAACAACAAAACAGTGTAAAAATTTAGAGCCTACAAGTCCACTCAGTCCTATTTCTTGTTCAGTCAAATCACAAAGAGAAAAAAGTTTATTTACATTTACAAGCTGCCCACTTCTTAATTACAATTTTACCTGAAAGTGAGAGCAGGCTTTCACATGGCACTGTTATAGCTGGCATCGCAAGATATTTACATGCCAGAAGCCCTAAAGATTCATATGCTTCTTCATGCCTTGGCCATCATTCCAGAGGACATTCTTCCATGCTGATGACACTAGTTAAAAAAAATGTTAATTAAATTTGTGACTGAACACCTTGGGGGAGAACTGTATATCTTATATTTCATATTACAGCAGTCTCAGATGATGACCCAGCAAGTTTTCGTTTTAAGAACACTTTCACTGCAAATTTGACAAAATGCAAAGAAGATACCAATGTGAAATTTCTAAAGATAGCTCTTAGAATATAGATATTCAGGCCTGTCTGTAAAGGCCTATACTTTAAGAATTTAGGTGTATTATTATCACTTAGCTAGTTATAGAGGTACAAAACAAGAATCAAAATCAGTCTGCCCATTTATAGGCCTTCTCTCATTATCATAGTCTAAGGCCTGGTCTTAGGCTAAACAGAAGGGGCAGCCATAAGATGGGAAGTGTATAGTCACATCCTCACCAGTCACGCTGAAATAAGGCAGTTTTGAGCTATTAAAAAGGTGATCCGATCTATCGCCTCCAGAGAAAGGGAAGAGCCTAGAAGATTTAAAGAAAAAACTTATTTGATCGCATCCTGTCCGGCAAGAACTCACTTATCAACAGCTGGGATGTGAAATCCTCATTTCTTTGTTGTTCTATCACTGTAGTCCCCATTTTCCTATTGTTTGTCTGTATAATCTTGATCTGGTTCTGTGATTGTTTCTGTCTATTGTATAATTAATTTTGTTGGGTGTAAACCAATTAAGGTGGTGGGATATAATTGGTTAATCATGTTAGGATTGGTTAGTTAATTTCAGTAAAACGATTGGTTAAGGTATAGCTATGCAGAACTCGGTTTTACTGTACAGCCAATCAGGAAGAAGGGGGGGAAATGAAATCATGTTTCGCTAAAGAGGGGGGAAAATGGGAACAGGGAATGGAAGCAGGGACACAGGCAAGGCTCTGTAGCGTCAGAGCTGGGAAGGTGGGACACTGAGAAGGGAAATTGGAATCATTGCTTGCTAGAAGTTCACTTCAACAAACATCAAATTGTTTGCATCTTCAGACTTAAGCCCTCTAACAACAGCTACAGCACTTGAACTAAGATTTAGGAATCTGAAATGCCTTCCAAAATCTGAGAAGGATGAGGAGTGGAGAATGTTTTCAGAAGTCTTAAAAGAGCAACACTCTGATGCGGAAACTACAGAACCCACCAAAAAAGAAAAATCAATTTTCTGCTGTGGCATATGACTCAGATGATGAAAATGTTGGGCTGTACTGCTTTGAATTGTTATTGAGCAGAATCCATCATCAGCATGGACGCATGTCCTCTGGAATGGTGGTTGAAGCATGAAGGGACATATGAATCTTTAGTGCATCTGGCAGTAACAATCTTGCGACGCCGGCTACAACAGTGTCATGCAAATGCCTGTTCTTGCTTTCAGGTGATATTGTAAATAAGAAGCAGGCAGCATTATCTTCTGCAAATGTAAACAAACTTGTTTGTCTGAGTGATTGGCTGAACAAGAAGTAGGACTGATTGGACTTGTAGGCTGTAAAGTTTTATATTTTATTTTTGAATGCATTTTTTGTACATAATTCTACATTTGTAGGTTCAACTTTCATGATAAAGAGATTGCACTACAGTACTTGTAATAGGTGACTTGAAAAATACTATTTCTTTTGTTTTTTACAGTGCAAATATTTGTAATAAAAACATAAAGTGAGCACTGTACACTTTGTATTCTGTGTTGTAATTGAAATAAATATATTTGAAAAGGTAGAAAAAATCCAAAATATTTAAATAAAATGGGATTCTATTATTTTACAGCATGATTAATTGTGGTTAGGGCTGTCAAGCGATTAAAAAAATTAGTCATAATAATAAAACACTTCCCATGTGCCTAAAAAAGTATACACAGAAGTTAAATGGCAGAGAGAAACCTGCTCACTTTAGTGGCTAGCAACAAAAATCTCACTGAAAGAAATTACAAGGCTAGAGGAAAACTACATACCTGTCATACAATATATCTTCTAGGCTCTAAAGGGAGTATACACTAATCATTACAAAACCAAAGGCATTGAACAGAAACAAACAAGGTGAAAAAATCCAGGCACATTCCAGTTTTGTCACAGTGGATTTTTTACAGAGATCTCTTCAGGCAGACCTTTTTGACTACTAACCAAATGATCATTACAAGATGTAGAAGAAGTTAGCACTTCAGTATTCTGCTTCCTGACATGTAACACAAATCACAACGTGGCAGATTTAAAGGATTTTATTATGCAGTTGAGAATGTTTTTTAAACGTTCAAATGAAAACTGCAGCTTTTTTTTTTTTTTACAGTATACGATATGATATTTTATTGAAGCAGTAAAGAAATTATATGCACACTACAGCACAGGGCACTGTTCTGTAGAATATTTGTATTTTACAGATACATTACACTAGAGAAACTGATTTTGAACACAGAAACAACTGAGGTATAAAATGCACAGCAGAAATGTCACTGATCACTCATGTAACTCTTACATTCAGGAGCTTGCAAAGATTTAGTTTTACTATAAGCCAAGGTTGCAACACTCTCTCTTTATCTAGAGTTACGATGTGCTTTCTCAGCAGAACCCGTACATTAAATATTAAGTAAAGTGAGAATGAAAGCACATGATGGTGTTGTATGGTATAAAGGTTTTATCAGGAAGAGTTTGGGTTGGCTGCATCATTCATTATTTTGTACAGGCTATGTATTTTACAGAAGAATATTTTAGAAATGTTTAGTGTTTGTAAAGTGTTCTTGCTCTCTTTTTTTTGTTTAATATATCCCTTCACCTATAAATCCCAGCTCCCTTTGTTACCATGAATCTAAATGGCGATGGGAGAAGTTGCACCTTAGTGGGGGGAAAACAAGAAAACATTTCTCTGGTGAGGTTTCTTGGGGATTAATGGTAGCTGTTTGAAGCTGCTCAGCAGTTTGGAATGTGAGCAACAGTCCCAGTGGAAATGGATCAATGAACAGAGGGCAGAGTGCTGGTGAGGTGGTCAAAGGTGGAAATTTATCAAAAGGTGCATGCAATTTCACAGGGCTCCACAATTTATTGTGAATTAGATGGATACCACCACACAGATGTGATCAATGTGATTCAAATGAAGCAGTTATTTGGTTTGGTTGAATTAAAGGGAACATGTTACACCTAATCTTAAGATCATGGAAATGTTAAAACATTTTATCTTTATCATAAAGTCTAATGATACCTTGAATAACAACAGCACGACAGTTTAAGAAACCACAGAATGCATTGCTTGTATTTGCAGATTAATGTTTTTATTAAAACTGGATGTCACTACAAATTCATTTTGAGATTGACATTAGAAAGGGGAGTACAGACCATCTTCTGATTTTACAAGCAAGGAGGAAGTGGTCATACAGTGTGGGATTTCATTTTAATCCCAGACTGGGCTCTCCTATACACTAGAGGTGGTCAGAAAATGGGTTCGTCCTGTGAACAATTTTGAGATTTTGACACGATCGGTCCTAAATCAGGACAAAAAGCCAAAACTTTTTCAGAAAACAAAATCCAGAAAAAGAATTGTTTCAGGTCAATACACACTTTGTTTTGATACATTCAGATCGTTTTGTTTCGGTTTTGACCCTGTTAAAATATAGTTATATAAAAAGTAAATTTTGAGAGGAAACATTTTGAAATAAAACAATCAACTTTTCATTTAAAAAGTCAAAACAGGATATTTCAACATTTTCTAATTTTTTTTAAAAAGAAATGCCATTGAAATAGATATAATTCACTAAAAAATTCAGTTCTCCATACAGAGTCTCCTGATGGAAAACTGTTTTGACTAAAATCTTCCAACTAGATCTATTCTAAATATCCCTTCCTTGCAACAGTAAACATTGCGATAGGCTAGAATGTCTTTTCTCATTGCCAAAGATCCTCATTTTTCAAGCTAAAAGACGTTCAGAGTGAATTTTGGGATGATGGACTCCTGAGAGGAGTATAGTTTTAACACAATGGACATCTGATGTGAGGTATAATTCACAAAATGGGTGATTACAAACCAAGACTATGCAGAATTCCCTAGAAGGAACCATTTTACATTGAGGCTTTCATCTATGCTTTATTGCTTTCAAAAAAAAATGTGAGTCAATATTTAAACTGCCCTCAATAATCAAATTCCACCTGAATGTTTTGCACAGAATTTCAAGGGATATGAAATATCTTGAAAAGTGGAAACATTTTTAGGCTTACTCTAATCACAAACAAATAAATCCCGGATCTGGGGAAAGTTAGAGTTTGGTGAACCATCTTGCTTTTCAAAGCAAGAATATATCAAAAAAGTCAATAGTGAATTGCAAGCTTAGTGAAGGAAAAACTATGGTGTCAAAAAAAAGTTGCTTCCCAATTAGGCCATGGGTTATGGATGGATGAACCTCAAAAGGACTGAAATTCTGCTTCACTTTGGATGCTTTATTCAAAGCTTATCTGGATTTCTTGATTCTGAAATTTGGACTGGAATTCTAGTGAGAACAGGCTTCCATGGGACATTCCCAGAATTTCCCTCATCCCAGTCATAAATATTGTGGAAAGTCTTTCTTATAGTATTTTGGAACATTTTGTTCCTGTCCCGGACAGGAGTAGAGAAAAAAAAATATCCAAACACTTCAGAACCTCCAAAAGATTTGATTCAAAACTGGATCTCAGAATGGCAAAGGTTAAAAGGGAGAATGAGGTGATCATTTTGCCAAACTGGTTTGGCCACCCCTAATCTGGACTTTTGCTGTCCCCGGCTCCATCTTACTCCACTGTCATGAGTTATGTTCTTCACCTAGATCAGGAATGACCCTATGTGATGTAGCTGAAGCTGTCAGTCCCAGGATAATAGAGAGACAATAAAACTAACCCACCTTGTCTCCCTTACAGCTATGCAAATTCATAACACCAGGGGCCAAATTCTCCTCTGATTTACACTCTTTGCAACCCCCCTGCAGTCTTTAGTGAGTTTGCATAGGGCATAAATCAAAGGAAAATTTACTTCTGGGACATCCAAATTTGTCACTGGCAAAATAACTAGCCAGAAACGAAAAGGCTTTTAGAATATAGCAAGGATAATTATCCAGACATCAGTGGAGTTTCATCCACTTACACCTGGGCTGAAAATGACTCCCAAAACAATTAGGGCTGGTTGAAATTTCTCTGTCAAAACTTTTGTTTTTTGTCTAAAAGTTTGGTTTTCGACAAAACAATTTCTCACGAAAAGTGTCGATTTCCCCTGGAAAATGTTAATTTTTCATTGAAAAAAACAGAGGCCCCAAAACCAAAATATCAATTCAGATAGCCCAATGCAGTACTTCATGAAAGCTGCAGTTTGGTTTCCTAGTGGCTCCATTCTCCTCTATAGGCTGACTCTCCAGCCAGACTACCTCTCCCATGTTGCATCACAGTCAGGGATTCCCATGATGCAACCACTTCCCCTCATCATAAAGGGAGACTATGGTGAATCATGGGAAATGTAGTCCAACCAGGGAACCCAGCCTCACAAAGGATAATAGGATAATGAGTTGCCTCAACTAGAACTCCCATGAAGTACCACAGCACCATTTGCAAATGAAAATTATATATTTTAAACACACTGAAAAATAATTTTTTCCTCATTTTTATTGACAGGATAAGCAGGGGAAAAGCAAATCCATTTTCTGACCCATTCTAATAACAGTCGTCCACAGCAGGTTCAGTAGATGGGCTACATCAAGACAATTACTTTCTTCTTTGCTCTGAGGTCCTCTCAGATGCACCACTCATCTCCACAACTAAGGACTCTGAGTGGACATAGCTTTGGCAGAGATTAGATTCACGTGGTCACATATACTGCATATAGCTGTTGTTGGCTGTATAAGAATCCTTGGCCTTTTAAAATTTTATCTGGTGGGAGATGGCAGAAGTTAATGAACCAGTAGTAATGTTCAGCATTATTGCTCCATCAGCCTGAAGCCTCTGTGCAGCTACAATAACACATATCTTGGTTATATCTCTGGCATATCAAGGTTGAAATACTTCCATACATCAGATGTTGACTCCTCAGGGACTGTGGCAGTGGGTGCTAATGTTCTTTAATTTGATGGGCCGAGTTCAGAGAGGAGTCTAAGCTGGTGTGGCAATAAAAAGGCTGGAAGAAGGGATAGGCTACTCACCTCTGAATTTGGGCCACTAATATTAAGTTATTAATCACAAAGGACAAAATAAAAAGGTGAGACTAAGCTGGTAGAATTAGAGTTTGTCAAAATAGGAGGCAGTGTCTAGCCTGTGTTTTTGTATAGTTTCCCTGTTTCCCCTTACATCTATTTTAAAGTTCTTTCACTTGATTCTAGACACACCATCAAACTTATTCCTCTCAGCTCTTTCCTAAATTATTCTCCACTGCCATCATACAACATAAATTTCTCACTTTTGTTTTAAACTGACAAAAAGTATTTGCTCTCACTGACTAAAGACATGTATAACAACAACAACAAATCTCTAAGACAACTTTGCTGCACCTGCACTCTCTCTCACTGACTGACCCTTGAGGAAACTGGGAAAGGAATCAAGAATTTAAAGTGGTTTAGGTACATTGCAACAGATCTGGGCATGATTGCTGCTGGACTTGGTCTTTCATTTCCCCTGAGAGGCAACAACATAGAAGTGGCTTAGCCTTTGGAAGAGAGTGAGTCTTTCACAATACCTACTATCTAATTTACACATGGCAGAGCTAATCAGCAAAAGAATGCTGATCCAGTCTAACTGGCCCTTGAAAAACACAGAAGTCTTAAAATAAAATAAAAAGGAAAAAAAAAAGGTAGTGGGAATGTAAATAACTAGGATGTGGAGAATGCTACTGAGAAGAAAAGGATGTGTCTTTTGGGCCTTTATTCTCTTCAGTTCCCTTTTTAAGTACTCAGTCATGCTATTTAGGGATTCCCCCCTTTCTTTCCTTCCTATTAGCATATTTATTTGCATATGCAGTTTGTGCTGTACACAAACCCACTCAAGGTTACAGCGAGCACTTTGAAAGGTGCACACATGCTCATCCTAGCTGATGGCACTGCATGTGCATATTATGAACATGTGAGGGTTTTTTTATTTTTTATTTTTGACAAAGCAAGAAATAGGCTTTGAGATATGCTGTTAACAATTTTACATGCTTTATTTTTACCCTATCTAAACACATACACCTAATTTGCTGTTAAAGATCTGCATATTGTACTCCAGCAGGCATTACTTGGACTAGAATTGGAAGTACTTATGGAGAGTATTAAATGTGCTATTAGCCAAATTCAGTCCTCATGTAACTTCTCTGACTTCAGTGGAGTTTCACCAGGGCTCAGTTTGGCCCTACATGCACCTATTACTACATTTCATGCTTACACGTGAGATCAAATTTAGCCCTTGAAAAAGCAAGTGCAGCTGTACTGAAGAAATGGATGTACACCCACCTACCTCGGTTCTGTATTTGGGCCATGATGTGTCTCCCCACATGGTCATTTCACCTATCTAGGTTCCAGCATCTGAAAGAAGAGTTGATCAGAAGTTTTTTGATGAAACAGTTTCATCAGAAAACACCAGTTTGTCAAACCCAAAATATTGTATAGAATTGTTTTGGGTTAGATGAATTTTTGTTGAATCACAGATAGGTTTCCATTGAAAACCTGCATGGTTTCCCGCCAGTTTGCCTGGGGGGTTGCTGGAACTCTGAGTTTATTGATGCAGACACCATCAGTCCTGGAAGCCTCAGCTCAAGCCAGGGCACTCAGGCTCTCTGCCACAGAACCAAGGCCCTGAAAGTCCTGGGCAAACTTCCTGCTGTTCCAGAGCCAAGGACCTGGGGTGTGGGCAGCCTAGGGGTCTAGAAGCACTGGGATCCTGGGATAGCGTGCATGACCCTGGAAACCCTGACCACTGCTGAGCAAAATCCACATTGTCATTTTCGCTGCTGCTGTTAATAGTAATGAAACTGAGAAGAATCATGTCAATTTCCAAAAGCAGTGGCTGAGAAACATATTTCTGTTTGGAAGCATCATCTGTCACTGTTTCCAAACAATTTTTTGGGAGGGTGGGGAGGGGCTTTCCGATTCGTGTGAAAGGTCAAAAGAATTCTTAGAGTTCTAAAATCAGACCAAAACTTAATTTTGAAAGGCAGAATTGCCCATGAGCTAGAAATGTTACGTTTCAGCCAGCTCTATCTGCCAAGATATCTAAAAGATCACCTAAAGCTCTGGGGTGAGGAATGGGACCAGTAAAGAATTCCGACAGTGCAATTATCATAACAGAACTTTTTACCATCTGTATATGAGACAGATCTTTCTTGAGAGCTGGTCTTAGTTTATGGAATGAACTCCCACAGATCTCACCATCTTCTCCTCCAAGTGCAGAACACACTTCCTTGAATTTGTGTTCTCAAAAGTTAAGTGTGAGATACACACATACTTTAAAGGAACTATTAAAACACTATACACTGCCCACACAATTTCCTCTGGGAGAGGATGCAAGAGAAAGTGATCCATCTGGGACAGATGTTGAGATGTTGCAAAATGCGCTACTGGAAGGTGCTTAGCTACTACCTGGATAAGGGTGGTGCAAGAACCTATACAAGAAGAGATGCAGGTTGATTGTTTTTTTAAATAACCCCTGAAGGAAAACAAACTTCAATTTGTCCTTCAAAATGGAATCAACAATGCAAACAATGGCTCCAATTTACAATCAGGTTTAGAAAAGTTACTGAAAAAAGTTGCACAATGATACATGAAATCTTTAAAAAATACATTACAGGTTAACAAATCAAAACTTTTCTGAACTTTGCCATTTCATATATTAAAGGCATTTTAAGGACCATAGTATTGTTATGGTAACTTCTACAGAAGCCTTATTCAAAATGTTTTACTCACCGAATTAAAAACGCCAAATACTCCCAATGCCCATGAATGTAAATTGTGAAGGTCTGGGCCAAAATGATGATTCAGTGTTTGTTAATGTATGTGTTGTTTCATGCTGGGGCAGTGACCTCAGACTTCTTTTTAAGAACTGCCAAGAAAATAGTTTAAAACTGGTGGCACTGTCATTTGATATTAAATATCTGCAACAGGTTTAGCAGCTGAAACTGATAGGATTACCCAGATTTCTGACCCCTGCTGAGTAAGCCGAACTGGAAGGGGGCTTTGTTGTTGATGGAAAAGGTGCCACCATAGCACTGCAAATCAAACACATTAGGATTTTCTTTCTTGCCCCCAAGCTAAATGGTTGCTTGCTGCACTACATAAACAACAAGAAAAAACACTCTTTTGGCAGATGCCCTGACCTGTATGAGTTGAAGCCTACATAAAAGCTTTGAGAAAGGCCTAACTAAAGCTGATCACAGAGAAATGTTCCCTTGGAGACTGCTGATGTCAGCAGTTTGGGATAATCTCTATCATATTAGTGACACTCATATTGTATTTGTGATTTACAGAGTGTCTAATATAACATTAAAAAGGCTAGCACAACGTGAATTGTTTGCATTCCACATCTGACATCTTTATTCTGCAAGAGACCTTTCAAAACCACTAACAGAAACTGTTAGTATTTTAGAAACCTTATTGCAATAAAAATAGCAGTGATAGAAGTCTCAACCTTCTGTAAAAGGGCACTAAACCCAAACAGCCACCAGAAATCATTAGGCTTATGGAAGTGTGTGTTCTAAGGGTCCACAATCATAGGCTAAGTTGCAGAACTACAAGAGCACAGGCTTTTGGTAAATTTGCTGTGCCATTCTCTCATTTTCCCAAAGCCTCTAAAATTCTATGCAATTCCAGGGTGTCATTCAGTTATTAAAGAGAGAGTAATGCCAGCTTGTTTTTAGAAAGAGCAGTGTTGTTCAGTGTTTTACAAGACAAATATTTATCGGTGACCTCCTAATGGTGATGCATCAGGTTTTAATGGTTAGAACAAGACGTACAGTCAAAATTCCTGGCTTCTTTTCCTAGTACTGTACTGCATTAATTCATTGTATAAATTTAGGCAAATCACTTAACCATTTAGTACTTGAGTTTCCCCTTCTGTAAAAATAGTTATAACAATACCTACCTAAAAGGTGTGTCACAAGGCTCAAATTAATGAATGTTTATACGGCATATTAGTATCCTTAGAGGAGAGGAATTGTAAAAGCACAAAGCTTTATTTATGTATTAAGTGGCAATTCAGTTGCAATAAGAAAGGGCTTGAAACTCTGATAAGACTTTGAACCAACTCCAAACCATTTCTGACCTTTAGAAAAAAAAAGTCAACATGATGACTCTTAAGACATGGTATGGTTTGGTTTACAACATGTAACCCTGCAGTTCAGTTTGCACAGGCTAGGAGAAGGTTAACTTGAAGGACACAGGTCCATGAATTTGAGTATCTACAACCACCAGTGGCACCCTTTCCCACAGTAGGCCATTACCCCACCACTGCAAGTTAGAGCAGCCTTGAGGATACTCTAATGTGGGCTGGGAGCCAATCTGGCTCCTAGCAGCCTGATAGAAAGGTGGTATAAACCTATACTACCACCCTAACTGTGACAAGTGCTGCACTGGCACACACAGGAATCTAGCCAGTAATTTTGAACATGGTCTACTATCCAACATATCACCACATTACATCCCCATGACTAACACCAGTGCTCTCTTACACTTGGGAACAGAGTGCTACCATGCAGATTGAAGGAGAACAGTAGTGTACTAGGGGGCATGCAGATGCAGATGCTGTTTAACTTCTTTGGCTGACTATTTGGTAGGCTTGCCTTAAGGACTGGGTGATAATACTTAGCACTTACAGTATATAGTGCTGGGAGTACAGTTACCTGGTGATGTATGTGGAAAAGAGCCTAGGTTGGGATTTTCAAAGGCAAATAAGGGAGTTAGACACCCACATACCTTAGTCTTCTTTGAAAATCCCAGCCCTAGTTAGGCCAGAAACATTTGACAAAGGAGGGTAAGTTTACCTATCTGTTTTACAGACCAGGAAACAGAGGCACAGAGCAGATACACACCTTTCCTATAACAAAGCTGGCAATAGAACCATGGACTCCTAACTTCCGTGCCAATGTCCCATCTGCTAGACAACACTGGGATGCATTTAAGTCATAGATAATCAAGATCACCCTGGTAGATGGTTTGGGGGGATTTAGAGTCAAGTGGTTAATTAAAGTGGGTATGAACACGTCTACAGTATTTAATTTCCAGCAGTAGCCTCCAAAACCAAAAGCTACACTTTCTCATGTGATTCTCATGAGAAAGGAATTGATCCTCTATTGTTTTTCTTACATGGATTGCATGAGACAGTACAAACACACAAATTAAGTAGACGCTTGGTATTTCCTCTTTCAGGAAATTAAATTTTCATAAGTTATTACCAAGTATTTTACTGAACAGAATCTTGGATACCTTCCCTGTAGTGCCCCCACTTGTCATTTTATTTTTTGTCTAACCACTTTGCTGTTGGCCCATGAATAATGAAACTGAGAAATTACATACAAGCAATGCCTTCTGCCGCACAGCCTAGAAACTAATCTGACTATGTTTTTCTCTTCTGCTTTTGAAAGTCTGTGCACCCTTGAGAGGAAGAAGGGGATGGTTGCTCTTAGCAATCAGGGTGAAAGGAACTATGGACGAATCAGAGGGAAATTTCACAGTGTTCTGGTTGCTCACTATGCCTAACCTTGTGACTGACTCTCCAAATAAATTTGTTAGTCTCTAAGGTGCCAGAAGGACTCCTCGTTGTTTCTGCTGATACAGACTAACAGGGCTACCACTCTAAACCTGTCTCCAAATGTGTTAGACCCTACCACTGTAATTATTAATGAGGAAATTAAAATTAAACATCTGCATTTATATATGGTGCCATGTCCCGATAGCCTCCATTCATGAGCCGAGTAAATCTCCTGCTGCATCACCTCATGTAAAAACTGTTCAAAGAGACCTTGGCTAAATTCTGCAGAGCAGCAGTTGCAAACCGGGATGTGAATCTACTGACATAGCTTCAGTGGAACCTTTTACCACTGTTGATTAACTTCAGCTCAACTACCAGCAGAATTATATTACAAACATAAAGGAGACTAAAAAAATGTGAGATGACTCATGCCACTTGATTTCTGTTGTGTCACTTCCCACTGCTTTGCTTTTTGTACCTCAGACAGGCTGGGAATCAAACAGACTATTGAGGTCACAGTACAGAAATGAGTGGCAAGAGTTCAAAGTTGAAAATGCAGTCATTCTTCTCTGTGCGAGAAAGAATTACATGAGTAATTCACTGTGGTTATAACAGAAAACTTCTTAGAGTTTTTATTCTGGTTTGATTTGGCATCTGTGTTGTCTTTCTTTCTGGTTTGCTTTACCTGCTTATTGTAAGTTTATGGTGTGGTTTACTACATCCAATTTAAAAAAATCTATACTGTTTAAAACAGACTAAATCACTCACTTTATGGTCATACCTCATAGTGTAGCTGAATGCAGTTCTCTCATAGGCTTCTCTTCCATTTTACAGACATTCACTTCATCCAAAGACAGATTTACTTTCTGTTCTTCCACAGGATACATAATTAAACGTTGTGTAAAAGAAAAAAAAACAACAGTGTGTTGAGTGAAGGGAAATTTATGTTTTTCCCTTAGTTTTCTGTGGGATTTACAAATCTTTATCCTTTCTATATTTTGGAGAGCTATCCAGCAAGTGTTTGGTTGCTTCTGAAAATATATATATATATATGTGTTTGCCTATATCCCTATTGGATTATCACATAAACATAAACTGGAGCCTACAGCTGCTTGCTTAGTACAGGAATCTTGCAACTGATCAGCACAGTCTAAATTTGCAGATGTTACAAAAGATACTGTGCATGACTGTTGGGATTTACCAGGAAATATATTTCAGAAAATCAAAGCAGCACTCACATGCACAATACTTAAATTTGACACATGCTTCCTCATTACTATCTTTTGTCCAATATATTTTTATAGCTTTTACATTAAAAAAACTGAAAAATATAAATTAAACAAATCAATGTTTGGTGCATTTACTTCTTATAGTGCCTTCCTCACGCAGTATAGTCACTAATTCACTTTTCCCACCAATTAGCTATTAAATGCTCTTACTGCAAGAGGCCTGATCTGACAATGGTTTCCACACCAGTCCATTAATTTCAATGGAGTTACTATCATTTTACATGAATAGACTTGGGAGGATAATTAGGCCCAGGTTCTTATTACAGAAATGCAGGGCTGGAAGGGATATCGAGATATCATCAAGTCCAGTCTCTCATGTTGTGGCAGGACCACATAAACCTAGACTATACCCGACAGGTGTTTGTCCAACTTGTTTTTAACAGCTCTTAAAATGATGGATACTCCATGACCTCCCTTGGAAGCCCAATCCAGAGCTTTACTACCCTTATAGCTGAAAGTTTTTCCTAATACCTAGCCTAAATCTTCTTCGCTGCAGACTAAATCCATTACTTCTTGTCCACTTCTTGTCAGTGGACATGGAAAACAACCGATCCCCGTCTTTTTTATAACAGCCCTTAAAATACTGGAAGACTTATCAGGTTGCCCCTTTGTCTTATTTTCTGTGCATATGAGTGCTTATGCCAGCAAAACTTATGTTGCTATGGGGTGTGGTTTTTTCACACCCCTGAGCAACAAAAGTTTTGCCAACATAAGTGCTAGTGTAGACATGGCCCTTATTATTCCCCATTGTGTAGTTGTGCATTTGATTCTTCCTTCCTCAGCAAAGTACTTTGCACTTGTCTTTACTGAATTTCATTTTGTTGAATTCAGACCAAATTTTCCAAGTTGTCAAGGTCATTTTGAATGTTAAATCTGATGCCCAATGTGCTCACAAGCCCTCCCAGCTTGGTGTCACCTGGAAATTTTACAAGCACTCTCTCTATTCCATTCTCCAAGTCATTAATGAAAATATTGACTAGTAGAAGACCCTACCAGATACGCCCTCCCAGCTTGACAGCAAGTTGTTTGTTTATTTTTAAATAAAGAACTCTGAACGAGCAAGGAGAACAGTAAGCTATTATTTTTCCCAATGTATGTATCTGAAAAAACCCCCACCACATTTGTAATAATGATTTTTAGTGTATTTATTAGTAATAGGCAAAATTCACTACTAATATTGAGCACCTACATGGCATGCATGGATCTCAGACTTGTAAATTAATACAGCTCTGCAGTTTGAACACAGTAGTAAGATAAACTGTATACTGTGGACACATCAACAGGTGCAACTCAATACCACTGAATTTCAGAACTGTACTTTCATTAGTAATCACCTTGCTTTTTAACTGTATTGCTGTCTACATGGTAGAATAGAGCTGTAGCAAATAAATCACTGTCTATCATTTCATTCATTGCTCTCAAGTTCTTAAGGGACACAGCGGTGGAAAATGAACAAGTGAAAGGAAAGAAAAATAAAAAAAACAGGTCTGTTAACACTCATTAATCTGAAGAAAAGCCTGGAGATTTCAGGCTCACGCCAAGGGGATAAAGTTAATCTTAAACTTAGGATAAGTCACTTTTCTTTTCTCCAGCACAATATTTTTGTACCAACAAAATACATTCCAAAAGCCTTTTCAGGCTACATTCATTCTCAAATTATTGGATCCTCAGAATAATCAGGAACACAAGATAGTTAAAGAAAAAAAAATGAAGGGCACATGTATTCTACTGTTAATCAAAGTTTAGCACAGCCAGCCATCCTGTAATCTTTGTTATAGAACACACAGGTTGTCAAAATTCTAAAGGCCAGAGATATCTTATTAAACAATAAAAGGAGTTTTGGTTTAACTCACAAATCTAGAAGAGATCAAAATATGACTGGTTCAGTTAATTTGTGGATGTAGCAGATAACTTTGGAAGCCTTTATTGCTCAATCCAACTTCCTTCTCTCTCAAGCTCTGTGACTTTAAATAGTCTCCCTACCCATAATGCAGTGCAATCCATTTGATACATTAAAATTCATCTTTTTAGTGTTTTTAAACTGAAATTGGGCTCAAGCTGGATCTAGGTTTTGAACAACAATTCAAATCTGATTCTAGGTATGAATTTTGACTCAGGGAGCATTAAGATCTGAGATTTGATTTTGAGCATATCTGTGTCCTTTTCAAACTAGGGAATTTTAGCAAAAGATTCCTAACTACACTACTGCTGGTTCACTGGCATCAATGAGAGCTATAGGGGGTTTAATTGTCTCAGTGCTAAATATGCAGGAAGCCAACAGAATCATGTCTACTAGAGCTGGTCAAAAAAAAAAAATCCCCACCCCTTAGATTTTCAGAAATTGGAATACCAAAACTTTGTGGCTGAAAACCAAAATCTTTTCATTTGGAAATGAAGCTGCATTGCCTCCTGGGAGTAGTTCAAGGGCATCTATCTTACATTCTGCTGCATAGGCTAGGCTCCCTAGTTGGGGTACATGTCATTGTGGGGGTCCCTGGCTGTACTGCATTATGTAAGGTGTAATCCAGATGGAGACACCAGCCCATAGAGAGGAATGAGGACAAGAGGCAAACCTAACTACAACTCTCATGAGTGAAACTCTTCAAGTCAAAATATTTCTGTTTTCAGGCATTTACTTTTTTCTTTTTAAATGGAAAAAAAGCAATTTTTTCTGTGGAGGGCAGATTCCCCCGCCCCCCATGAAAAATTTACTTCTGTTGAAAACCCAATTTTCCATGTAAAACAAATATGGACAATTTTCCAACCAGCCATAATGTTTATATTAAAGTTTCTAGTAGTGCTACCCCTAGCACACTGAAACAAGGAAAGTACAGGTGGAAACATTGGTTAAAATGTAAAGAAAGTGTGTTATATTGTACCTGAAAACACTTACATAGTTAAATACAGATATGTAGCTATTTTCTCTCTCTCCACTCTTACTCTACAGTTTCAAAAAGTACAAGCAAGGGAAGAAAACCATATTTTTAGATTTTATTTCAGAAATCACGGCACATTGATTAAGTGGAGGAATACAGGAAAGCTGCCCTAGATTGTAGGGGTTACACTAGAAAAAGCTCTACACCAAGAGAGGACAGACTGTGTGAGACTAGTGCTAGAGAAGCAGAGCAATATTCTACTGCTGACCATTAGTCCTGGGGGAATTCTGCACCAAAAAAATAAAAATTCTGTGCACAATATTTTAAAATTCTGCATATATTTTATTTGTCAAACACAATATAATCACACCAGTTTCAATTTTTTTGGTAATTTATTTCAAAATACCTGTCAGCAAGTATGTCTGAAACAATACAGACAACAAAACACATTCAGGAAACGTTTTTTGACAAATAGATTCCAGGGATTATGGAGAAGTTAAGGGAGAAGGAAGTAATTTCTGGGAAGGAGCCTGGGTGTGAATTTGGAGGATTGTTGAGTATGTGTGGGAAAAATATGGAACAGGTTTGGGGTTTTTTGGGGGGGAGGGGCATGGAGGGATTGTTAGGAAGCTTCCCCATGTAGGAGGGAGCCTGGCTCAACTGGGGCCCGACTGGCAAAGAGTCAAGAGCTCTCTGTTTGCCTGCTGAAGGAATGGATCAGTGACCTTCCAGCCAGAAGAGCCATTTGAGTCTTTCCCTGCCAAAGGGAGCCTTCAGATAAGTCCCAACTGCTGGGCAACTGGACTAGCAAGGCCATGCCCCAAACTAAAGAGACTTGTAGCGAATAGCCCAGAGAAACTGGTCTTGACCCTCCTGCCAGGAGGAAGCCCCATCTCCAGTGTTTAGTGGAAAAACTACACAGTAGGCTGGGACCTGGTGGAGAGGGAGGGATGGGGTCCCACTAACATCCCCTCTCATCTGATCTAGCCACTGGGCCACCTGCCCACAAAAGGCCCCATCACAATCTTCTTTAGGACTTTCCCCATTCTTAATGCCCCCTTCTGTTCCACTCTATTGAGTTCTTATGCAAAGGATGTTTGAGCACCATTCCAAACTTCATGCCATCTTCCATGCTGACCCCTATGCATGGAACAGCTTCCCTCATTCTGTGCTCTCAGTTATTTCCTTCTGCTAACACAAATCCTTCCTAAAATCAACTTCTGCCATGTTTCCTATGAGATGTGGCATCGTAGAAAAGAACAAAGAAACTGATGTTACAGAACCAGCAAGATAATAGTAGAGCTTCCTGAGTAGCCATCTAATCTTGCTGTAATCTTTGCCCTTTTGCTAATTCTCTGTTTTTGTTCTAGGACCCTTATATGTTGAGTCATGTCTAACATATACCCTGATCAGGAC
The DNA here is from genome assembly GCF_003597395.2 of Chelonoidis abingdonii. Taxonomy (NCBI): domain Eukaryota; kingdom Metazoa; phylum Chordata; order Testudines; family Testudinidae; genus Chelonoidis; species Chelonoidis abingdonii. The sequence continues at coordinate 116,653,833 of NC_133773.1, read as the reverse complement.
ACAGTACATACTGACCCCTTTCATCCACTATGAACAGCAGGAAACAGCATGAACTAATAGCTGGGACACTGCAGTGGGAGTTCTAATCCCAGCTCTGCCTATGACCTTGGACAAAACACTTTACTTCTCTGTTTCCCCCCTTTGTCTGTCCTCAATTCTTTATGCAAATACTTCATTTATGCATGCAAATAGCCCCATTAGAGGCAATGGGACAACTCATGCATATAAAGTTAAACGTGTGTAAATCTGTTGGATCAAGACCTTAGACTGCAAGCTCTTTGGGGCAAGGTTTTGCCATTGCTAATTTCTCTAAGATACTTAGTACATGTTTGGGCACTCAAAACTAATGCAACAGTTAATGAATTAATAAAAGGCTATAATGCAGCATTGTCCCGAGGCACAACAGCTTTGCCAATTCTCACATTTATAAATATTTCATTCCTTGCTGGTTGAGTGATATTTGTTACCTTTTGTGGGCCCTCTCCCCACCCCTATCACCCTAATGGGTACAATTAGGCTTCTGCCAAAAAAATCTTCTCTGCCAGATAAGCTGCTGCCAGTTTAATAACTTTGGAGGACTTTTTAAAACAAAGGAATAAAAGTTTGCCATCAGCCAAGATTTTGTGGTTTGATTAACTACTTCATGGCAGCCTCATGTTCTAGCTGCATCTGTCAAAGTGTACCTACAATGCTGCCCAAGTAGCAGGCCCTGAGCCAAAATCCACTGAAATTAATAGAAAGGCTCCAGTTGGCATCAGTGGACTTTGATCAGGGCACTAGGGTCCACTGTGGATCCAATGACATACCAAAGGTTCAGAAATAGGATCCCACAGTCAGGAGAAGGGAGGACAAGCCATGAGAGTCCAACATGACTGAGAAGCTGAGTTAAATCTCCTGAGCATGTGCAACTCCCATTGACATTACCAGGAATTACCCATGTACATTCACAGGGAACTGAAGAGAGTATACATCCATAAACCAAGCATTGATCTGCTAAACCCAGGGTTGTGAGTTCAATCCTTGAGGGGGCCACTTAGGGATGTGGGACAAAAATCAGTATTTGGTCCTTTTAGTGAAGGCAGGGGGCTGGACTAGATAACCTTTCGGGGTCCCTTCCAGTTCTATGAGATAGGAAACATTTGTAGGCTTAAGTCACTTTTGCTATATTTTATTCTTAGTTCTATGATATGTGCACTAACTCCGATATGCATACCATCTACCCAAGAATGTTCTTGTATCTAGGATCCCAATCTGCAAGAAGTTTTTCAGAAATAAACAGTATACTGCAGAAAGACTTAACATGACATGGGGATTCAGGCCCATTGACTTCAATGAAACATAAGTGTTTTCCTAAATATGGGTTTAAATGTCTGCAAGTGGCCACGAAAGGATTGAAGGCTACTGATACAATTGTGGTTGATACTCAAAAGTTTGCTAAAGCTGTGTATAGCAGCTCTCCTCCTCCTTTGGTGTCACTCTGGCCCTGCAGTGGTCTGCCTCTTCCTGGGACTGGGCCTTCCAGCCATGTCACTTTCAGACCTGCCCCTTCTGGGGAAACCAGAGTACAACACGCCAGTGGGCTGGCAGCTTCTTGCTAAATGTTTGGCCCAAATTTAGGCTTTTTTGGTCTGCCAGTCCTTGGCTTCAGGATCTTCACCCCGCATACTAGGTGGGCTAATAAGGAGAACCCAGGCCTGTCCTATCTCTGGGCTCCAGCCCAGGGATGCTGTATATAGCAGATGAGTTCTGTTTGTTCAGACCCTCTGCTGTATCCCTGCGCTGCTCTCTACTGTGACTTGAAATTAGGCCTTTTGCACAACCTCTTCCCAGGTTGACTGTTCTGCAGGTCCCAAAAGAAAAAAACAAAGTAGATATAAGAAGAGAAAGACCATCCTACCCCAAGTTTGCCTGCTCAAAGGAGGTTCAGACATATAGGAGTCTCTAGTTAAGCGCCAGCCCCTGCTGGCTTTTCTGCTGAGGTGGCTGCAAGGCAGTCTCTGGTTAGGCTCTAGCCCCAGCCTGACTTTCCTTCACTGCACTAGCTCAAGAGATCCATTCCCTCTCCCAGGCAGCCATCATTTAGCTGGGCTTTTCCTCCTTTACCTCCCTTCTTCAGGTTTGATACCTTGCACAGGTGTAGCAGGGTGAGGCTGATTGACCCCAAAGGCTCTTATTAACCCCTCTCAGTCATGATGGGGTCTGTATAACCCATTGCAACCACACCCTTTTTTAATGAAGTTGGCCTCAAAAGGAAATGTGAGTTGTTTAGAAATTTGCATCCACATCCACCTTTCATTGATACTTTTATTTAATTCTATTTTCTGTGCAGCAAATCTCTTAGTCCATCAACGTTCTCAAGCATAGTCATACTACTAAACATTTGCATAGACTTTTCAACTTGAAAGTCTATACCGTATATATGGAAGGCAACAAGATTTAGTGGACAGAGCACTGGACTGGGAGTCAGGAGACATAGGGTCTAGTCGCAGCTCTGCCACTGACCTGCTGTGTGATCTGTGACAAGTCACTTTACCTTTCTTGGCCTATTTCCATTTAGATTGTAAGCTCTTTAGGGCAGAGATTGTCTGTCTACTAATGTTTGTATATTGCCTCTCAGCTGGGGGCTCTAAGTTCTACTGTAATACAAATAAATATCGCTTAATAAATTAATCTCAACACATCCCTATGAGGCATGTACATGTTACCAGTGTCAGTATTTGGATGAAGAAACTAAGCAGAGTGGTTAAATGCCTTTCCTAAGGCCACAAAACTAGGTAGTGTTAGAGCCAGAATTAGCGGTAAAGACTTCCCGCATTCAATTCTGTGTTCAGGCCATTGCTCCACACCAACAATTCCTGAAGTCTTGAAAGCTTTCTGAGGTTTATCTAATAAGCACCCTCTTCCTGGGAAGCTTGACTGGAGCCTCTAATGATTACCAAAGACAGCAACTCTACAGAAAGCAATAAAATAAAATTCATCTCAGAGGTCAGATTAGTGGGATACAGCCTCTGAACATGTTTGTTGTATTTGGAATTGGCCTCCACAATATCATTCACATTTTAAAAACTGGGCTCACTGTGTTATAGAGATAGAAAATTGCATGTTGCACTTTTTGAAGATCAGAGCATGCTAGAACATAACGAGAACTTGTCATATATTGTTGCGCCAGGCAGTCCTAGTCACTGTTTTCAAAATCACTTTGATGGTCACAGTCTTGCTATCAGAAATAAATTGTATATATCATAGCATTGTGGATTTATAGTGTGTACATTTTCCATACACTTGAATTTTACTCGCTGAATTAGCAAAAAAAAGAAGAGAACCCCTAGCACTATTAACTTGCTAACAGAAATTGTGCCAAGAAGGGTGTACACTCAGATACAAAAGCAGAGGCGGGGAACCTTTGCAATGCTCAAAGGTAGTACAGGGAGATTTTCTGGCCTAATTTTGATGTATAAGATTTGTACACCCAACTTAAAGGACTCAAGCCTGAATGCGCAAAAGGAGTTAGGTGCCTAAGTTCCAGTTTGGGGACTGCTAAGATTCACTAACTTCCACCAAACCCAGTAGACACCTAAACTCATTTGGTGCCTAAGTCTTTGCAGTAAAAGTTCCGTAGGTGCCAATGTTTCAGTCTCTGGGATGTGGACTTCTGCCTCTTTCCAGGTGCCTATTTCCCACCTCAGCCCCAGAGTGATTTGCAAACTAGGGGAAGGTAGGCATTTGGCCACCTACATTGCATGTAGGGGCCCAATCCAATAGGCATGTATGCAGAGGCCACCTACCCACAGGTAGGTTCACACAAAACAGCTTGTTGGGAGGAGGACAATGACAATTTCTGTCACATCTGTTAGCTCAGTGATTAGGGTACATACCTAAGATGTGAGAGACCTCCACTTCAAGTCCCTTTGCCTGAGGGGAGAAATGGATTTGAATGGGAGTCTACCACCACCCAGGTGAATGCTCTACTGGGCTATGGGATATTCTGACGTGAGGTTTCCTCAGTCTCCTGTTGAAGTTGTTACACTCTGGATAAATAATTGAAGTCCCCACTGGAGCAAGGGGACTGGATCCTAGCTCTCCCACTTCCCTGGTAAGTGCGCTAACCACCAGGGTACAGAGTCATTCTCATGGTTGCGCTCCTTGTCTCTACCTCCCTTCTGCTGCAATGACTCTTTTTTGGTGGGGGAGGGGAAGAGAGAGAAAAAAAAGGCATGTGAATGACTATAATCTGATGGTCAGAGCACACACCTAGGATTTTACAGGGTCCTCCCACCTCCTTTCTCCCACTGAGACAGAGCAGCGACTTAACCAGGTTGGGGGTTTCTACATCCCAACTGAATTTCCTAACTATTGGGCTAAAAGTTAGGAGGAAAGTTGGCCCATTCCCCAGGTTTTTGTTAAAACACCATAGGCACCTAATGCCAAGAGACGGTTTGCAGCTGAGACTCCCAAGCAGAACTAGGCAGCCCCTGCAGTCTGGCTGTTGGCACCTCTCTCTCTCTGAATGATGCGAGGTGTAATGCACAGCCCTGTTGTTGGTAGCTCCCTCCTAGCATGCTCATTTTTGTGAATCAGAGTCTAAGGCACCTATCTCTTCCCATTCATTGTATAGAACACAGGCGGATGTAGTCTCCCAATTCAATGAGTGAACCAATCCTGGTTACCCATGGTGACAAGAGAGACCCTGCCATGGTGAGAGATGCCGCTCTGAGCAAGGAGAGGCCCCTTCCCTGCCCATGTCCCTAAAGACTATGCTATGCAGGGTCATTGTGGTGCCAGCCTGCCCTCCCCCCACACACCCACTTGCAGATACTGCTTTTTGGGCCTCCACAGAGGCACACAACTCAGACATCATCATGCAGCAACAAGGCTGAGAGTGGTGACATGACCATGATGAGCGGTCTGGCCTATGGAGCTGCATGCCCCCATTCTCCTCTTCCTTCCCTCCAGGGAGGTGTTTTTGTACCCTTGGTTTCACGATTTCTGTGAATGCAACTGAACCCATGAACCCCTGCTCAAGACACCCTGGTATAGAAGATTAGGTGCCTTCCTCAGGCTTTGTGAATCACAGTGATTTTCTAGGTGCTTAGAAGCTAGGCCTGGTGATAGGGTTGCCAAGTGTCTGGTTTTCGACTGGAATGCCTGGTTGACAAGGGACCCTGTCAGCTCTGGTCAGCACTGCTGACTGAGCCATTAAAAGTTCAGTTGGTGGCACAGTGGGGCTAAGGCAGACTCCCTGCCTGCCATGGCTCCATGCGGTTCCCAGAAGCAGTGGCATGTCCCCCTCCCCCCATGGCTTCTACACGTAGGGGCAGCCAGGGGGCTCTTCACACTGCCCCCACCACCCAAGCTCCGACTCCACAGCTCCCATTGGCCAAGAACAATGGCCAATGGGAGCTATGGAGATGGCACCTGCAGACAGGGAAGCATGCACAGACACTTGGTTGCATCCCCACATAGGAGCCACAGTGGGGACATGTCACCACTTCCCGAAGCTGTTTGAGGTGAGCACCACCCAGAGCCCTGCACCCTCAACCCCCTCCAAAGTCCCAAACCTCGCCTCAGCCCCAAGCCACCTCCCATACTTTGAACTCCTCAGTTCCACCCCCCAACCTCCTCCTACACCCCAAACCCCTCATCCCTGGCCCCAACCCAGAGCCCACACCCCCACCTGGAACCCTCACTCCATCCCACACCCCAGCGAAAATGAGCTAGAGAGTGAGGGGGGGGGATGTAGTGAGTGGGGCTGAGGTGTTTGGTTTTGTGTGAGTAGGAAGTTGGCAACCCTACCTGGTGATGCTGACTGTCACAATGTCTAACTACATTTGAATGCCAGCCTTCAAACTTTAGGTGAAAAGAAACACATGCAGATACAACTGTGCAAGTGAGGAGAGGGAAACTGAGAAGTAGATCAGGAGGAAAGGAAAATACCCAAATTAATGTCTAAGGTTCAGTGTATGTCAGATTTCTAGCTACCACCGCCCACCCCCACCTCTGAAGTGGCTTCAGGGGGCAATGGGATGGTATAGGGCCTCCCTTTTGAATGGAGAACAGCTGATAACTAGAGGAGCCCCTGGGTGTGTTTTTGGAATGTGTATCAGGCTATTTTTCATGCATTCTTTTATTTAAGATACACAATGAATGGCAAAGATAGCTGAAACATCCTTTACCTACCTTCCCTTAACCATTTGCTTCCATGCTTTTAAATGCTTAGGATTGTTGTTGCTGGGTTTGTTTGCCATCATAATGGCCCTTGTCATTAAAGTTGAAACACACATATGCCAACTTAAAGGAATCAAAGTTTTCTGTTTCTTAATCTCCATGACCAAGGAGGAGCTGGCTATGCAGTGTGAGCCAGTTAGTTTACTGCTACTGTCTGCGACCTGTTAGATATGCATAAAAGCACACACTATTAAATGTTGCCTATCATTACATTGACCTTAGCAATAAGGCACACTGCTGCTGGAATACTCATGTACACGACCACCACCACGATAGTTGCTTGGCAACTGTAGTGCCTTCACTTACTCATAAGACACTAGACAGTAAAATAGCCTCCCAGTAAAACTTCAGCTCAGTAATTTCTCATACCATTAGCAGCAGAGAACACGTATCTGCCACGGCTTAGTGCTATCTCTAAACAATTGCCTCAAGACACGGTTTATTTCAAATAGGAAAACATAATTTCTAAGTTTCAACCATTGTCTGTAGTCTATTAAGTTTGCTGTGAATAAATGGGCAGATTCAACATTTAAGTTTCATTATTATTTGTTCAACATCACAATATTTGTTAAGTACTGCCAAAACACCTAGCATTGTTCAAGACCCAAAACTTGTGACAGAACCAGCCCTGAAGAGTTTAGTCTAAATGAGACAGACCCAAACATGACAAACTGGGAGGCACACAAGAGTGAGTATCTGTCACATTGCTTGACTCACAGCTTGTGGGCATTTTTAGAAAAAGTGTGTCTTTAACAGAGTGACTAAGCAGGCCCTGCACTGTACGTGCAGCTAGCAATGGGGCTGAGACTAAAAACCTGACTAAAGGGTAACAGAGATGACTCAGTTTGTTGCTGTGACCTGTAAAACACTCAAGATTCCTAGGTCCTATTCTCATCTCTGCTACCATCTTGCTGAGCAACACTGGGTAAGACTTGCATTCACCTGAATGTAAGTATCTGTAAAATGGGCATAATGCTCATAGTTCCACCTTCACAGAAGTGAACTGTGAATCCTCTTCATCATCATGAGATTGAAAATGTGGTCTGAACCCTAATATTATTATGGGGTTCTCAATCCACTCAGGTAAGACTAAAGGAGGGAGAAAACACGGAATTAAAAAAATACAGAGAGTATATACTGTGCACAGGCCCTTGCTTGTGGCAGACTGGCTTATTTGGGGGTGAAGAATTTGCTTTATTTCAGCTATACCATAAGCGTCCATTTAGCCTGTCTTTAAAAAGCTGATCTCAACCAGGCAAAGTAAATGGTTCCAAATTCAACAGTTATGTGATTCCTACAAATAGGTTCCCATCCTGAAACTGCCTCTGCAGAGACAAACCTCTACCTCTGGTCACCCTATCTAGAAGTCTGATGAATACTGGGAATCCAAATACTGATTTTGACATAGACTCCCTTTGTGGCCCTGGTCAGTCACTGAGGGCCAAGTTTTTAAAAAGCACTTGCACTTGCACCCACAAACCACTCAATTCACATCACAAATTGCAGTGAGGGAAGGTCTAGGTTGGATATTAGGAAACACTATTTCACTGGGAGGGTGGTGACGCACTGGAATGGGTTACCTAGGGAGGTGGTGGAAACTCCATCCTTAGGAAGTTTTTAAGACTTGGCTTGACAAAGCCCTGGTTGGGATGATTTAGTTGGGGTTGGTCCTGCTTTGAGCTGGGGGTTGGACTGGATGACCTCATGAGGTCTCTTCCAATCCCTTATCTTCTATGAATAACTTTCGAATATTTAGACTTTTGTGCCGCTTTTGGCTAAGATGCCCGACACAAATATAAGTGATTATTTTGATTACTGTTGTACTGCATTCACCTTTGCACCACCAACTTCCTGAATGACTAATTAAAATGGGCACTTACCATAGGATATTAAATTACTCAGGTTGGATGCTAGCTAGCAATGGTATGCGTGGTTTTGTTTTAATATTCCAGAAGCTTTTCTCCACCCCGACACTATATATCATGCTTTTAAGTCTCAACCAGCTGAACCTCCTATGTCAACTAATGTAGCACCAATCACTTTATATTCTGGAGCTGTACTGAGACCTTTAGAGCCTTCATAATGGACAAAGTACCCACAGACCCCATACAGACCTCAAATAGATTTTAACAATTCAATGATCATACAGAAGATCTCTAATATATGAGTTCATGAAGAGTGTGAAGCACAGTACAATGATAATGAGATAATGGCTCAATTATCATTGTGAATATAATGTCATCACTTCATAATATGCTAGCATTGCTACAGTCTATGGTTGAGATTTTCAAAGTGCCTAGGGGATTTAGAGACATCTTCCATTACTGTTAATGTGTCTAACTCCCCTAGATTGCTTTGAAAAATCTAATCCTGTATTTCTGTGGAATGGTTAACTCACTGCTGGTGTGCCCCCTCATTGCTGAATATGGCATAATAGTTCTTACCTCATCTAGCACCCCTTGCCAACAGCCACTCCAGCACTGAGGTGGTGTCTCTTCTTGTGTCTCTTTCAGTCCCACCCCTTCTGGGATAGACCTGTAGTTCAGTAAACTAAATTCCAATATACATAACTCTTCACCCCTACCCAGGCTCTCTCCTCCATAAACTAGTCACCCCCTCCCAGGCTCTGTCAGGTTGCCTTCTCACTCTTGGGAGGAGCAGTGACTCCCAGGGCTTCCTCCATATAGGCCCAGTAACAAATTCAATAGTCCTTCTCCCCCTTGTGTCGGGGTATTGCTGCACCACCTTTCCTAGTGAATGAGCAGAGGAACCCCTACCTCATCTCTGGGTTACAGACTGGAGACCCATGGCACAAGCAGCTAAGGTCTGCTCCCTCAGATTCATTGATGCCTCCTAGAATTCTTCCTATCACGGCCTTCCTTCAGGCCTTGTCCCACAGCCCCTCCCTGGGCATATTTCCATCTGCCTCTCTCTGACCTGCGCTTCATTCTGTAACAACCACTAAATGACTGCAGAGCTCTTCCTCTCTCTCTCTGTAGCAGTCTTCTCTTTTTGATGGCAAAGCAGACTTAACTGAATAGTCTATAGCCATCACCAACTATACTTCCTAAACAGTTAGCAGTTTATATTCTCTCACTTTGCCCTGTGTCCTTCAGTTAATGTAACAAGGCCTCTCTTATACTATCCCACTTCCTTGATATTTTTATCAAATAACAATGTAACTTTTGTTGTCTTAAGACATTTGAATTCCTCAGAAAGCTTTCCCCTCTTTATCACAGCACTTACATACATATAAAAGGTGATCAATTGTTTTTTTCCACCTTACAGAGCACACATAGTCCATCTTTGTGTCTATTTCTTTTTAAAGGATTGTTGTTTAAGCTTGTCTCAAGGTCCACTTACCATGAGCCGCACCACCTGCTGACCATCTTGGAGATTAGTTCTGCCAGCTTGTGCTCACCTTCTGGTGTTGTCTTCTCTGACTCTGCTGTCACGCTCACTCCCAGGTCTGCAGCTTCCTTTCTGTAGCTTGGCTTTCTAGCCAAGGAATTCACAGTCTTTCCAGACCTGCTGGTTGGCATCTCTAACACCCTTTGCCACTCTCCAATGGCTAGTAAGGGAACCCAGACCTGCCCCCTATAACAAGCAGTCACTTTCCCTGTAGAGTCCTACCCTTTGTTTCCATGGGTTCTTCCTACATCACTGGCTCTCACACTCTTTGAGTACGTCCCCTCCAGGAGTGATTTCAGCCTACTCCCCTGGAGCTTTCCCCTGCAACAGCCCCACTCTATGCAGCCAGCATACCTGGCTTTATACAGATGAGCCTATTCCTCTAATTAAGGCTTTCTTCTTAGCCTCCAATCTACTAGGTTAATAGGCCCACCTGACCTCCATTAACCCCATCACAAAGACACAATGGCCAGTTAGTATTCTAGACAAAATCAATTCATTTTTCTTATGCAGGCCCTGAAGTATCCTCAACTCTCAGGCACAATTCAAAAAATCTTCTTCCTTTTCTCCCATTACTCCAATTTTATTTATTTATTTATTTATTTATTGCCATTCCTCTTTTACATTTTTCTGTTCTAGGCTTTTGAATTCCTGTTTACTCAAGGGTATTTCTATATCAACCTTTCCATTTCTTACAGCAGTTTTAGCTGCTTTGTCTGCCATTTCATTCCCTGTTATCCCAATATGTGCTGGAATCCAAGCTAATGCTACTTGTATCCCCATCTGTACTCAGTTATTAGAAATAGAATTTAATTGATTAAATCACTTTTGCATACTAAGACAGCCTTTTAATTGCCATAAGGTCCGAGACTGAATCTGAAAAAATGACCGCTGCTGCTGGGCGTACATCCCAGATCCCATTTCATGCTAACATAATTGCTACTAGTATGGCTGTCATGACAGCTACAAAATCATATATTCTTTTAGATGTACTTATTCGCAACTTTAATACCCAATATGCCATCCCTACTTTTCCTGGATTTTTTTTCTTTTTTTGGACCCATCTGTATATATTAGACACAATTGACTCTACTTTTCATCTATATACTAGTAATCTTGGCTCTTTCACTCTTAAGTTAATACCTAAAATCCACCTTTGGACATGCAACTTTCCATCCATAACTAATTTTCCCATGACTAAAAGTTTAGACATCATTTAGCTCTTCCTTGTTTTTCAGCTTCTGCATCCACACTTTAACTTGAATGGCACATGTAGTTCTAACATCGCCTGTTATAGTCTGCTATTAAGTTCCCTTATATATTTGTTTGGTGCTTTCATCAATTTCCATTAACTTTGGAGACTACTTCTCTTTTGGCTTCCTTCCTTTATACTCACCACCCCGCTCTTTCCCCAGCTGAGCTTCATCTTCATTTGGAGCTGGCCCACCTTCCCGGTGCAACCAGGTGCCTTAATTGAGTCTCTAGCTCCAGTTAACCCTCGTCAAGCTGGTGTAGGGTACATACTCCATCAGGTCCCTGCAGAAATAAAGTGACGCATTATAAGATGGCTTGAAAGATACATGATACAAGATAAGACAAGGAGCCTTTACCACAGTAACATGCCAGCCTTACCTTAGTAATATATCAAACAAAAATCTGAAACACTTAATGCAGGATTCAACGAACTGGGAGTGAACCATTTCCCACAAAGAAAGGCAAAATCATAGGAATTCCAAGATAGCATATTGGTTAAACCAGAAAGGTAGGTGAAACCCAACTGCTGCTCTCAGAAAGCAATTGAAAGCCAACTTCAAATGGAATGTGATGCACTGTTCAAACACCCAGAGTTAAAGACTTGCAAATAAAAGCGTTAACATTTTGTGCCAGTCGTTAAAGGACATACCTTTCAGTTTTCTTGCAATGGGAGAGGCATTTACTATGGGCCTACTATAGGTGATGATAATACTGCAGAGTAACAGTAAAAAAAAAATATTGAAAGAAATATTTGCCTCATGTCTGCTGGGTGGTCAATTTTGGGGCAATATCAGGTCGCACTAAGTCACCACCCCTAAAATTTCCTGCTCATAAACAACTTCATAACTCCTGCTTCTATTATTTAGTTTGCTAATTGAAAGACTTGGTAAATTCAACTCTGAATTAAATAGCTGATGAAGGATGGGTCATAGACTGCTTATTTAGCTTTGTAAAAAATGATATCGACAAACTGCTGATGAAGATCAAGTTGATAGGTGTCAAGGTGAAAAAAAAAAGTGTTTGTCAGCGGTACAGTAAAGCACTTTGGAGACCTGGAATGCACTCATATGCATGAACAATAAAACACTTCTTGATGATAGTCTGCCTCACAGTTCATTTGCCTGAAAATCTCTTGGCAACCATCTGGATCAGGTTTAAATAAAATGTAATACTAAGCCCCTAATCTGACAGTGATAAGCTGGTGACAATGATTATTCATGAGTTTAGAGGGGGAGTAGACCTTGAAGAGGCAGATGTGAGGCCTTTCTTTCAGGCCCAATTTCAGTGCTTTGAATGAATAGGAAACCACTTCAGAACATAAGGTTCACTTTACTATAAGGATAAAATATGCTACTTTAATTAGCTTGACATCTAATTGCCTTCCAATTGTCAGAAATTTAAGTTATGCTAAAGAAAAGCAAAGTTAATTTTTAACCCAAGTTTACTGTACGTTCACTTCTTTAGCTGTCTAAAATATATTATTTTTATTAAAGATGCATTTTAAATAAAATGATTACCTAAAGGAAATTAAACAGCTTGGTCTTGTTTCAGTGAGGCAACATTTACAAATGTATGGTAAAGCCACTTTCAACCTTCGTGAAAACGAAACTTCAGGTGCGGTTTTCAAAAGCACTCTGCATTGGCCTCACTCTGCTCCCTCTGAAGTCAATTTTATCACTTTCTACACTGCCAGCGGAGTCAGGCCACCGTTGAATGCTTTTGAAAAATCCACTCTCTATTCAGCATGGACTAGATCCAAAGTCCAGTGACATCAACGAGAGTCTTTCTGTTGACTTTGATGGATTTTGGATCAAGCCTCAGATTTGCTCAGATTACAATGGGAAATGCTGTTGGACATTTAGGGATTGATTCTTGAAAAGGACTCTGTTCTAATTTTGTGGGAACAAGTATAGACCTTTCCTAAAAGTGATGGCTTTATGTCTATCAGGGTCCAAGCCTTTTTCTCCTTGTTTGCCATTCATAGATGTACTATAGTAGGAACAGGGAGGAGTTCTATAATTTATGCGATATGTGGGTAGAGCTGTGTAATCTCATTTCCATTCCTAGGGAAGAAAGAGTCCCTCTTGCAAGCTCATCTACTTTGTATCTGGAATCTGCTCACCTGGTATTCAATATAACTCTCCATTTATGCTGCAACTACAACAAACGCTACGGTAGCTGTTCCATACTGTGAATGCCTTTTAGGAACCTGCGTTTGATGTAAGTAAAGTGCTCTCTTTTCTGCCTGTTCCCAAAGGAGAATTTTGAATTGCTTCTGAAAATGGAGATGCACAGAATGTTCCAGACAGAAAACAGTTGTAGCATTTGCAGTCTCCCCTGTTTGACCTAATTGCATTCCAATGTGAAAAAGTTTTCCCAATGGTGCAAACTGTACGATAGTCAGGACCCTCATGGATAATTCAAATGCCAGCAGTTCATTGGAACAATTCCAGCTAAACTGGAAAAACAACATACCTACTGGTTTGAGAAAACATCCAGGAGAAAAATGGTAGTCCCAGAACAAGAGCCACATAAATTGCTAACTACTTAAGTGTTTTCATTTATTCATATTAGTTATTTTTACAGTACAGTAACATCTACATGCTTCTACTGAGATTGGGACCTCATCATGCTAGACACTGTACAAACACATAGTAAGAGACAGTCCCAGCCTCAAAGAGCTTATCATCTAAACAGACAAAAACAGAAAAAGAGGTAAGAGGAAAAAAGGCAGAGAGGTGATTTGCCTTAGGTCATTCAAGAGTTCAGTGGTAGAGCCAGAAATAGATTCCCCAATCTCCCCTATCCAATGGGCAAAACTGACTCTCAGTTATGATTTTCAGTGTTGTTGTAGCCGTGTTGATAACAGGATATTAGAGAAAGCAGGCGGGTGAGATAATACTCTTTTTGGATTAACTTCTGTTAATGAAAGAGACAGGCTTTCAAACTTACACACAGTTCTTCTTGATCTGAAGAAGAGCTCTGTGTAATCTCCAAAGCTTGTCTCTTCCACCAACAGAAGTTGGTCCAATAAAAGATATTACCTCACCCACCTTGTCCCTCAGTTATGATGTCCTTTTCATCTGTTTCACAACCTTCCTTTTTCTCTCTCTCTTTAAGGCCCAGTGGTGTCTGGTGAGAATTATGCTTACAGTTCAGATTCCCAATGGCACAGCTGAAAGGCGACATTGAGAATTGCTTCCCCCTCTGATCCTATTGCCCGAGAAGATGCTGGGGTAATCATTACATTTCAAGCTCTCACCAGAGCTTACTGCTGGCTCTGGTGTGAGTTCTGAGTTAAACTCTCCAATGATTTGACTACACATGGTTCTGATGACCTTACTCTGGGGCTGCCATTTTCCTCCTTCATATTTTCCCTGATCCTCTCCTCCTGCTGTTGATCTTCCTTGCAACACTTTTCCCTACTCCAGCCAGACTGAAAATAAGCCCTGTTCTGAGACTTACTCAGAAGGCACATTAGGTCCCCTGCTTCATACACATCCAGTCAGGAAGGACATCTAGCGCACAATCCAGCATCCATTGAAGTCAATGGGAGCCCAAACTTAAACAATCTGGGGAAGGGAAGTCCCAAGGTTAGTCCTGAAACCAGATCACCTTGTATCAGGATCAGATCTGAGTGAATAGTGAGAAAAATTATTCACAAATAGCGGATGAGTTGTAAACAGAGTTTTGTTCAGAGCAAGTTCTCACCACTCTCTACTAGTTTCCATGATTTTGGTGGTGAATGAAGTTACATTTGAATGAACTTTCACATGGAGCCCATTTCAGGCCCATCACTGACATATGTTAAATTGTGAAATTAAATTCAATTTGTGGCAAAACAAAATACACAAGTATAGCTTAGAAATGTTAACTCACTTATTCCAGAAAGGAAATAGAAAGCAATACCATCTGGCCTACATGGCCAATCACAAAGCTTTAATATCAAATGATGTATACTTGAAAAATATTCCCAGCAAGGTTTCAGAGTAGCAGCCTTGTTAGTCTGTATCCACAAAAAGAACAGGAGTACTTGTGGCACCTTAGAGATTAACAAATTTATTTCAGCATGAGCTTTCGTGAGCTACAGCTCACTTCTTTGGATGCATAGAATGGAACACACAGACAGGAGATATTTATACATACAGAGAACATGAAAAGGTGGAAGTATGCATACCAACGGGAAGAGTCTAATCAACTGAGATGAGCTATCATCA